>NC_045706.1:45325654-45649755 GCF_009834535.1 Camelus ferus | reverse complement strand
TGATTCATCAAGTATAGTTCCCTTTCCCTGTAGATACACTCAAACTTCAGTCTCATTTCAAAAACAAAAAAACAAAATACTTTGCCCCTTTCTCCCCAAAAGATTATAGATCCATCTATTTTCAAGAGAGTTCTTCAAAATTCTATGCAAGCTTTCTACCAATAAACAAGTCTTAGTCTCTTAAAATAGAATTGTACATGAGGGAAGATGAGAATTAAACCACATGCTACTTTTGAAAATATTATCTTTTGCAAACTGAGAAAACAGCTGAGAAAAAATTGAGCCTTTTTGAAATGTTGCAGTATTTATTCATCTTTCGTTAAGCCATAGAGAGAAGCCTTTCAGAAGTAGTGGCTAGAAACCTCCAACAGTCCTAGGTTCAAAACCTAGTTTTTTGTTTTTGTGTTTTTAATTTTTGGAGGGAGGTAAGTAGGTTTTATTTATTTATTTAAATGGAGGTACTGGGGATTGAACCCAGGACCTCCTGTATGCTAAGCATGCACTCTACCACTGAGCTATACCCTCCCCACCAAGACCTAGTTTTTAATTTACTATCTAAGTGACTTTGGAGAAGTAATTTTAACTGACTGAGTCTGTTTTTTTATAAAATGGAGTTATAGTAATTACTTTTTGAAGTTGCTTGAAAGGAAGAGATAATATGTCATGCCTCTGGTATGCAGACAACAATAAATGGTTCCTATTCTTAGTAAAATGGTGGCTAAATCTTGTGATCTTTATAGATAAAGATCCCCAACTCCTAAGGAAAGTTTAGGCTAACATTTTTCCATTGTAAAACAGATAACTGATCTTCTCTATAAAGAGTTAGGCTGCCAAGAAGGTCAGAATTAAATGTACCACTTTTCCCTTATTATAGAGGGTTGGCTTTAGCAATGTCACCTGAACAACTGTTTTCTAAATGCAATAGAAGGTTGGGCTGAGCAGAGCATGCTATGTAGGTGCTGGGGCTGGAGAAAGAACAAAGTCTGAAAAGATAAATGAGAAAGACGACGATGAACTAAGAGAACAGCCAATTTCAAAGGACAGAGAGGTAATACAAAGACTACTTTTTTTTTTTTTTTTTTAATGCTTATGGGTATCCACAGAGAACTTACAAAGGACACACATACAGATACACAGGCTTTTGTGGAAAAAAAAAAAAAAAGGAGCAATCCAAGAGCAACAACAAATCCAAGAGGAATTGAGGTTATTCAATTCTGTTAAGAATGTACCTGAGCTAAAAGACAGTCAAGGCTATCTCCCCAAATAGAGCAAAAATGCAAAGTAAAAATTCATAGAGCAATGATGAGCAACATGCAGGATCAGTGCATAAGGTCCACATCTGGGTAACAAGAGTTACAGAAAGAGAACATGAGATCATGGAGGCTGGACTGGAGGAAAGCTCTAGTTTTAAGACTGAAAGGGCCCACCAAGAGCCACACAGTGTTAACAGAAAAAAACCCACACCTAGACTCTCCAAAGATTCAATTCCTAAAGTTTTAATAGGGAAATATATACAAGATCTTATGGTAGCTCACAGGGAAAAAAATGTGACAATGAATATATGTATGTTCATGTATAACTGAAAAATTATGCTCTACACGGGAATCTGACACAACATTGTAAAATGATTATAAATCAATAAAAAATGTCAAAAAAATAAATAAATTGTACAGGCTTCCATAGAGGGTTACCTTCAAAAGAACAAGAATTCCATTGCTATCAGATTTCTTATCAGCATCACTGGATGCTAGAAGACAATCAGAAGTGTTTTTGAAGTCCGAAATTTTTTGAAATTAGAATTCCACACTAAGTCAAACTATCAACCAAATGTGACAGCATATTAAGGACACTTTCAGATATAGAAGAACTCAGAAAATCTACTTCCTATGAACTCATTCAAAAAATAACCATATGAGGACACACTACAACAAATCACTGAAGGAATCTAAAAGTGAGAAGAAATACTAACTCAAAAGAGCTAACTCAGGAGAACACAGAAGAAATATTGCACATCAAGACAGGATATAAATTATTCCAGATTAGACTAGGAAGGCAGTTCTGTGAAGAATGTCATTAAGCTGAAAAAGAATTCCATTATGCAAATGTATGATTAAGAATCAGAAATTCCTTAGAGAGAAAATGAAAGCATTACATCCCTTTTAGAAAAAAAAGAAAGGCAATTAGAAAAACCAAGAAAAGTAAAATATTATCAAAGGAAGCCACTGTGCAAAAATGATGCTAACTAAAATATGATATATTTTAAGCAATCAATTGGTTTTGGAAAAGAAAGGAAGAAAGGAAGGAAGGAAGAAATCCATTTGCCCTTAGCACATTTGCTTTATGAATGCCTTTACTACTGGTTCAACTGCTTGATTTTGCAGTAGGCATTTACTCAAATACTTACATACTCTTAAGTGCTGTTTCATGGCTTTAAAATTTTAGAGTCAATCTATAGTCAAGGAATGAAAAGCAAGTATACTTACAGAACAGAATGCAAATATTACTAACCTGCAGAAGATTAAAGGAATGAAGTAGCTGACAGAAGACAAAAGTGAGGAAAAGCATTACTAAGTTTCTCATCTTATATCATCTTACACAGTGGAGTCAAGAGCTAATGTTTATAAATGGAGAATCAAAACCCGGTGTTTAAACACGGGACATTTTACCTCCCCAGTACTCCCCTGTTATGAGTACTGAGTGCCAATCAGGTCCTTAAGGGCAGAGAACCCCCAGAACAGGAAGTACAGTTCTAGCCTGAGAGTATTGTCAGGTCGAAAGTGCATGAAGCTGCTCAAAACCTAAAAGGAGCTCATTGCCACTGCTCTGGATGGAATAAGGTAAGGGCAACAGGATTTGAAGCACCATAAAAGATGTGTTTGATAAAACCAACAATCAAATATTACCAAATCTTTTCTATTTTATGAACATGTATCTCTCCCATCTCTTCCTCTTTTCTTCATTTTCACAGCCACTGGCTTAACCTAGGCTCTCACTTCCTTGAAAAAGCCACTCAACTAGGGTTTTCTAAGGACAGATACTCAAACGGACTAACTCCCGGTGCTCTCTTTCATCAATCTCAGTCATGGGCCAGCCAGAGCTCTTGGATCAGTGTAACAGTTACTCCGCCTCCCAGAGTACTCACCCCTGTACAACAACCCAGAGATGGGCTACACTGCTCACCCAGGGTCCTCAACAAGAAAAATGATTCTCTGCTGGACCAGCCTCTCAGGCATCTACACAGAATTCCAGCCTAGAATCAAGAGACGTTTTCCACCTCCTCTGCGGCAATGGAGGTGAAGTTGTTTCATACACTGGAGCTACAAAAGGAGGCTATGGGGAATTCAGGTAAATTGGAAAGTATCTTTCAGTATTTTCACTATGACTTTCAAAAGCATTGCAACACTTCTAAAAAATCTACTTCATATCCTCACACCGGCGCCTCTGCATGTTGTACCTTGCGTGAGGAAATTCATCCCCTTACATACTTCATGAATTAAAATATTAGGCAACCATGATGTAACTTGTTTAAAAGTTGAAGATGGATTATGAAAAAAATTTCCTTGGTATATTTCTTGACTTGATTCCTGTTTATGTTCCAAACATGTTCACTGAATCTGGAGAAACTAGATTCCGGTTTCAAGGATAGTTGTTCTGTGTATACTACAAGCCTAGTGTACCTTAATTACTTGTAATTATTTGTGTTTTATATCCAAATCTGTTTAATTAGCTTCATCATAAACAAAACAGTTGATTGTTACAGGCTGTCTTGTTACACTGACAGAGAACACCTGGAATGGATAATAAGTTCCTCCAACAACAAATTAACTTGGACTACAAACTGTCATTAATAATTATTTCACCCCCTTCCTGGAAGAAGCTTGAGATTAAGATCATAACAAAGCTAGAAAAAAGAAAACTTCAAATAGTAAAATAGTAATGTGGTACTTTTATATCTGTCTTATTGCAACTCCTTCCCTAAGGGGTGTGTGTCTCTGTGTGTGAATGCGTGTGCATGTGTAAATGCAAACACCTCGTCATATATACACATATACCCCTCACACACACGATGTATTAACGTATATACCAAACATATTTTGCATATTTTATTTACTCTAGCCATTATCTTCATGGAAACCAAACTCAGACAAAAAACACAAGTTTACCTGCACATTTAATAAAAAGATATTCAGGGACAGCCTGAACCACCAGAGGCGTTTTTCCCATAACCTTGTAAAGAACAGAATTTTTTCGTTTCTGAGAATGAGCTTCCTTGGAGACACAGACTTCCTTTCTGGGTAAATTTTGGCCACTAAAAGCCCACAGAGGGAAAGCTTACATTATAAAGTTAAGTGGAAAATGCAGGGTACAAAACTGGATGAACAACACAAGCGCAACTATAAACATATCAGAAAAAAATTGGAAAGAAATGTACCAAAATGATAACAGTCCTCGTTTCTGGGTGAGTTTCTTTTTTCTGCATTTACAGTTTCCAAATCCTTATATAATAATCTTGTACTAATTTTGGTGTTGTAAAAATTTAACTCAAAAAAAAAAAATTCATGGAAATCTTGATTATAGAGAAATTCACTAAAAAGCCACACTGACCGGGCAGCAAATGTCAAGGTTATTACAAGGAACTATTTTTTACCTCAGAATGGAAAATTGAAAATTGAATGTGTTTTGCAAGACTCTGGTTTAGGAAACTTCAGCTGTGGAATGTGAAACCTTATTTGAAAGATAAACAGAAAGAACAAGTAGGCATTGAGCTACTGCAAAAGGTACTTTTAGCAATGATGATGATATTTCACATTGGTGAAAATCTTTGGAGTTTATAAAGAGCTCTCACAGCATAAGCTACTGTAATGAGCCTTATGTTTGGGACCCAGAAAACCTCAGTGTTAGCCTGGTCTCCATCTGTGGGAGGCTACGATGGACTTAAAGGCATTTTGCAAGCTGAAAAATGTCATTTTAAGGGATATTGTGATATAGGCAGAGAAGATGTTCTGATTTTATTTTACAAGTGAGAGAAATGGAGGCATACATAAAGCACTGTGATTGCCAGTATTAATTGTATTAGAAAAAAAAGAAACTTGAAACAACCTAAATATCCATCATCAGGAGAATGAATAAGTTATGAAAAGAAAACAAACTAGGGCTACACAGACCACTAAGTATGAACCTCACAGACATAATTTTGAAGCAAAAAATGAAGTTATGGAATGAAATAGAGTGTATTATTGTAATTTTAACAGAGTGTATTACTGTAATTTTAAAATATCCAAACAATATGCTAGCTATCATTTTTAGGAAAAATATAAAAACACCTATGGCAATGTAAGCACCAGTACAGGACTGTGGTTACATATTGGGGGTGGGGGCAGGGAGACAAATGCAACCAGGGTTCCATGTTTCTTTAATTATGCTGAGAGGTGAGTGCATTGGTGTTCACCGAATTACTCATCAATTACTCATCGTGTAACATTTCCCTCTATGTGTAACATTTCATACTATATTCAGTACTGATCACTTACTATGTATCTAGCATTGTGCAGTTTTCCGTATTTTGTCCCATTTAGTCCTCAAGAAACCCAGAAGGCCTTGTAACAGGTAAGGATGCCAGCTCAGCACTCTTCTATCACATGCCCAAGGTCACTCAAATAGCATGCGACAAAGAAAGGTCTAGGTTTTGTCTCCATGCCGTAACACTACCCCAGGGAGATCTTAAACACCAAGGACTTGGTAACCCAGGGGCCAGGTTTGAGAATAGGCTTTAGAATAGAAGTACAATTCCTTTCAACAGCATGTATCCAATTCTGGTTTTTCCTCCTGCAGCGTAAGTGTTCAATTTGTTGGAAATAATATCTTAGTATAAGTGGTGGCTTTTTATCCCTTCTCAATAAAGAAAAAAAAGTGTAACGCCACAGCTACCCTTTTCATACCCAAGTTCCCATCATCCCAAGCAGGGTCTCTCCCCGACAGAACACAGCACAACTAGGTCTCTCTTCAGGAAGTGAATGCTTCTGCATGATCGTCATAGCCTTCTCACTTCTCAGTCAAGACTTTTCACACTGCTGTCTGTGGGTTTATATTTTGTTTGAATGGAGAGAATGAATAATTTGCATTGAGTGGAGAATATGTAGACTGTGTTCCGGGTCTAGTTCAGGAAGACTGAACAAACCTGCAGATGTTTTAGGTCAAGAACGACTTGTCATAGAAGTGAACGCAGGGTTTAGGAAACAGGGTGAAGCACCAGAGACTAGGAATGGTGAAGAACTGTTACCTCCCATGAGATCTAAGAGAGCTAAATCAACTACAGAGAAGAGGCTCAGCAGAAGTTGCCATAATGGAGGGACCCAGCTGCTCAGGGAATGCAATGTAAAAGCAGGGAAGAAACAGGAAAAGGAGACTCTCAATCTCTTTTTTCTGACCTGCTGCTGCCTTCTGCCAAACCCACCTGGAAGGCAGCCAGCAGGTGAACAAGTGAGACGCAGTCTGAAAAGGTCAGGATCCTGGGCACAGGGGCAGACAGTGGGTGGGGGAGCGAGTGGGGCAAATGGAAAGCAACTCACCCAGTGAGAGATCCAAACCTTTAACATTGGCTTAAGAGCCTTAAGACCAGCCAGCCCTTGTCCACGCCATAGATAACATCCTTCTTCTGGGAGGAAGAAAGGGAGTTTTCTCACTATTAACTCAGAGTTTCCATCAAATCACTTATTTCTCATGCCTACTGTGCTCCAGTATTCATGCTCCAAACGATTTTATATGTGGAACCAGAGACTATGAATATGATTATGCTCTGAAATATTTAAAAATCTGTTTTTTTCCGTATTTTACTTCCACTAATTCTAGTGAAAACATCTCCTTCAGATTGGTTGGCAAAGGTGAATATTTGTTAAGTATTTGAATAGAATATTTGTTAAAATATGAGTCTTTTGTTGTGATAGTGAAATCCTACCAAGTGCTCAGATGTTTTTAGCTCAATACCACAAACATTTCTTGAGCACCCTACTACCTGAAAGGTGTCATAGGGAATTCCAAGATTAATTACAGATGGTCTCCATCCCTCCCCTCAGGGAGAGTACACCAGCATGTGAAGGCAGAGGATAATAAATGTTCTCATGAAGATTAATTCTGGCAGGACTGGGAGCTGGCCTCAAGGAAGTGGAACTTCTTAGAATATGGAAAGATAAGGAGAACTTTGACGAGTGGAGTTTGGGGGGAATGGGAGGTTGGAGGGATACTTCTAACAAAGGAAAAATAATTTCAGTTGAGCTACTTCCTCAGATCAAAGACATGTATAGCCACTGATTTCAGTAAAGACTGATAGAAAAATAATAATAACTACTAACCTCTGACAAATTTGAAATCCAGGTTAAATTAATAAACATCTCCCCCATGAGAACCACAACTACACCTCAGATTCAGAGCCTTTCATCTCAGACCTTCCCAGTGCCAAAGGCCTATATTTGAGAAACAGTTTTGAACTGGTTTGAAGCTTCTACAAACTCTTCAGACAAGCCTTTTGCAAGGTGTGCAAAAGGAGGATACTGAATTTCATTTCAGTTTCAACTCCAGCTCAGCACTGCTCCAGAGGGCAAAACTGGAAAAATGGGAAGTGAGAATTGAATTTTCCTTGATGGTTGTCAATCCTGTCGTAAGAATTTATGGGAGAGTAAAAAATCATTAAAGCCAAAGGGGCCTACTGAGGATGCAGTTCACCCTTGATTTCATTATAAGGTTACATTTTAAAGGCAATACCACATGGATGTCAAATGCAATAGCAGTGAATACGTAATTTTTAAATGTCACTTGAATCCTCAATATTAAGACTCCAGGCCTAAACACTAGCAATCTGGCATTATCCAGGTACAACCTCCAACTGAATAACAGTTATTATAATAAATCACAGAGCACTTAGTATGAGCCACTGCTCTAAGTGCTTTACATATAATAACCCATTTAATCACCCATTTAACAGATGAGGAAACTGAAACAGAGAAGTTAAGTAACTTGCCTTAGGTCACACAGCTACTAGGCTACTAGGGTTGCCAAATAAAATACAGCATGTCCAGCTGAGTTTGAATTTCAGGCAAACAACAGTGTTTACTACAGTTATGTACCATGCAATATTTGGGGCATATTTATACTAAAACATTAATTGCTTATCTGAAACTCAAATTTAACTGGATGTCCTATATTTTTACAGGATATCCTATAATTTGCTAAATCTAGCAACTCCTACTGGTAATGGAGGAATTCAAATAATATTTAAATAATAGTGCATCAAGAAGTTTCCAAGCCCAAGAACTACCAGTAGATTTGTGGCATTGATTCCTTCTTGCCTATAATAATGACACTAAACTTACTGAGAGCTTTCTTAATGCTCTGCTGTAACTACTTAACATAGATGATCTCATTTAATCCTCACAAGGATTCTATTATTAGGCCCATATCACAGATGAGAAGCTCAGAATGACTGAACACTCCTCGGTTCATGAAATCAGTAAGCAATGGAGCCTGACTCAAACTGTGGTGTGTGAGGTAGAGCTCCAAGCTGTAAGGACAACTCCATGCTACCTCCCAACACAAACTGGTCTGCTCTGTGCTATGTTGCTGGAATCATAGTATGTACAAAGATGTGTGTCTCAGAGTTTTCAGAAGGCAACTGAATGTTTAATCTTAGCCCTCTTTGATTCTAAGCCAGAGGCTTCTACTAAAAGTACTCCTTGAAACAGGGAAATCATGTTCATTCTCTGTGCTTTCTACAGGATCTCGCATTGTCCCCCATGTAGGATTAGTATCCTTATATGAAGAGGAAAAGACCAGAGCTCTCTTTCTCCACCGTGTGAGGATACAGGGAGAAGGGGGTCACCTGCAAGCCAGGAAAAAGACCCTCACCAAGAACCAAATCTTCCAGCGCCTTGATATTAGACTTCTCAGCCTCCAGAAGTGTGAGAAATAAATGTGTGTTGTTTAAACTACCTTGTCAATGCTACTTTGTTATAGCAGCTCAAACTAACCAAAACAGCTTCCCACAGGAAGATCGTTAGCATTTATTAGGCATTTTCTCTAACTCAGAGGAGAATGTATAACCTACTCAATTTTAAAGTCTGACACTTAAAAAAGCTTTGACTATTATCTTGCTTTCATTATTTGGCTCTTCAAAGAGGAGCTGGAGAAGTAGATGTTCAGGAAAAAGAGACAGAAAATCAGAAGAGCTAATGTAGAAATGAGAGAGTAGGGATTGTGGAAGAGGAGAGAGAAGGGAAAGGGAACTTAACCCTGGTTGGGCCCCACCTCTCACACTGGCCTATGAGTTCACTTGCTGGAGGCCAGGCAGTGCCCGGTGCCAGGCTTTCATCTGATTCCAGACCCAGACACAAGCCTTCAGGAATGAGATGCTAAGAACAGACCCACCTCATCATATCCATAATAGAGCGTGGGCATAAACCTCAGAGCCAGACTTCCTAGGTTCAGTCCTGGCACTGATGTTATTCTGTATAGCAGTAGGCAAGTCACTTAATCTTCCCATATACATCAATTTTCTGAGTAAATACAGCTAATAATAGTACCTATTTTAGGGAGTTATTGAAAGTATTACATGAGATAATTCAAGCAAAGCACTTACAACAGTGCCTGGCATATAGTAAACCCTCATTAAGTTTTAGCACTTATGTTATTATATCTGACTATCCAATCTTCACACTCTGTCCTCTTTTGGTTTCCATGACATTGGGCTTCCTAGATTCAGCCTCTTCCCATGACTTCTCCCAGCCTCTGCTCTCTCCTCAATGTTCAGTCCTTGATTGATCCTTGGCTCAGTCCATGGACTTCTACTCTCCTTTGTATATAGTCTTCCTATTAGTTCTTTTTAATGGCTTTACCCAACACCAAGCCTATGGTTTTTTTAATTTTGTTATTTAGCTCTTACTTGTCCATGAATTCTCTCAACTTTAACATGTACAAAGAAAAACTATCTCTGCATCCAAATTTTCATCAGTTGAAGTTTTTTCAACTTCATATAGACAAGAAACCTCAGAACTTATTTCTGACTCTACCCTTCATCCCTTGAATGGAATCCGTACTATAATCTTGCAGTTTTTCTCTTCCAGGGGGCTCTGAGATTTGCTCCATCCTCCTTGTTCCCAGTGCCATTACCTTTGCCCTGGAATAAATCACTTCAACAGACTCTTAACTGGTCTCATATTTTCCACATTCTTTTAATCCTATTCATTCTGCACATCACTGCAAAATCCCCTTGTGTCAGACGTGTAATTCCCCTATGCAGAACCAGCAGTGAATTCATCATCACTACTATCCACAAATGTTTTCTGAATTCTTAATGTAGATGCTTGAATGTACAGATGCAGAACATCCTCCAGGAGACTGACACAATTATGGAAATTACACAGGACATTTAAGTTTTAAAACATGTAAAACCACAGTAATGTAACGTATCAAATTAATGATGCAAATAATGGCACAGAAAAATTCTATAGAGGATGTAATCAAAAGGTTGAGAAAGTTAGATGGGAAGACATGACAGAGAGGCAGGGAGAAAAGTATTCAATAAAGAGACTACCATGAGCAAAGATCAGAAACTCTCAAGGCATTTTTAGGAAACATGAGAAGGCCAGGCTGGTGAAGATACAGGGGAGGATACGCCATGTGGACAAATTAGAACAGTCAAGGAGGCAAGAAGTTACCTAATTATTTGGGGAAGAGTGACAAATAGTCCCAGTAGTCGAGAACATGGGACTAGACACGTCTGTCTAGTGTAAAGAAGATGCACTATAGTGTAGAGAGTGCCAGAAGATAGGATTGGAAATTTTGATGCGGCATCCAGAGTCCACTGGGGGCCATTGAAGGCTTTCAAACAACAGAGGCAGACCATCAAAGGGATGTTTCAGGACCCTGGGGACAAGGAGCAAACCCAGTGTGCTAATACATTGCTGAGCACATCAGCAGTACTGAATATTCAATAGTACCTGTCAATGAAGAGAGTGATTCTCAGGGGAAGAGCTAAGATAGGGGGAGGGAGCATCATAATAGAAACAGAAGACTGCATAGGAAATGACACTGGCAAAAAGAGCTGTGTTGGCCAGTATTCCTTATTTATACTTATGACCTTTCTTCAAGCAGGGTAACAATGAAAGCACAAGCTTGTAGGAATGAGTATGTATAGTCATCATCATCACCATGTTCACAATTTTAAAATAATAACAGGGATAATAACTTGCATGTATTGAATACTTACTATATGCCAGACACTGTGCTAAGTGCTTTTCTTCAGGCTGAAATGCTAGCTATTAACTTACTGAAATGCTATCATATCCATTACTAAACAGCTATTATACTGAGCACCCTAACCCTACTGCCCTGATCATCTGAGCTCCTACCCTAGAATTCCCTGTGTCCCCTTCCCCAAGGAACTAAAAGTACGGAAGAGTCTTCTAGGACCCCTCTCCAGCATTATGACCTTCTGACTGGTCAATGCCTCGATTAAATATTTTGAAAAGTCATCTCTGTATTTCACGCATTAGTCAACTTAATTCTTACATTTTTCTAATATTCTTGGGGAAGAGACTAAGGATCAAAGAGGTAGGAGACTCGACAAGGTCACAGCTCCTAAGTGACTCAGCACAGATTCTGACTCCAGCCTGAACTCTTGGTTCTCCTAGAAGAGGTTTTATGCTGGAGATTGTGGGACCTCAGGCTGTAAAGACAGGCCATAGTAAGAACATCAACAGGGGAAATACGATTTCCAGGAACTTTCTATTGTAATAGGTCAGAGAAACGACCAAACTCTGTTAAGAACATCAGGCCCCTTAGTCCACAATCCATACCAAACGTTGCTAAGCCTGCTGGGTGAGCCAGCACTGCTAAGTTTATGCAAAGGGTAACATTTCCTTCAGTGGTGACATTTAGAGCAGACTGTTACATCTTCATCTAGCAGAAAAACCCAAATTCTTTTCTTCCATTCTTAAATTTAACTTATCTCATCCCAGATGCTATGGTTATTTGCCTCTAGCTTTCAAAACAGAAGTAAATGGCAATACCATCTGTTACAGCCGGCTATGTGAAAAGGTCACCAGCCTCTCCCATTGTCTCTTTACTCCAAGTTGAAAGTTATCAAAACAAAAAAATGTTTATTTAATATGAACTCTTGACTTTTTTCTACTGGTAAAAGGAGGCTCAGAAAACAGGACTCAATTTAGGTTGCCATAATGTATGACTAAGAAGTTAGAAAAACAAAAGCCTAAAGAAAACAAGAAGGACATACTACAGAAAAAAAAGCAAAAATTAAGGAATTTGAAAACCCGACTGATAAGTCCTTCTATAAGAAGTCCAGCAGCTTCTATTAAAAAAAAAAAAAAAAGATCAATAAATATGTAAACAGCCTTTTTCATTGTTTCAACAGGTCAACAAAGAAAATAGTAAGTCATAAGCATTTCAAAGGGCTCCAAAAGGCCCTTGAGGCAATGCAGCATTCATTCTTGCATTTTTTAGACAGATAACAACATATATGCAGAGAGAAATATCCAGAAGGATATCCAGAAGGATATTCATCAAAATGTTAACAGTATTTATCTCTGGGTGACAGAATTTAGAGCTATTTTTCTTTCTTCTTTATACCTGTCCATACTTCCTGAGTTGTTTACAATGAGCATTTATCATTTGTATAATCAGAATAAAACTTCAAAAGCCATTTTCATTTTTCTAACTGTCCCAAACATGATTCAAGTAAAATATAATACATGAAAAAAGCTACATCAAATATGAAACAAATCATAGTCGTATTTGCTTTGTGACAAAACAAGAATTACACACTTGTATCACAATGGATAGTAAAAACACAGATCTCATGAAATTACCTGCTACTCTGCCAGATTCTGCCCCAACATGTTGGAGGGCAGTGGGATCCCAACAAGTGAGCAAGCCCAACAACATAAGAAAACCAACCCAGAGGCTGACCTCACTTCTTAGAGACGGGGCTGACAGAGCTCACAGGGGGACCTTCACTTTAATGTCAGTATCCTAGCACCTAAAACAATGCGATTAATTTTATATAAAACAAGTCCAACAGAACTGAAGACAAGCGGATGAACTTGAGGCAGTCTAAACTACTTTTAAATAAACAAGCAGACTTAGGAAAAAACACTCCATCTCAGATTTTTAAATACATCTTCCTAGTCATTAATGGAAAGTGCTTGAGGCAGACATCTACACATTTGTATGCATAAATTCCTTCTTTACGTGGGTCACAGTAATAGGCATGTGACCCAGGTCTGGCAAGTTACTGAACCCAATACAGGGTCCAAGCGGTAGGCACAGACCAACAGGACCAGTCAGTATCCCACCATTAATCTAGAAATCTAGAGACTGAGAGACTCTGGGATCACAAATTTTAAGGACCATGTATGCCAGCAGCTGCTGGGGCTCACCTCATCATCACTTGGAGATGCACCTGAGAATGAAGCCAAGGGAAAGTAAGCAGAGTCCAGACACATGGAGAGCTAGGGTCCCAGTGATCTCAGTGATATTGTTTTAACCACTAAATCTAGTGCTGCACTTTGAGTTGTTACCCTCATTTGCAATTGATTGTGCTCAATAGATATTAGCTATTGATTTATCAATTATCAATCCCCAAATGTTCCCTTGAATTCAAACTGAAATGCTATCTATAAAACTCATTATTGTGAGGTAGAAATCACATTTCTTCATCTTTTTATTCTTGACCTATCACAAGATATATGCTTTGAATGAATAAAGGAATGAACCAATGAATAATACAAACATACTTAAACAATCAGGTCTATTTGACCAAATATGGCAAAAAAAAGTGCTCTTGAATTAAGTGATTAAACTTATAAAAGCAGTAATAACTCCTTTAAGATACAGCATAGGTAAAGAAATTTAAAAATTTTGTGAAACTAATGAGCAGAAGCAGTAGAGTGGCTTCTCAGAAAACTCTACCAAGTGAAATTACACTGACTACAGCAGGAATTGTTCTAAGTACTCTCCATATTTGAATCCATTTAATCCTCTTAAGAACATTTGATGAGTGCCTAATATACGTCAAGCATTATTCCAATCACTTTATGTGTATTAACTCATGAATGCTTTTAGCAACCCTATCCCCAAATACCTACGAAAAAGGAGGCACAGAGATTTGAATAATTTGCCTGAGGTCACACAGCTAGTAAACAGCACAGCTGGGATTCCAATATGGGTATTAGCCACAACATAATATAAACTGCAGTTTCCTCTCTGGCCCAGACTTACACTCAGCCAAATTAACACTGATATTTCCTGCTTGGCCCTTGACAGTTTTATGATATGTGACCCCTAGTCCGCACAGTGGTGCAACTGGGTTATTGATCCTAGAAAGACTTGTTTATCTTCTGGTAGTTTTTAAGCAGACTTCTAGAGGAGCGGGTAAGAGATGCTCCCAGGGTGAGGCAGAACCCACAGTATCCATGGCTGATGACTGCCATCCCTCTATCCCTGCCTATCTGACATCTCAAAGTTTTAACACAGTCACCAGCCTACTTGATGCTCAAAATGCAGTAAGCCTTGCTCAGGCAACAAAAGTAAAAACAAACTGGACTTCACCAAAATTAAAAACTTTTATACATCAAAGGGCACTATAAAGAGTGAAAAAACAAATAGAATGAATAAAAATACTTGCAAATAATTAAATCTAGTAAGGGACTAATATCAAGAATGCCTAAAGAACTCCCATAAAACAAAAAAGTAAGTAACCTGATCAAAAAAAAAAGGGGGGGCAAAGATTTGAATAGACATTTCTCCAAAGAAGATATAAAACGGCCAACAAGCACATAAAAAAATGCTCATCACTCAGTCACTAGGGAAATGTCAATTGAAAACACAATGAAGATAACACTTCATGCCCATTAGAATGGCTATCACCAAAAAAATGGCAAGTAACAAGTGTAGATGAGGATGTAGAGAAAATGGAATCCCCCTACATTGCTTTTAGGAATGTAAAATGGTGCAGTGGTGGAAAATAGTTTGGTGATTCCTCAAATAGTTACTATAGAATTACTATATGACCCAACAATTTCACTTCTAGGTATATACCCAAAAGAATCAAAAGCAAGGACTCAAAGAGATACTTGTATAGTCAATGTTCCTAGCAGGTGGAAAGAAGCCGATGTCCATCAACATATAAATGGATAAATGAAATGTGGTGTGTGTATACACGATAAGTACCAATCAGACTTAAAAAAAGAATTAGATTCCGAAACATGCTACAATATGGATAAGTCCTAAAAACGTTGTGCTAAGTGAAATAAACCAGCCACAAAAGGGCATATATTGTATGATTTCACTGATAGGAGGTACTTAGACTAGTCAAATTCATAGAAACAGAAAGTAGAATAGAGGTTACCAGGGACTGAGGAGAGGGGAGAATGGAGAGTTGTTTTTTAACAGATTAGAGTTTCTGTGGGATGATGAGAGTTCTGAAAGATTAGTGGTGATGGCTGCAAAACATTGTATGAATTGTGAATGTACTTAATGCCACTGAATTATACATTTAAAAATGGTTAAAATGGTAAGTTTTTTGTTGTCTATGTTTTACCAAAATTTAAAAACGCATTAAGCTATACAGAAAATCTCTGCCATTCAAAATCAAATAGCAGAGTTTGAAAAGGGTCAGGGAAATAGGTAGAAAATAATCTATATCCAGTTAGTTAAGATAAAAGGGAAAAAAAACATTTAGGCAGCAAATGGTCAGCAAAAATCTTCAGGTAAATCTTCAAGAGACACAAAGGTTTTTTAAAAAAGCAAACCGCTTAAAAAAACTTTCAGAAAGAATTAAATGCAAAAATCACCAATTAGATATATGTTCACAAAGACACGTGCCAGGATAATAAAATAAATGTTCAAATTTTCAGCCACAACAACAGTGGAGTGATGAACTGGTTTCATGTGGATCTGAATGCAGAATAGAGCCCCAAAATTTTAATTACAGCCAAAGCCTACCCAGGATACCTGCAATGTCCTTGGGAGCTTTCAATCCTTTCCAAAGGACTAACACAAAAATTTTAAAATATAAGTCTGCCATAAAACTATCCATTAGAGACTAGCATATTTTAAATAAAATGAGCTGAGAACTTCACAATTGCAAAGCAAGGTCATAGGATTATAAATTACTCTGCAATTTTCTGTCTCTTCAATTGCAGCACTTTAGACTCTCCCAAACCTTTAACTTGGCTCACAGTAGGTAAATAGGGGCTGGGGAGTCGTAACACTACAGGAATACTGGTTTGCGTAAGAGACTAGATTCAACCCCAGGATGTGCCATTAAGTTACTGGGTGACATTGGGCAAGTCACTCAATGTCTTTAAGCACCAATTTCCTTTGTGTGAAATGAAGAGACTGGATAAAGTAATCTCTGAAGTCTCCTTAACACACTATGAGGCTTATTTTTAGGATAATTTTCTATTCAATTTATTTAAACTAAAAAAAGACAAAAAACAATGAGTCATATTTTGTTCCATCTTTTCTTTTGATAAGATCTTTTTGCTTCTCATTTCCCAATATGTCAGTGTCCAAACTGAAAGCTGCAGTGTTTCATAAACCTCTTGTAGAAATGTTATTCATTCAATCCCAATCCCTCCAAGCTTATTCTCTTATCTCCCAGCTTCCTGCACCCAAAGATGATTAGAGAAAACTCTTCATTATATTTATTTGTACACATCACTTCAGTCTATAAAGGATTTAAGCTTGTCTAATTTTATTTGCTTCTAAAAATTTTTTTAAATTCTCTTGCATGACTACTGTGCATAATCTTATTTTAAGACTAAATCCTTTTCTCTGAAAAAAAAAAATGCATGCTTAAAAATGTTTACTTATTTTATTTTCTCCACTAAAACAGGAAAGTGACATAGGGATAAAGAAGGATGCTAAATGAATGCAGATTTGATACAGATGACTTCTAGCCAACTGCTGCCCTTTCTCTCCTGGCTTGATAGCTAATCATCAAAATACATTCCAGAACTGTTCTCCTTCTTCATATATTTCATTTGAGAATGAATTCCTTTCTGTTTCAAGTTGTTCCACTTGGGAAAACCCAGATCCCATCAAACTTCTTAAGAATAGAATTGAGAGGAGTAGAAAGGTAATAAAGAAATCTTAAAAAAGAAATCTTTCTTCAGTCTATGTCCAGAAAGGAAACTGGTTCTCAGTGCGCAGTCAGCCCACTCAAGGAAGATTCTATTTTTGTATTAAGTAATCAAACAGCTTAATAACATTAATCAGCCTTTACTCAGGAGTGCAACATCAGGACTCCACAGCTGACCTCCTTCCACTGGTACAACCACAAACAGTGGCTGAGCTGTTAGTGCAGTTCTGGTGTGACACATGCCTAACAGACCTGCCATGCCTGGAATTTTCTCAATATAGATGGAAATAGTGTTTTGCAGAATTTTAACAACATGAAGATCCCAGGTTTAAATTATACAGGCATCTATATTTATACCAGCATCTATATTTTATATGAAATTTCTTAAATTTATATTACAATAACATTTTAAATAATGAAGACTGCAAAGCTGTATCTATGGAAATGCTATATGTGAACCAATCAGGGCTTAAGCCAAATCTGAACTCAGTGTCAAAATAAATCCCACTAATTTGATTCATTCATTTATTCATCAAACACAGATTGAGCAACATCTTTTTGCAACTATTCTAGGCTCTGTGGGGGATCTTATGTGATGATAAAGCTTACATCATCACGACCTATGGCAGAGTATGAAAAGTGCTACTCAGGAGGCATCCCTCTTTGATGACCTGAGAAATAGAGATGAAGTCATAGCTTCCTTCAGTCTCCAACAAGCCTGGGCCAGAGCAGGCTTTATGACACTTCTGACCCAAAGATGGACAACTGAGGACACTGGCATTCCTCCAGAGTGACATCAGCAGACATATGGCTGGAGGGGAAAGCTGACCCTACCTCTGGACAGACAGGACCTCTGGGCAGAGAACTAGCCCCTGAGCTGGCCAGCCCTGACCTACCCTGGAATCTCAGAAGTTGAGAGAAATGAAATACTTCAGAGAAGCCATTACAAAAATAGACAAGAACAGAAAAGCAAGAAAGAAGCCCTATAAATGAAATTAATCTTTCATCAGCCTAAATCAGGACAGAATGATCTGGTTCTTAAGAGTTCATTCCATCCAGGAAGCGTGGAGAAGATGAACACTAACTCTGAATTAAAATAAGAGGAGTAAGGCTCTCTGAGGGGTGGGAGAAGAGGAAGGAGTGTCAAAATAAGCCCACATTCCAGAAAATTCTGGTTTGAACTGTGGGAAGAAATACACAAAGGAGGGAAAAATAGAACAGCCCAAGTTGCTGATGAGTGACCAAGAGATTAAACAGCCTGAGGAACTGATGACAGCAAGTGGATTTCCAAGTACAGGACTGACATAATTGAGCATACAGGATCATTCATCCCCACAGACTAGAAAAGACTCAACTCAATCTGAAGCCAAATTTTCACTTTAGAATTCACAAGCTGCTCTTGGTAGAAATTCTGCCTCAGAGCTTCTTCTCCAGCCAGATCAGATACATGCCTCAAAGACAGTCAGGAGGAGAAAGGAGTTTCAACAAGTACCAAAGAGTGGCTTGAAAATCCAGCTTTTAGAACCTCTAAGTATAGTAGTCTCACATTCAAAAGAGGAAGATTAAAAGAAATTGGGAGTGAAAGGACTCACCAGTTGTCTGTCTGGGTTGTGAGCAGAAAGATGCTGAAGAGCTGGAAGAGCACAGAGAAGCCAGAAGCAGAAGTCCCAGAAACGTTGGGCAGAATTAGCATTGGCAATGGAAGGCAAGGCTTTGGAAATACCCTGTCATAGACTTAAAGTTAGAGGAGCTAAATGCCTCTCCCAAAATCTGCAGTGCTCAGCTAGAGCCAGCAAATGGATCTGTGATCATCTTATCTAGGAAATCATATGAGGCCAATCCCCATAGGACATAATCCCTTTACTGATGCTAGCTTTGACCCAATTTCATCCTATCCTGGATTTCCAGTAAAATCATCTGAAACCCTTGTCAAAGAGTAACTTTCAAAAAGTTAAAAACATGACCTTTACTCAGGTATCAAATGAACATGTGTCAAAGATGTTAAATTTGTTAATGAGGGAACCAGTAAGATGGTAAATCTTATTCAAAGAGCATTTTGAGGATTTAGGTTTTCATAAGTACTTGGAACAATATTAGAATGAGATCACTAGGTTAAATACAAAACTGGCTAATGACCTACAGAGCAATAAGCCTTAAACTTAGGGTTATCTTTTCTATTGAACAGAAATTATTTCCTAACTCTACATGTTAACATGTGACTTCACTAAGTCTGGTAACTTCAATAACAATGAGCAGGTTGAACACAGCAATTTCTCCTGCCTCAATATCCCTTGGGTGGACCTGCTCAGCTATGCCTCTAGATGATATTAAAAGAACATATTACCCATCTTTTTGTCTTACTTCAAAGTTTTAAATAATTTCTTAAGTCCCTGATACTTCATTTTATAATCGAGGTTGGGCAAATCTCATTAATCACAGAAGCTGGAGAACCTCTGCTCCTTAAATTTTTTTAAAACTAGACTGTTCATAGAAAATGTTGACCTTGACCCTGACTGATTGGCAAGAGGAATGATGCATGAGGAAAGAGAAGAAATTCTTGATTAGAAAGGTCACTCAGATGGGAAACAACTAACCCTTGCTGACCTTAGCCATCTGCCAGCCTGCCAGACCTCACAGACTATGTCACACTGAAGCCTGGGGTTCAGACAGGGAAGTTGTGTTTACCCTTCTCTGAGCTGGATGAACCACCTGAGTATAGTTCCCTTGAAATGGGACCATCACAGTTAGAAATCCAAACGCATCCCCTGCAGAGCAGCAGTTCTCAGGTGGGTGAGCATAAAGACTACCCTTTGAGTGTGGTATGAAAACCAGCTTCAAAGTCCCCTCCAAGAGACCAAGTATTTGAAACAGTTGGTGTGGCACTTCAGGAGATGTCTGTCCAAGAAGATGCTGCTGGTGCACCCAAGTCCACATAGGACAGGAGTAATTAACTCACCTAGAAACTACCCCAGAGAAAAGAACCCAGTCTTTTACAGTGAATGTTTACCAAAACCAAAACACTTCCTTCCTTTACTCTTGGCTTTCATAGCCTCTGTTGCATATGATTTTTTAAGTATTTCCTGTTAAGAATAAGCAAAGGGTCAATAAAAGACATTTCCACACAAAGGCACAGTTGTACCCTAGGAACAACATTGAGACAGGCATGAAAGTAAGTGGCCGGGAATATAACACAGGAGAATAAGAAGAGATTGGTAGTTCAAGTGAGTTTTACCAAGGAATTTGCCTTTTATCTATTAACTCTGGCACTTGGTTAGAGTGGTAGAGTATGAAAGGTACTTTGTGACCTCCAGAAAGTAACAATCAAACTACAATGAGATACCACTTCATATCCTGGCTATAATTTTAAAAAATAGAAAGTAACAATCATGGTGAGGACGTGGAAAAATCTTCACACATCGCTGGTGGGCATGTAAAATGATGCAATGGCTGAGGTAAATGGGCAGGTTCTCAAAAAGTTAAACACAGAATTACAACAGCAATCCTACTCCTTTTGGTATATAACCAAAAAAGTTGAAAACAGGTACTCAAATACTTGTATATGTATGTTCACAGAAACACTATTCACAATGACTAAATGGTAGAAACAAACCACATATCTATCAATCAATGAATAGATAGACAAATTGTGGTATACATGTACAATGGAGTTGAACAACTTTCAACCATAAAAAAAGAATCAAGTATTGATATGTGCTACAATGTTGATGAACTCCAAAAGCATTATGAAAGAAGCCAGTCATAAAAGGTCACATGTATGATTCCATTTGTATGAAATATGCAGAAAAGGTTAAGTCCATAGAGATAGAGAGCAGACAGGTGGTTGCCAGGGGCTAAGGGGAGAAAGGGGCGGGGGAGTAACTACTTCATGGATATGGAGTTTTATTTTGGGGCAAGGAAAATGTTTTGAAACTAGATAAAGGTGTTATTTGCACAACATTGTGGATGTACTAAATACCACCAAACTGTATACTTAAAAATGGTTAAGGGTACAATATTTGAATTTTACAATTTAAAAAAAGAGACAGGGAATATCAACAATTATAATACCATAGGTTTCAGACAGTAAAGACCAAGTTTATATGTGGCTTTCAAAAGGTGAAAATACCCAGACTAAACTAGAGTTTGAACAGAAGGGGGAGCAAGAAACACACAAAGAGAATTTACAGAAAATACATTGATTTTTTTTTTCCCCAAGATCATGTCACTACTCTTCTCCTTGGATGAGTTGTTGTATTTTTCTCGAAATAGAAGATAACTTTAAAAACAGATAAACTCTTCAATACCAAGAAAGAAATACTGAAGACTCCTAGAATTTACAGCATGAAGTACTCACCTAAGAGATCATTCAGTCCAACTGCCCTTATTTTACACATGGGAAACCAAGACTCAGCGAGACCACCTACATGCCTTTCCCAAGGTCACACAGCAGAGCTGGAGCTAGCATCAGCCCAGGGTTGGTTGGGGACTGTGCTTTCCAGGACAGAAGCTCCAACTGTGTTCTCTGTGGTTTTATTTTACTCTCCTGAATCACACACCTAAAATGTTTTCAGGCCTGTAGCAAATCAGTGTCAGACACCCCCTCCTCAGCTTTTCAGCATTCACATCCAAGGAAAATCAGGTTAAAATTAACATCTCTGGAGCAGCCTTACACGGAAAAGCCCCAAACATGCAGCCTAGCCTGTGTCAGATGTCAGCAGAGTAAGCCAGTGCACTCTGGCCTTGTTTCTAGGAAGGGGAATGAGGGATTAGAGACTGCATGTATGTGCAACCTCCCTGACAGCTAGGGTCAACACAGCCTTTGAGAATCAATCCAAAGGACCTGAACTCCTCTCCAAGACACTGTCTTCCAAATCATTCCCTTTAGCCCTCGCCTTCTACACTAGAGGCTGATTAAGCAATTTTCCTAAACAAAGACCATTGTCTCCCAAGTCCAGCTGTCTAAATAATATTTTTTTTAATCCAACTGGATGTATGTCTTGGGACTTCTTTTGAACTTGCTTGTGCATTCCCTTCCTCCCCTCCTCCCTACATGCTACCAGGATGGGTCACTTCTTTACAGGGCCTCCACAAAAAGCAGAGTCTGCAGTAAATACCTTACAGATAGTTCAACTCAAGGTCATAATGCAGATAAGGAACCATCGCAGCAAGAACTAAACTTAAAAGCTTCTTACCCTGAAAGGGTTACCACAAAATGAATACCAGCACGTCATATATCACTATTTAATTTTGTTAAAAGGGGCCACTTGTCTTCATTAAATTTTCAAACTTTTAGCTCCTGAAATACAATTTTCCTATTAAATTAATTTAAATTTTCCTATTAAACACTTATGTCAGTGTTCCTGCCACTAGGAGCATTTAATTCAGCACAACGTCATGCCAGAAAGGCCTGTCTCCCCTAATTATTTAACTTCAAATAAAATTGGGATTAATAGTGGACTCTGGACTTAGAATACTCATGTTCAGGTTTTGGCATCGCTTATATCTGTGTCGTCTTAAGCACTGTATATAACCTCCTTTGACCTCAGTTTGGTCTTCTATAAAACGACAACAATGAGCACCTACCTCTTAAAGCCACTATGACAAAATAAAGTAAAACATTTGCAGTACATATATGAGTTCTTGGCACATTCTAAGTCCTTAATAAATGTCATCTATTGTTATCTTCCCGTAAAGGGGCACGTTAATTACTTGTCAGTTATGGAGAAGAGCCTGTCCACAGTCAGGAGTACATGACTGCTAATATTTGGGGGCAATTAATCTTCAGGAATAGCTCATACCCTGACCTGATCTGAACTTCCACAGGCTACAAAAGGGTTCATGAATTAGAGTGCCTGACCTACAGCCCTATCCAGATCTTATTACCTCTCTAATATCCCAGAAACCCTCTGTCTGGATATTTCTAGCAAGAGGAAACTCACCCTTTCCCCAGGTTGTCTATGTCACTTTTTGGATGGCCCACAGCTTCCATACTCACTTGTTTCTACTTCGATGCTGTATATATACCCACCATAAGGTGCCCCCTCCTTCCACATGCTTAGCCCTTCAAACGTGTAAATACATTATCACGTTTCTAGGCTGAATATCCCCATGTCCCTAAAGTGTTACCCTAAGGCTGATTTATAGTCAACTCTACAGGAACTCCTGCTTGTTAATACGCTTCAGAACCATGCAATACCTGGAAGGGAGGCTGCCCAGCTCTGAGGAGAGGCCAGGCTGGGAAGAAGATTGTAAAGAAGGCAAGAGGGCCATCCACTAACTCCCACTCCTTCACTCTATGCTTTTGAGAATCTTCAGAGATATGTCATCAGCTTTTTCCAAACATTTCCTCAGTTGGATTAAATGTCAGTCATCTTTTAGTGGTAACTTAAGTAAGCAATTTATGTTTTCCACATAACTTTTGGAAGGGAAGAGAGAGGAAACAGTGTTCAGTGAATATTACATGTCAAGCTCCATGCTGAATATTTTCCATACATTACTTCATTTAAATAAACAACAAACATAAGGGGCATTCTAATTACATTCCCCATTTTAAGGAGGAAAGTCAAACTCAGAAAGGTCTAGAAGCTTGCCCTCAATCACAGAGTGGTTGGACAAGGATATGAACCCAAGCCACCTGATCTTAAAGTCTCTTGTGCTTTCCTCTGTACCAGACGTGTTTCAGGGCTCATCACAATGTGCTAAAGGATTCAGCTACTACACAAAATATTCACTCACACTGAGCTGGCAACCACTGGCCTTGACCAGGCTCCACTATACTACCACGGTAATAAAGTATCCCTCAAGACCAGGGTTCAGCAGAGTACAGCCTATGGGCCAGATCTCACCACTGCTTCTTTGTAAATAAAGTTTTATTGAAACACAGCCACACCCACTTATTTTCATATCGTCTATGGCTGTTTTCTCACTGAGATGGCAGAGTTGAATAGTTGAACAGAGACTGTATGGTCTGCAAATTCTAAAATATTTACTAGGTGGCCCTTTACAGAAAAAGTCAACCCTGCCCTAGACCCACATTGTGCTGGCAAATACCTCATTACCCCACGGACAATCCTAAAAGCACAAGTGAGAGGAACAATGGAATCATAATCCTTTGGAATAATGCTATTTCTTTCAGTAAATATTTCTTAAATACATGTCTACATGTTGGTACTTTTTCCACATTAACCATAATCTACTTCTCTAGGATAGGCTATACTTCCTCAGCACTATTATAACACCTGTTTCAATCTCTGTTTTCATGTAGTAATTTATCAGTTGCTGTAAGAGTCGATGTGTGGACCATGGCTTCCATTTTTCCAGCATCTGGGCATGTTATCTCACCCATTGTGTTAAGCTTTGGTACGACTTTCAGTTAAGGCGCCCTGCCCTCCTCTAACCAGAGACAGGCTTGAGATCCAAATGGCCCACTAGGACTCCTTCCCCACAATTGCTCATCTGGAATATCATGACTCATGAACAGAAACTTTGTGAGAGTTGATTTGTGCCTGCAGCAGCGCCCTTCCGAGACTCTTGATTCCTGCTGCTCTGCAAATTGTCATTTCCAAGCCTGGTTCTTTAGCTGTAAGTTCCTTTTTAAATTACATTGACCAGATCAGTGTGTCAATTTGTAACCAGACCCAGCTGATACAGTAGGTCCATTAAAATCTGCAGGGTAGAACAATTTGTCTCCAAGGAATTTAATTCCTTCTGAATAAAATAGGATTAGACGAGAAAAGGTCTTGATTGAACTTATAAAACCCTAGAACATATTTTTTCAATTTTTTGCATGCAGAAACATAAACATATAAAATAAAGAATATGAACATCATTTCAGATTTTCAGTTAGTCCCAATAGTTGATGTGCACTAAATTCCTGTTGCTGATGTAATTTTACTTCTCTAGGACTAGTAGCTGATTCCTTTGTGACAACATCGTACCTTTAGTATTGAGCATCACAGATTATGTCCCCATGGCTTCCACTTGGGGATATTTGCCAGTTTGTGATGGCAAAGGCACAGGAAAGGTTTTCTAATGCCTTCAACATGTAACTGACAAGATAGCAAACAAAGCACAGCTCTCCACTTCTGATTCCTGACATTCACACCATGGGGTGTTGGGGGATCCTGGGAACCAGAATGACCTAGAAGATCAATGCAAATCAACACAAAGCAGATGCACCCACAGCCTCTGGTCTCAACACTGAAAGGTCTACCAGGCGGTGAGAAAGCAATGGGACCCCAAAGGACAGAAAAAATGAAAAATTCCTCTGGAAATGCAATTCCTGCATGAATAAAACTGTAGGAAAGGACTCTCAAGATCATTTAGCCCACTAACTCTGATAAAAGAAGCCCCTTCAGAAAAAAAAACCCTGAAAAATGGGTGTCACTAGAGCTGTCCAGTTGAACACCATCAATGATGGCGAACTCATTACCTTTAAGACAGCTCACTTTATTTTCAGACAGCACTGATTCTTACAAACATCTAACAATTCTGATTTGAATAAAACCACACACACAAAAAAAAACGCTACTCCTTATTCCCTGTGGCCATCCTTCACACCTACCTTGATCATAGTTTTCATAGCCCATTAAATTTTCTCAACTCCTAACCTAACACCACAGAAGCTCCAAATAGTTTTTTCATGTGACACGGATTGGGTTTTTACTTCCCTGCCTCTAGAGATCAGTTGGGTCCAAGCAGGAAAGATATAGCACATTCAAATGTAGTACCTTGAGGACAGTTAAATAAAGGAACCATTTACAAAAGTGTGAGCTGAGTGTCGGGAAAATAAAAGGGATTGTACAATACCTAAGGGTATTACCACTCCAGGAACAAGGAAAGCAGGTAGCAGAACCCGGATATAGGGCAAGCAAAGTAAAGAGGATTGCCTGGCAGGAGCTGTGACCTTCAGCTTCAGACAGTAGCCTCACAGGAAAGGGGCTGGTGAAATAAATACCCTCCTTCACTCTTCCCCTCGACTCTAATCTCCTGCCAGAGCTCTCCACTGGCCAAATACAATTGGAAGCTTGAGGGAAAGGGAGCCCATCAATGCACTTTATACAGGTTAGACTCCTGGGGCACAGAGCAGAGTAGTAAATAGATCTGAGGAGCAAACAGAAAGTATCTAGTACATGTCTCATGTCTTGTCTGACCAGCATTCATTCACTTCTACTCTGGTAACAATACCTCAATTTTCTTCTGGGGAACTTCTCTCCCACTCTCCTGTCATGGGATTTAAGCCCAGCTGATTGCACCTCTAACACCAGCAGAGGTCACGAAAGTCAAGACTCAGACCTGTCCAATCAGCATCACAATCCTCTGACCATGGTGATTGGCTCAGAGATAAACATATAACTCAATTAGGGACAACATGAAGTAATCTACGTACTCCTGCAGAAGAGGCATGTTCTCCTTTCCCTCAGATTGGAGGATATTAGCCTGGAGCTACTTGAAGTCATACTACCCCCCAAGAGAAGGGCCTGGATAAAGAGAAAGGCAACTCAGAGGAGGGCAGAGCCAAGAGAAAGACTAGGTCACGATAACACTGGCTGAGTACCTGGATTCAACTGTGCCTGAAATCTACCCTGTCCATCCCAGCCTTAAATTTAAGTGACACTGAAAAGACAAGATCCTATAGTATAAAAAGCACTGGTGGGTCATAAGTTCAAATTCTGGCTCCATCACCTTCTAGCTGGCAACATTGAAAAGACACTTAACTTTATGACCTTCAAGCTCCTTAACTTTAAAACAGGAAATTATAATACTCTGCCACTCTCTAGGCTTATTCTGAGTACTAAACAAGATCACAGATTTAAACGTCCCCTGTAAATTGTAAAGCATTGTACAAATGTCACAGATTCTTCTTCAGGTCATCCCCACCTTCAGATGTACCACCCTCAGGACATTGGTAACACAGTGTTCCACAGTCGGGGCACACAACATTCTAAAATTACTTCCAAGGCTGAGTAATGACATATTGGACAGCAGCTGTCAGGAGCAGTGGCAATCTCAACACTGCCAAATAGTCAAAAAAAAAAAAAAAAAAAAAAGGAAAGAAAATTGGCTTTATTTTTAAGAGACAGACTGGAATCAACAACTACGAGAATAATGACAAAAATTCTACTCAATTAAAAACTATATCTGAAACAATGTCAGGGCAGAGGAAGATGAGAAACAGGCAAAACTAAAGAAAAATGTTCCATGCTCTGGGGCGCTGTGATTTAAGCTGCAATAGTCACAGCTGGGTAGCAACAGAGTCAAAATCTAAAACCATGGAACAGAGAAGATGGAGTGCTTCCCTGAGGACAGAACTGTTGAAAGGAAAAGCCTATACGGTACAACCATAAAATACTGGGAAAGAATAAGGCAAAGAAGCTAGCAAGTGGAGCAGTAAACTCAAGCTCAGAAAAACAGAAAGGTATCAAAGGTCTCGCCGCTGAAGCCAACCTGACAGTGAGCAGGGAATCTGAGAGCACTTCACCAAGTGGCTAAACCCCATGTGGAAATTTTAAAACAGGAATGGGAAAAATACAAAGCACAGCTAGGAAAATGTCTTACCACAGAGGCAAAAGAGAAAAACATATGTGCAAAATGCTTCAATGTGTTCCTCAGTAGCTCACCTCACAAATACAAATACCAGGCTTGGATAAAGCACTTGGCTTTTTGCTGGTCCAGCAAGTCCACTCTATTGTAGACTAAAATCAAAGAGCAGAGGTAAAATTAACTTGAATTTATAATCAATATGACAAATGCACCATAGTTTACCAATGGATCAAAACACGAAAGAAGGGTTTGGTAAGTCCAAACGAAACTAAAATCTTTCTTGTCCAACTGAAGAAGCAAAGTACTCAAAAGAAATGTATTTCAAAAATGATTTTCATCATATGAGCAAAGGACTACGCTAAGTAACATGTAGGACAGGAGATGAAAGCAACAGTCCTTCCTGCCCCGCTGCCCCTGCCCCCACCCGCCCACAGAGCAGCTAACAATCCAGTTGAGGAAAAAAATCCCACTAGACTAAGACAGAACACAGAATGGAGCACTGCAGTGGGACAAATCAGATTTAGGTGGTTGCAGAGCAGGTGAAAATCACAGAAGACAGACTCACATGACAGTTTCCCTCCCTCATTTAAGTGAGCAGAGGAAGTGAATTGTCAACTGGAAAGGATTTGTTGATACCTTTCTCTCCCTCCCAGCCCACCCTCCCCCAAACACAAAATCATCAATTCCTGCCACTTCTACATCCACACTGTACCTTGAACCCTTCCTCTTCCCTCAATCCCCATTGCTACTACCCTTGTCCAGGCCAGTCTTCTCTTGCCTGGACTACCCTGATTATCTGCTGAGAATTTCCATTCTCTCTCCCTTATAATCAGTACTTGCCCCAGCATCCAAAATAATGTTTTTAAATGTAAACTAGATCAAAACCCTTCCATGGCTGCCAAGACTAAAATGAAATACCAAATCCACCAATACTGTGTACCTTCCAGTCTCTGACCACTCCTTCAGGCCCATTTCATGCCACTCTCCACCTCATTCACCGTACTCCAGCCTCACTGATCTTTGCTCAGTCCTGTGCCTGCCCCACCACTTTCTGCCACCAGAATGTTTCAGCATATGCTGTTCTGTGTCTGCAATGCTGTTCCCTCTCACTTTTCATCTAATTCTCCCTCACCATAAAGTCTCAATTTAAAAGTCACTCCCTCAGAGAAGCCTTTCTAAGATCCAATATAAATGAGGTCTCAGAGCACCCTGTACTTCTATCACAGTTGGTAATTACGTATTTATTCTATGTCTGACTCCTCACAGTACTAAAAAAATGAGGAACTTTTCTGCTTGCTCCCTACTATGCACCCACCTCCTAGCATAGTTCCCTGCACCCTGTACAGGATCAGAAGATACTTGAATGAAGAAATAGGTTCAGCACTAGCATAGTGTACAAAAGCAGAAATTATGTCCTCTTTAGTCAAAGTGCTTTCAACCTAATACACAAAACAAATGGAAGCAAAATAAAATAGAAGAAAATCACACGTAGAACAGGTCATGTAGAAAGTGCCGTAAAGGTGCATGGATAGTAAGTGTAACTTACAAAACAGAAAACAGTAAATAAAGAAAAGGTATTCTTTTAGGTCATTTCTATCTTTGAAGGAACCCCCTTGGAGTCACTGGTAACCACAACTTTCTACAAAGGGAGAAGCAAGAATCAAGAAAAATTAACTAAACCCACCTACCTATCCATAGAGACAGAAGAATCTCTGCTGACTAACCCAGGATTGCAATCAACAGATAGCCAACCTCCTCAGCACTGAAGCTGTGCTAGCTGCCAGGGCAGGTCCCCAGTTTGCACCACCTGAGCAGTAGAGACATCTGCAAGAAGAAATTAACCCAAAAACTGGTCCGCTTAGAGAAATAGCATTGGAAAGCATCACACCCACACTTGCAATAAGGACAAGATGGACTAACCGCAAATTAACAACTTTTCATGAACCCATTAGAAAGCTGACGTCACAGAGGCAACAAACCCAAAATTTGAGGAAAAACAGACACCCACGGGAAGAAACAGGACTCGGGCCTTTGCTTAGCTAGGACAAACACCTTTGGACACCATGTAAGTCATTAGGAAGAATGTTCCTAATGAGATGTTTAACAAATCACTAAAGGCAAACATAGGCTAGCTAAGGGCTGCAGTAATGGGAGGATCTGGGTGAAGGTTACATGGGAACTTCCTGTACTATCTTTGCAACTCTTTTGTAAGTCTAAAATTATTTCAAATAAAAACTGGTTGGGGATTCATGAGCACTACTGAATGTGGACAGAGGCAAACCAAAAATTAAAAAAAAAAAAAAAAATCTCCTGGGAGGCCTCCCATATCAGACATGTATGGAACGCTCAAAAGAAACAACATCCATGAAGATGATGACCTCACTCACAAAATATGAAAAAAATGGGAATTCTAATGACTAGGTCAGTCTACAGACCCAACAAACATAAGCTTTCACCCCTGAAAAACTATTGATAACATTTATTCTACATTTCTAGAAAGTACAATTGAGGTTCACTTCATATTAATTAAAATAAATGCAGAAGGAAGTTGTGGGACACATTAAGCACTGTGAAGCAAAAAGCCACAACAGCCATTGGTAAATTTAAGAACTGACTATAAAAATAATGAGGATGAGGGCAAGGAGTATATTAGAACTCTCAGTACTTTCCACTCAATTTTGCCATAAACCTAAAATTGCTCTAAAAAAAGTGTACTTCTTAAAAAATAACTTTCTTCTATTGAAAAGCAAAATGAAATTAAAATACTAGATAAAAGTAGGACAGAAGATGGAAAAGTTGCTCAAAGCAGACCATGAGAGGAATATTTAAAGGAAGTTAAAGCTTTCTAAAAATACCAATCTTGCTCAGGAGGAAGACAAATATTGATTTACTTTAGACTTTGTTTTAAAAAAAAAAGCATTTAAAAATCAGGGTCAGTTTCAAGATGGCAACACACAAAACACAATCTACAGCTACAAAGGAAACAACTTCCTCTGGGGGGAAAAAAAACAACTAAAACCTGTCTGAGCAACTTCTACAAACGAGAAGGCCCAGAGGAAGCCGGCTAGAGGGGCCGGAACAGCCTCAGCTTAAACCCCATCCCCGCTGGGGCCCACGCTCAGGAGAGAACTCAACACCCAGCGCTTCTCCAAGAGGAGCAAAGGGTTTCAACCCCACAACAGGCACCCCAACTTTTAAGACCTGCACCTGAGAGCCAAGCCCCCCTAACAACTAGCTTTGAAAACCAACGGGGCTGGCGTGCCCAAGACCCACAGACCCGAGAAACGGCTGTTACTGCGGCCCTGGGACTCACCTGGCCCAGGGCCCAGCCTTCGTGTGGAAGACGCTCCTCTGCTTGTCCTGGAGCTTCGGCCTGAGGGCCATGCGTCCGATTTGGCACACATCTGGGGGTTGCTGGGTGGCCGTCGGCCCGGCGGCGCCCGCTCTGCACTCGGCCTCCCCTCAGCTCGGCGCCATACTTGCCCCTCAGAACTCTGGGAAGGCGTGTTCTGCGCCGGCCGCCCAGGTGCTCCTTGTAGAGCCTGCTCTTCGCAGCTGCCGCCAGTCAAAGGTGCCGCTTGATTGCCTGGCTCTGGTTGCGATTCCCCACTGGCCAAAAAAGAAGCCAGACCTTAGAAAGATACCAAACGTGCCGAAGTCTCAGATTCGTTATGGTCGACAGTGGTGGAAACTCAGAACTCCAGAGCTGAGGCTTCCGTAGGTAAATACTAGCTTTCTGTCTTCGTCAGCTTTAACGAAAGGCCTTAAAGTGAGCATTTTCTTTCCGTTTGCTGTTCCCATCTTGGAGTTACTCCTAATTTACCTCAGGGACGTAATCATGGGTGTTTCTCAAGCATTTAGCTCCAAAATATTCGTGACCACTTAGAAGTAGGATTAAAGATGAATTTTTTTCTTCTTTTGCTGATTTACATGTTCTATAAAAACAGGAATTACTTTGGTATTTTAAAAAGAGGCTTTTTTAATATTGGAAATGGACTTAAGATATTATATATCTTTCCACATTCTAGCATTCCGTGACTACAGAAGGCGAGTACTGGACTTAAAGTTACAGTAAATCTCAAGCCTACACAAGCCTTTTGAAAACAGTAGAGGCTGACATTTATAAAGCAATTAGATTTTATAGTCATTATTGTCTTTTTGTCCTAATTGAATGAGTTACAGACACAGACCAGTTGAGGATGATGTCCCATTCTGCCCCCAGCCTTTTTGCTTTGCAAACTTTCCCTCGGTCTGGACGGCCACGGGACACAAGGCACACCTGTAGGCCCTTTACTGCACTAGCTGTGTTGAGTTACCTCATTCCCGCTTAGGCTAAAAGATCCCTGAGGGCAGAGGCTAGTTCTTTTTTGTTTTCGCTCTCTTTTTTAACTGAGGTGTAGTCAATTTACTATATTTATCTAAGTTTCAGGTGTACAACTTAGTATTCACAATGTTTAAAGCTTATAATCCACTTAACAGTTGTTATAAAATATTGGCTGTATTCCCTGTGCTATATAATAGATCCTTGTAGTCTATTTATTTTATACATAGTAATTTGTACTTCTTAATCCTTCACTCCTCTCTTGTCTCTCCCCCTTCCCTCTCCCTACGGGTGACCACTAGTTTGTTCTCTTTATCTGTGAGTCTTTCTTTTTTGTTATACTCACTAGTTTGTTGTATTTTTTAGATTCCACGTAAGAGTGATAGCATCTAGTATTTGCCTTTCTCTAACCAACTAACTTCACTAAGCATAGTACCCTCCAAGTCCATCTGTGTTGTTGCAAATTGCAAAATTTCTTTCTTTTTTGTGGCTGAGTAGCATTTAATTGTGTGTATATATATATATCACATTTTCTTTATCCAGTCATCTGTTGATAGACTCTTACTTAGGTTGCTACCGTATTTTGGCTATTTTAAATAGTGCCACTACAAACGTTGGGGTGCATATATCATTCTGAATTAATATTTTTCGGTTTTTTCAGATATATAAGGAGGAGTGGAATTGCTGGATCATGTGGTAGTTCTATTTTTAGTTTTTTAAGAAACTGCCATACTGTTTTCCACAGTGGTCACAGACAATTTACATTCCCACCAATAGTATGTAAGGGTTCCCTTTTCTCCATGTCCTCACCAACATTTGTTATCTGTGGTCTTTTTGATGATAGCCATTTTGACAATTGTGAGGTGATACCTCATTGTTATTTTGATTTGGACTTCTCTGATGATTACTGATGTTGAGCATCTTTTCATGTACCTATTAGCCATCTGTATGTCTTCTTTAGAAAAATATCTATTCAGGTCTTCTGCCCATTTTTTAATCAGGTTGTTTGTTTTCTTGATACTGACTTGTATGAGCTGTTTATATATTTTGGATATTAACCCCTTATCAGTCACATCATTTGCAAGTATTTTCTCCCATTCAGTAGGTGGTCTTTTCATTTTGTGTATGGTTTCCTTTGCTGTGTAAAAGCTTTTAAATTTAATTGGGTCCAGTTTGTTTATTTTTGCTTTTGTTTCCTTTGCCTTAGGAGGCAGATCCAAAAAAATATTGCTACAATTTATGCAGAGGCTAATTCTTAATAGACATTGTATTTCCAGGTCCTGCACAGCTTATTTGTGACTGAAAGAGAATTAGACACTCTTTACAAATCAGCAGAAGGTGACTACTTTTTAATAAGACTTTGCATCCAATTTCAGTGTGGGATTTTTTTCCCCACACCAAGCAGTTTTCCAACATAGCTGGGTGTCCTACAATTTAACTCAATTATAACACTGTCTACCTGGAGATAACATCAGATCCCACAGGTTAAGGGCTCAGTCCTGTAAGACTGCCCCTCCCCCCACCCCCACTTCAGATGCAAGTTCAGGTTGTCACCAGTGCTTCTGACCAACTGGCTGTTGATTGAAGGTTGCAATAACCCCCTCACTGGATTCAATTAGTTTACTAGAGTGGCTCACAGAATGCAGAGAAATTTTTTACCTACTAAATTACCAATTTATTATAAAAGGGTATAACTCAGGAACAGCTAGATGGAAGAGATACATAAGGCAAGGTATGTGGAAAGGACATGGAGCTTCCATGCCGTCTCCAAGCACATCACTCTCCCCAAATCTCCACATGTTCATCAACCCAAAAGCACTCTGAACTCCATTCTTTTGGGTTTTTATAGAGGCATCGTTACATAGGCACAATAGATTAAATCAGTGGCAACTGATGATTGAACTCAATCTCCAGACCCTTTCTCATCCTTGGAGGTTGGGGGTGGGGTGGGGTGTTTTGGGACTGAAAGTTCCAACCTCTGTCCACATAGTTGGCTCCACTGGCAACCAGCCACCATCCTTAGGAGCTTTCCAAAAGTCACCTCACTAACATAACAAAAGACATCTTTATGGATCTCTTCACAGGAAATTCCAAGGGTTTTAGGAGCTCTGAGCAGGAACAGGACAATGTCCAAATACATATTTCATTATCACACTTAATAATTACCACTACCATGAACAACGTGCATTAAATGTTTTTAAGTCTTCATGGTCAAGTTTTTAAAGCTCTTCTGAATTTCAAATCACTTCTAAATGAATTTCTTTTAAATTAAGAGATAGTTTACTGACATTGCCTGAGCACTGTGCAAATTCTAAGAATGTGTGCAGTCACCATGGTTTCTTACCTGACTATAATATGGCTTAATATTGTTTTGAAAAATTTATCTGTATCTGTCCTAGTTGCATTCATTGTGCTAACAGAAATACCCTACATGAATTCTCTGCTTCCAAAGTTAATTTGGCAAACATCTGCTACAAGAAAATGGTCCAGATGGTTTTTGACATGTAGTGATAATAAATAAGTGGTCCTTTTCACATATTGCATGGTGTTTGCTGCAGTTTTCTATTAAAGGGATATGGTTTTTAAAAGGGGAAAAAACCGCTTAAACTTCATGGCCACCCAAGGCACATGGAAACATATGTGACTCATGTGTCTAAATGCCAGACCACTCTTTATAGATTCAAATGGGGTCATATTGCCAGGAATACCTCATATGTTACTAACCCACGTCTCTTTCTGATATTTTAATACTGCTTACCACATGCTTTACACATCATATCTTAATCTTTTCAACAACCCCATGTAGTATTATCTCTATTTCTAGACAAATAAGTAGCCCAAAATTACTAAGTGGTAGAGCACCTTGGACACCAAAGCCCATGTTCTAATATCCACACACTCTCCATACCAACAGTTTCTCCACAGCCAGGTTTCATTCCCAGTGGACAAGCACCTGGGTGAGGTTTGTTGCCAAAGCCTTCTCCGTGTGCAGACTTGCACAAGGGCACCTTGCCACGCCTCTGAAGCCCATTGTCAGTCCCTTCCCATCAAACAGTAGTGTATTTCTTCCTACCCTCCAAGCTCTCAGGCCGTCCAGAAGTGCAAAGCATGCGTCTCTCACCCAATCAGTGTTCCTCCTTAACGTCCAAACAGCAGTTTACCTCAGTATCTCATAGAACATCTTCTGAAACACCTTCATCTCTGCCTGAGATCACTCTCTCCCTAAGCTGGACCAAAAAACTAAATCTAAGACAGACACTGCAGTTCTTCTCCCCAAGGATCAAAGGTTTTTTTCCTCCTTTTACCAAAACCCACTTGCAACCTGATCACTGCATGCTGAGCTTGGTTAAGAGACAGGCAAGCACTAACTTATCACAGGAAATGTAACCAGATAGAGAATGCTGTATTTGTCGAAATTTCTTCCATAAAGCACGTGGCACATGGTTGAGAGGAACAAATTAAAGAGTCACCTGGAGATGGTAAGAGCCCATAGTGGGGTGTAAGGGTGGTAGCTAAATGCCTGGTAAGGGGGAGAGGTAGTCTAATTAGCCTCTGAGTTTGACTTGTTGGGGAAGTGAGCAAATTTGAGGCTAGAGGGAGGTGTTCTTGATAAGGGTTAACAGCTGCCAGGGCAGGCTCTGCCCTCTCACAAGGAGCACTTAACCTTTCCCCAACTGAAAAGATCTTGAACAAACACTTAAACAATAGGAGTCTGAAGAAGCATCAAACTGAGAGCCTGAAAGCAGGGTACAAACCGGCCCTACAGTTTCCAGCAGTATGTATGGCCTGGGCTGCTGCTATGATTCCCAACTTCCACACAGCCATTTCTGGAAATTATTAACTTTCTCAAATTTAACTAATTTTTTGCTTTCAGTATTTGTAGCACCTGCTTTAAATAGAGCCCTAGGCTGTTGTTGTGAGAACCCAGGAAAAACATTAGACTCCAGGAAGCTTTTAATGAAGGAACAGAACTATTACACACAAAACACTTAAATAATGTAAGTGCTTAACTTAAGTAACATTAAATAACTTAAATAACTTAAATAACGCTAGTGAGCACTTAGTACACCTGACACTGTGCTGAGTGCTTTGTACACACTATATCATTTGATCCACAAACACACACAATACCTCGAGGTAGGTACTGGTATTATCTCCATCTTACAGGTGAGAAACTGAAGACTTAGAGATGTTCAATAATTTGCCCAAGGTCCTGCTGCTAACTAAGGGACGAGCCAGTATAAGTCAGCTTTTGAAGGAGATCCAGCAAAAGGTTTGGGCAGAACTCAATGAAAGGGATGATAATAGAAGAGCTGTTGAAGAAGAGGGTCAGAGAGTGAAAGAAGGCCAGGAGGACAAGACATGCAGTGGCAACAGCTTGAGTAAAGGTGCAGATGTTGGAATAAAGCCCCAGAGTCCAAACCATGGCCTGCAGGACAACTCTAGCCCACCATCTGTTTTTGTACAGCTTAGTTTTGCAAATTAAGAATGGCTTTTGCCTTTTTTTAAGTGGTTGTGGGAAGGGAGGATCAAAACAAGAATAATATTTGTAACCCAAGAAATCATATGAAATTCAAATTTTAGTGTCCAAAAGTTTTACGACACACAGCCACACCCATTCATTTATATATTGTCCATGGTTGTTTCATGCTACAATGGTAGTTGCAACAGAGAATGTGTTCCCCAAAGCCTAAGATATTTATTTTGTCACCCTTGGTGGAAAAAATTGGCCAACCCCTGGACTAGAGCAGAGATCCTTCTCAGGTATCAGACTGTGATGAAGTTTTACCAGTTCAGAGGAGAATATAGGAAAATAAGTATAACTAAGTAGATTTTTCAGAAAGTTAAACTTACTCAATTTAAAGAAGAGCCCTTTATCCTGAGGTGACATCTTTCCTACTTTTTGTTGGAGTGAAGCAATGTCCTTTCTGTTATTCAGTGATAATGAATGATGGTTTGGTTCTGTTTAATCTCTTTATCTACTCTGGTTAATGGGATAGGAGTAACTGTTCTCTCTTGCTCTTCCTTAGCTTCTTCTTTTCACATCTGTCTACTCCCGTTACCCCCTCTTATTCTTCCCAGCTCCAATACTGTACCCTTTCTGCAAAGTTAGTGACCCCAAAAAGAATTCACAGAAATAGCAAAGGAGAGATATTGCAGGTTATCTGCCATCTGTGTTTAAAGGTAAATGTCTTGTTTCATGTGACTGAGTCCTAAGCAGCTTCACTGCTTAATAAGACAAGTTTTCTCCTCAGAAAAAGAAGGAGCTCTCCTGTCTTATCATCAGAGCATGGAGCTCAGTACCTCTTCCATGGGTCAAACACTCAATAAATACCTGTGCTGAGTTTTTAGGAGTTGATTCTAAAAGTATCCGTTATGGGCTATTGAGTGATCCTGACGGAAATTTCCATCAGAGCTGACAGAAAGATTTCCTCATAATCAAGCCAGAGATACATTCCTGGACAAAATTATCATTCTTAAGTTCACCTAATTTTTTTTAAATAAGTTGCAGCTTAAAAAAAAACTTTCTGTTGGAGTACAATATACAGAGAAGTACCCAGATCATAAGAGTATAGCTTAACAAATTCTCACAAACTGAACACACCCTTGTAACCAACAACCAGGACATTTCCAGCCCCTAGAATCCCTTTGTGCTTCATTCTAGTCACTACCCACAAAGAGTTAAAAAAAAAAAAAACTATCCTGACTGCTAATAGCATAGATTAGTTTTCCCTGTTCTTTTAATCTATGTATACAGAACCGTATAGTATATACTCTTTGGTGGTGGGCATCTTTTACTCCAGTGATAGGGCAGTTGAGGGTGGAGGTGAGGATAGAAATGGTCTACCCCAGCAGGAAGGAGTGTTTTATCCCTAATAATGCTTAGAGTGACAACACATGGTGATAATGAAAAAGAAATACTGATATTTGGTCCATTTTATTATTGTTTTTAAATTCTCTACATACAATGCACATCCTTATTGCCTACACCTGGGGTGAACTGCTTTCACCCCACCGCCACTCCCAGCAGTACCCTACCACTTGTAAACATGGTAAGTAATATTTCACTTACCATTATATTTAGAAGATTCATCTATGTGGTTGCACGTAGATCTAGATCATTCATTTTCATTGCCGTGTAAGATATCATTGAGTAGATTCACCCATTTTAAATGAGCATTTAGGTAATTTTTAGTTTGGGGCTACTCTGAAGAATATTGCTCTGAACATTTTTGTCTGTGTCTTTTCATGAACACATGGGTGTATTTCTGTTGCACGAATACTGAGGTACAGACTTTCTGGGGTCATAGAGTATGCATGTGTTTAGCTTTGATATACTGCCAAGGAAATTGCCAGTAGTTGTACCAATTTATACTCCCACCACCAGTGTGTGAGCACTTCTGCTGCCTCACATCCTTGCAACACGTGGTATTTCTGTCTTTTCATTTTGGTCATTCTGGAAAGTGTGTTGTATATACCCCAAAATTATGAATCTTGGGGAATACCTGGAAGACCAGGGTTATCAGCTTCTTCAGAAGGGATCCACAAGGGGAAGGAAAATATCAAATTCCTACATGCACAAGAAAACCTGAAAGATCAGCTCATGGTTATTTTAAGGGAATATGACCATCTGAAATAGGGAGACCTATGAAAGTAAGTGATGTTACTTTAACTTATATTTATTGAAGGTACGCTGTTAGGGACTGAATTCTGTCCCCGACTGCCAAAATGTATGTGTTGAAGCCCAAACCCGTAATGTGATTATCTAGAGATAGGGCCTTTAAGAAGGCAATTCAGGATGCAGTAGGATTTGATGTCCTTATAAGAAGAAGAGACACTTGAGCTCTCTCTCCACCCACACACAGAGAAGAGGTCATGTGAGGACACAGCGAGAAGGCAGCCATCTGCAAACCAGGAGGAGGGGCTTCACCCCAAACCAGCTAGGCTGGCACCTTGATCTTGGACTTTTAACCAACAAAACTATGAGGAAATAACTTTCTTTTGTTTAAGTCACCCAGTCTGTAGTATCCTGTTACAGCAGCCCGAGCAGATACACGTGCTCTACGTCAGGCCCTGTGCTAGGAACTGTTTGTCATGGTGAACAACATTAAGCTCCTAATTTCAAGAAATTTGGTCTAGCCAGGATGCTTCTAGGACATGTGAGAGTATAAACTCTGTTGCAAAAGTGTGTCCTGGACTTCTAGTGCAGACAGAAGAGTAGATGGAGGACCCCCTCCTATAATTTGCATTTGCTTCCATCATTGCTATCTCTCCTTTTATTTTCTACCTAGATACAGTTTTTGAAGCCTAGAGGCTTAATTGTAACACACATTGATCTGTTCTTCCTTAGGTAGTAATTGTGTTTCACTATTTCTATATGCATATTTTTTCATATTTTAGTATCACTGTAATTGATACATGGTTATTGTTGACAGAGTCTTATCAATTGATGTCAGTCTGGATTGAAGTCAAGTTTTCCTGGAGAGAATTTGAGTTTGCTTTTGCCAGTCATGTGGGTCCATACCAAACTGAGACCACTTTAAATTCTCTCCTTGAAGGTTTTGACCCATATTGGTAGAGCAAATTTAGACCACAAATCAGAATGTTTGTGTTTCCAATTTTCAGGCGAAATTTAGTTTTCCTCATAACACCCAGGGTCAGGCTTAAATACCTAAAGTTTCTGCCTAATCTCTACATAGGTTTTTTTTTAACTTACCTTTTCAATGAGGATATAGCCTTTTGGACTTTTCAACTTTTGCTGTTGAGGGGGACGATCCCTTTGAGATTCTGCATCTTGGATATTTTCTTTCTTGAGAGTGCATAAAACAGTGCCTCTCACAACAGAGGGGATTCAATGGTAATAAAAGAGAGCAGTTACTCTGTCCTCTGAATTTCTCCAGTGCATTATTACATTGTGTGGTACCTGACTGTTAACATACCTGTTGCTCCCACTAGCCTCTCAGTCTATGAAGAAGCTAGAGAAACATCTGACTCCAGATGTACACCCAGAACTTAGTAGTGTTCCTGGAACAAACTGGCAACTTAAAATGTGCATTGAAGAAATAAACGAGTTAATGAATAACCATAGATCAATCCTCTCCATCAATCTTCAGTGCAACTGAAACAATAGTGCTAAGATATTCTTAAATCTATAGATATTAGAGCTGGCATGTAAAAACATGTTTTATAAAAATACTTTGTTGATGTATTAAATATTCACAACATACTGCTAGGGAAAATGTATGTCAAAAAGTAGATATTGTATATATCACTTTAAAATAATTTCTATATATAATAATGTACCAAAATATTAGTAGTTAATTGTAAATCATAGATTTCTAGATAACTTTTTCCTTATTTCTGCTTTCCCAGACTTTCTAAAATTCCTCAGTGACTATGTAATAATACATATATGCACATAATACATGTTGGGTTTTTTCAAAATAAGTTTAAAAAATATGAGACCCAAATTTTGTGTTGTTTCCATCCTCTGAAAGGAAAATTGTTACTTTCCTTAATAAAACAGAACTGAGACCAATGGAAAGAGACTCTCAATATGGGAAGAGACAGCTAGCTGTGATCCCAGCCAGTCGTTCTCAAATAAGAAGGAGCAAAATGTATCAGAATCTCCAGATTGGTAAGTGTAATTTGAACACTTATTTCCTATTATAGTGTAATATTATATTGGATGGGGGAGGACAATGTGACAATTTGTTTTCATAATAGAAACTACAGAAAATAAAGATTGACCAAATCTTATCTGATGGTGCTAGAATTTTAAAAGAATAAGAAAGTTAACACCGGTTTCCTAAGAGTCACCTTCCCCTTAGAGATCTCTCACTAGTTACTGCAGTTACTAACTTCCTGTCCTGAGCCACTCCTTGGGCTCAAATATGAACATATATCACTTTCATGGACATCACGAAGCCTGGGCCACCAGCACAAAACTTTACTGACAAAAGAATAACAAAAGGGAATTATTCATGGAGCTGAGTTAAAGCTTTATAATCAGCTTATAAAATAAGCATTCCTTTCTGTAAATCACAGACCCTGTCTCACCCTCATGAGAGTAGAAGGAGAGTAGATATTTTATTCAGAAGTATACACATGCCTTAAAGTGTGCCTACAAACCAAAATTCCAAAGTCATGAAAAATAGTATCTAATGCAAAGAAATATTCCAAAAATTCTATAATCCAAATGTGAATGGATTCCAAGTTAATTTCTGAAAGAGTCTGACAAAATTTGAAAATAGATATATTTAGTAATTCAATGAAGAATAAATTTCACCTTATGAAGTAAGCATTTGTAAAACAAAAAAAGGAAAAGCAAAAAGAAAGAAAAAAGTTACGTAAGAAAAAATCAATTTGAAATCTTAGAAGCAAAAATAGTCATTGAAGTTAAAAATTCAATAATCAGGAAAACTCTAGTCCAGACACACAAAATTAAAAAAAAAAAAAAATAGTGAATTGGAAGATACCAGTGAAAAACTTACCCAGAACAGCATAGAGAGAGAAAGACACTAAAGTTATGAATTTTACGTAGTTCAGAGAAATGAGAGATAAACTGAAGGACTTTGACATATATAAGATAAGAGCTTCACTAAGAAAAATTGGAAGTAATTTAAGAGAAACAATATTCAAACAGATAATAACTGAAATTTTTCCAAAATTGAAGAAGGATACCAATCATCAGAGTAAAACTTTAATCCAAATACCAAGCAGGATAAACAAAGATAAACCTGTATCTAGACATACTCCAATTTAGCTATAAAACATAGAAGATAGATATAAAAATATTAAAAGCCTCTAAAATTTTCTGTAAAGAAATGACAACTAGACTAACAACAAATTTCTTATCAGCAATAAAAATTGCCCTAGAAATTTATATCTGGCTAAAATATCACAGAAGAGTAAGGGCAAAATAAAAACATTTTGAGAGAAATGCTGAGACATCTATAGCCACAGAATCTCACTAGAACAATAATCTAAGAATAAATTTTAGTAAGAATAAAAGTGAAAAGGAATGAAAGTATAAAATTAAGAAAAAGCAATAAGCAGAAAAATGACAGAATGACATTTATGAATATGATAAATAATAATATCTCTTTTGTATGTTAAAAAAAAAACAAACAAAACCCTTGCAACAATAACAAGATAGGAGTAGGGTTGATTAATATGTGACTAAAATGTGTTCAGAACAATGTTATATTCAGGGAGGGAACAGAAATAGTGAATGACTTTATACCTGGTTAGAGAGGGGATAATTAAATATATTTATATATATGCTTTTAAATTAAATATTAGTACTAAAATTAAAAACAAAATTATAGCTTATGAAGCAACAAAGAGGAGAAAAAGAGGAATATAAAAAGCCTTATTAATTCCACATAATAATAGTAGCAAACACATATAGTTCTATGTGCCAGACTTTGTAGTTGAGTAAAGGAGGGAAAAGAAGCAATAAAAGGGATACTATACAGAAAACATAAAATAAGATGTTAGAAATGATTCTAAATTTATCTATAATCAAATTATTATAACAGCTGTAAAATATCCTATTTTTCCAAATAGAAAAGAAAATACTATTATTTGGTACTTATAAGAGTCACATTTAAAGCAAAACCACACTAAAAATAAAAGCCCCAAAAAATGTACAATGTGCAAATACTAATCAAAAGAAAGCTAGTATAGCAATAGTAATATTAGGCAAATAGATTTTAAGCAAATATATTAGTAGGAATTCCATAAGAAAATGCATAGAATTAAAGGGAAGATCCTTCAAGAGGGCACAACAATTGTAAATGTGTATGTACCTAAAAACATAGCCTCTAAATATACAAAGGAGAAATTTTTAAATCCTCATTTGAGTTGGAATATTTTCATTACATCACTCCCAAGCAGACAAGTGAAAGAAAAAGGATAAAGATAATTTCAGCAACAAATACATATATACTGAGACCGGGGAATTCATCAAGGACAAAGTGGGTAGAGAAACTCATGGTATTTGAGCTTTTTACCCCTAAGATCCCTAGAAATTACATCATCAATGTCTAGCTCAAGCCTTAAAAAAGGCGATGAGCTTGGAAATGCATAAACAACCATAATGTCTGAATTCTATGTTTATAATTTCTAGCTATGCCATAGAGCCTGGGATTTCAAATTAATATAAGGGCTTCCTCACATGGTATAAGGGCTTTCCAGACCAAGGGCTTTCTGAGTGGCCTTGTGATGACCTATGCTAAAAGATATAAAAGAAAACTGGAAAAAAGAATATACGAAAAATGCTCAATCATACTAACAATCACAAAAGTGCATATACAATTTAGAACAAGATAGTTGGCAAAAATTATTTAATCCAACAATACCAAACGTTGCTGAGGATTTGGATTTGCTGGTGATAGTAGAAAATAACATAATGAGAAATCTGGCAGCATGTAGTAAAGATATAAATGATACATATCCTTCAAGCTAGCCATACCTCTGTAGTTCTTCTAGGTGTGTATTATGTAGTATATAAGTTTGATGATGGCTGCAATAGCAAAAGAAAAGAAAAGAAAAATCATGTCCAATAGAGGAAATTTTTAAATAAAGTATATCATATTCATAAATGAAATATTATAAAGTGGTTAAAAGGAAAATTAGAATTTCAGGTATCAACATAGATCTCAAAAATCTCAAAAAAAAACCCACCATGTTGAGCAATGTAAGCAAGTTGCAGAATGATGTGTATGCTAAAACACCATTTCTATTGGGGAAAAAAAACCTATGCTATATTCTTTATGGATACAGTAATACACAATAATAGTATTACTATGGTCTTAAAGTTTGTGTCCCCCCAAAATTCATATGTTGAAAACTTAATGCCCAATACAATGATATTAGGAGGTGGGGACTTTGGGAAGTGATTAGGTCATGAGGGTAGAGCCCTCCTTTATAAAAGAGGCCCAAGAGAGCCCCTTTGTCTCCTTCCACCATGAGAGGACACAACAAGAAGCCTGAGACCCTGAAGAGGGTCCCCACCTGACCATGTTGGCACTCTGATCTCAGACTTCCAGCCTCCAGAACTGTGAGTAACAAATTTCTGTTGTTTACAAGTCACCCAGTCTTGGTATTATGTAATAACGACCTGAATGGACTAAGACAAGTATTAAACACTCGTAGTGCTGAAAAACACAAAATTCAGGACAATGATTACCCACTAGGTAGGCAAGGAGGGGAGTAGAATTGAGGACAAGTGCAAAGAGGACTTCAACTAAATCTATAAATTTCTACATTTTTTAACCTGAGCAAAATTTAATAGGATGTTAAAAGAGGTTTTCATATTACCTTTGAAATACAGCTAAGGCCCTGAAGCCAAAGAAATTTTCTAGACTCATTCTGTAGAATTTTGTCTTCTTCAAATATCATCAGTTCCCTTCAGTCATCTCCATCCATTTTAAGAGAAGGCTATACATTCATTGATGCTTTGAATGGGGTGCTTTGGAGGGGATTTTTAGGAGAAAGGCTTTGGCTCCCCCACTCCCCACTATGATGGGATGCTTCCCACCCATTACCAAGCCAAGTGAGGGGCCTGAAGCAAATTAGTCATTGAGACCAGGAGTGCCTGTAAGAGAGATTGGTGTCTCACTTCCTGGCTGAATGTTTACAGAGCCCCGACATTGCAGGCCCTGGTGCTGCTTCAAGACTGGAGAGAAGAACAAGAGTTTTCAGGAGAGCCAGTGAACATCTGCAGGCATCATTGGCATCTGTGCCCAGGCTCTTGTGCCCATCTGGAGAATGCCAAAGCCAGGAGACTGGCTGGGGCAATACACAGTTACAGGGTGGGGAGGGAGGGCTGATTAGGTGGGTATGCTTTTGGCAGGAAAAGGACATATGATGTTTTCCTATTGACCGAAAGGATCTGCAGAGAGTAGCTGGGCATGAGTAATCTTAAAGAGACTCTGCTGCTGAAGAACTCTGCTTCCTGAAGCCAGGGGTCCCCAGCAGGAAAAGGCTGTAGCCCCAAAGATGTGGGACAAAGGCTGAGAGTGAATTTCAAGAAGCCAACTGGAGAATGTCTTGAAGAACATGAAGCCCCATTCATGGGTTCTCCAAATAACCTACATCCCCACCTGAAGAACCTGTGCTGGGATGCTTAGATTAATGGAGGGGAGGCCCTGCCAGCAGTAGGCAAGAAAGGGCTGTATGTATACAGCACCAGCTAAGTACAAAGATTTTTTTGCTCCTCTTTAATCCACCTGCTGGACACCATGTGAGAGCAATTAGAAAGCAGGAAATAGATGAGAATGAGTCAGAAAAATCATCTGAAAGGAAAACTGTGATCTCCTTTCTCACAGAGGCAGACGTGAGAAAGTTAAAAATATTAGATTTGAGCTGCACATAATATTGGACTAAGCTTTTCCATGTCTGAAAACAGGACACTATTTACAGCTAAATGTTAGCAAAAAGCTATGGGATCTCTCAGATGTCAGTTACAGCAAGGAAGGGAGATTTAGAAAGTGTGGCGGAAAGCCATTGTGGGAGAAAAAAGTTTGTTCCTTATTTCCATCTCCCAGAGTTTAGCCCTGGGCTAAACTTATTCCATGGGGCAGTTATACAAACAGGGCAAAATGTTATGATTTAGTAAAGCTTGATGGTGGGTCTAGCAGCAGCCTTCAAGATGGCCGGCCCTCCCGTTATTCACACTCTTGTGTAGTCCCCTGCCACGTGGTACCAAGGCTGGTTTGTGTGACTGGTAACGTATGGTAGAAGTGAAAGTTACTTCTGAGATTGGGTTCTTAAAAAAGACTGTGGCTTCCTTCCCTCTGCCTGGCTCTCACCCTCCCTTCTGCTCTTCCAGATACACACACACACACACACACACACACACACACACACACACTCACTCACACACATACATATACACACATGTGGGCTCTGTCTCTCTCTCTCCCACTCTCTCTCCCCCTCCTTCCCTCTCCCTTTCCTCTCTTGCTCTGGGAGAAGCAAATCCTAGGAAGAGGCCCACATACAGAGAAAGTGAGCCTCTGGCCAACAGCCAGCAAGAAACTGAAATCTGCCAATGATGAGTGAGCTTAGAAGCAGATTTTCCAGCCACAGTTGGGCTTGAGATGACTATAGCTCCAGTCTACAGTTTACCTGCACCTCCTGAGAAACCCTGAGCCAGAACCACCCAGCTAAGCCACTCCCTGACTCCTAATGCACATCAACTGTGTGAGATAATGTTTGCTGCTTAAGCTATTGCATTTTGAGGCAACTTGTTATAACAGTAATAGATAACTAATACAGTGGGTTCATAAATATTTATTCTTTATGTTCTTCTGAATGTCTATAATATTTCATAATAATTTAAATATATACCATGAATACTTTTCCCCATGTTTGGCATCTTGAAGCTAAAGTAAAGGAACCTTTTAGGGCTGAGCACATTCAGAGTATTTAGACACTGTCTCTAACTTGGATAAAAATTCTTATGGTCCCCTAAGAGCATTCTCACAAAAATAAACCATGTTTTGGAAGTGAAAAATGTCATGAAATCAGTTACTCTGAAATCAAATTATTAAAATAGTCCACAGAACAATGGTCACTGGTAAAGGAATCAAACAGTGCCACCTGGGAGTGCAATGATATTAATTTAGAAGGTAGCTGCTGAAGGAAGAGGGACAAAAAAGCAGCATTACCACAATGTCCCTTGTGGACACTAGATGGCAATCAAGTTTTATCTTGCAATTACATATATTTTTTTTCTTTGTATACATGTATTGTTTTTTATTGAAGTATAGTCAGTTTACACTGTGTCAATTTCTGGTGTACAGCATAATGCTTCAGTCATACATGAACATACATATATTCGTTTTCATATTCTTTTTCACCGTAAGTTACTACAAGATATTGAATATAGTTCCCTGTGCTATATACAATATGAACTTGTTGTTAATCTATTTTATATATATTAGTTAGTATCTGCAAATCTCAAACTACCAATTTATCCCTCACCACCCCCTTCCTCCCTGTAACCATAAGTTTGTTTTCTATGTGAGTCTGTTTCTGTTTTGTAAATAAGTTCATTTGTGCCTTTTTTTTTAGATTCCACATGTAAGTGTTATCATATGGTATTTTTCTTTCTCTTTCTGGCTTACTTCACTTAGAATTACAATTTCCAGTTCCATTCATGTTGTTGCAAATGGCATTATTTTATTATTTTTATGGCTGAGTAGTATTCCATTGTATAAATATACCACAGCTTCTTTATCCAGTCATCTGTTGATGGACATGTAGATTGTTTCCATGTCCTGGCTATTGTAAATAGTGCTACTATGAACATTGGGGTGCATGTATCTTTTTGAAGTAAGGTTCCCTCTGGATATATGCCCAGGAGTGGGATTGCTGGATCATATAGTAAGTCTATTTTTAAGTCTTTTGAGGAATCTCCATACTGTTTCCTATAACAGCTGCACCAAACTACATTCCCACCAACAGTGCAGGAGGGTTCCCTTTTCTCCACAGCCTCGCCAGCATTTATCATTTGTTGGCCAGGGTAAAAAAAAAAACTTATAATGTGCATAACTCAAAAAATAATAAAGGAAATTGTTTCTTAATTACTACTTAGTAAATACTATTTGGGGTTATTATTTCTAAGTAGGAATTAAAACAGTTGCTGGTATTGATTCCTGACCTGAATTTATTTTTGAAAGCAGGCAGATTAAATAAACCTATTTATTATTCACTCTATAAAAAAATAGTAACTTCATAATATTAATAATGGTACCATTAGCATTCATTCCACTCTTTCTTAGCGTACCTGAAACTTGAGATAATTTATGCAGAATTTAGGCAGAATTGAATCATAGTTTACTTTTGAAAAATTGGTACTTATAAATCAAACTAGGAAAGTATTCCAATGATTACAGCACATTTCTCCTCCCTTTCCTTCAGATTGTTCCCTATTTTAAGAGATTGTCTAGCTTGATAATTAAGAACGCAGACTCTGGAGCCAGATTGTGTAGGTTTAAATTCTAACTCTACTTTGAATTGTATCTTAGTATCTGCCTCATAAATGAGTCACAAATGAATTAGTATACATAAAGCACTAGGAATAATACTTGGCACTTGGAAATGCTATTTAAATATTAACTATTATTATTCCATGTAAGTTCCCTGTATTTAAGGTACAAAATGTTATGGAAATACATAGTAAAAACTGAAGCATGAAATCTAGGTCAATTTCCCAATGCTACACCATCAACAGAATCAAAGTCCACAGATAAATAAGACAAACATTTGGAATTGCACTTCACTATTGACATAGAAGTTATGCTTCCAAAGAAGAGGAATAAACTGGAACTTAGAAGACAAACCTTCTAAATCTTGAGCCAATGAACTTTCCACTGCATCACAACGAATAATTCTTATTCATTTACTCAAAAAATTCCTAAAAGACAAGTATTTGACAATATTGGCAGCTAGTTCAGTGACAGATGAAATTTGGAAATATTGACAGACACTTTTATCCATCTACATTATTCTAGTTATCACCATCCTCCACCTCATGAGATGTTCTGCTTTAATTGCCTCAGAGAAGGAATAATACAGCAGAATCCAGAAAACAGAATATTTTTAAAACTTAGACCCAGGCATTGAGGCGAAAGATTTAGAAGGAAACCTGACATATTAGGATAAAGCTTCCTGGGTTTTCAGTACTCAGAAAGATTTGTCTTCTGAGGAAGAATAGAGAGATTTAAAGAAAAGCAAAGACACTGGTGTGCTCCCTAAGTCAGATCCCACTCCCATCCTAATCTGAGCCCTCTGGTTGAGATCTGAGAGAGGAATAATAAAATGCCCATCTGTGTCTGAGGATGCTAGAGCAGAATATTCTGGCCCCTGTCCATGTGGAATCTGATAGCTGTAGGACTCTAGATTCTTGTGTCCTGTATGTATAGGAATAGGTAGAAAATTTGTATACTATGTCTTGGCAGATGGTCCCATAAGAGTCCCACAGAGTTCCCAAAGCCACAACATGGTGTGGGGCAGTAGAATGATGCTAGAAATGCAAGTCAAGCACAGAAGCAGGGTTTGTCCTACTGTAGCTGGTGCTGAGGTATTAGAATGTTAGCAACACCGAGAGCTACATGAGCAAGGCACTGAGGAGCAGGAGACTGTGTCCTCCCTTGTTGGCCATCAGACACAGCAGGAACTACCTTGGAAAGTGGGAGTATACTTTAAGAAATTGGTTCAGTTGCTTTCACAGAGACAAAAATAACAGAGACTTAAACAAATAAATGAGATTTATTTCTATCACTCATTTCTATCCATAGAAGTTAAGGTAGTAGTAGTCTAGCGGACTAGAGCTCATCTGCTTTCCCAGGTCATCCAAGAACCCAGGTTCCTTCTTTCTTATTGCTCCTCCACCCACCAGAATATTGCCCTTGTGTGGCTCACTATCACCATATCTTCATTCCATCCTGGGAGAAAAAGTAAAGGGAATATGGAAAGCCAAGGGCTAACAGATGCCATTTAAGGACATGACCACACCTCGCTTTTAGAAGAGCCTGGGAAATGTAGTCACTGCATACCCGTATGAAAATAAGGTGGTTCTTTGACTAAAGAAAGAGAAAATGGGTATCTGTACATAAGTGGTGATCTCTGTCATGGTTAGTATCTCATGAAAGCTAGGTGGGATATATACGGAGGGCAAGATTATACACCTTCCAATGCCTTGATGCTACATAGACCCCTTGAATCTTAGATGCAGATGCAACCCTAGGCAGGTATAGAGGGCCTGAAATTTTTAACTTTCCTTCACTCAACGGAGTGGAGACATAAAATAGAAATGAAATTTGGCTGCTGAAAAAATGAATAAAATTACATTTTTATACACTTTAGTTTGTGGAGCAACATAACAGCTACTCTTTATTCGTATTACTTGAATATGCTTGAAAAAGTATAAAGCTGTAGTTCTTTACAGAACTTTGACAAGTTTTGATTTTGCAATTATTGTAGTATAGTAATAATTTAATAACTAAGAAAACACTGTTATGTTTTCAAATCTTCACTATTCAAAAGAATTCTACCAAAATTATTTATTTTATCTCCAAATTCCTTTGTAATTTATTTCCAAACTCCTTTCCACAGATGGCTAAAACAGGTGTGGGCACATAACCAAGAGCAGTCGTCTGTAGACTGGCTAGTGCGTTTCAGATGGCTTTAAACAAAGGTTCTGCCCACACAGACAGTGATGATAAACAAGCCAGTCAGACTGTCCCTCTTGGGCATCTGACCCAGAAATAGATTGGAAAGAGTGTGATAGAGCTAGTTAGAGAAGCAAAGAAGTCACAGAATCAGGCCATGAGTTTGCAGCAAAGGTTTTAAGTCACCATCAATTAAATACACGTGTCATTGAGATAGAAATCACCATCAGTACTTGGGCTGCAGACTCACAGAACGACTGATGTTCTCCCCTGCATTTTCTACTCTTTCTTGTTGATAGATTGGAGCCATGTGTCTAGTTGCGGCCGGTGAATGGTGAGCAGAAGTGTCAGGGATCACTTCCAGGTCAGGACAGTGAAACTCAGCATGGGGTGAGGGGGGACCCTTCCAGCTTTCCATCCCTTGTGCAGTGACTTTGGAAGTCGCATGTTATGGAGGCACCTGGGGTCTCTGAGTGGAAGGAAATCCCTGCTGACTACATCGCTTTGTGTGTACAAGAAGGACATTATTGTTGTGTAAGCCCCCTGAGACTTGAGAATTGGTCTTTTGTGGCAGCTAGTGGTTAGTTATTGCAGACTAATACAACAACCAAATGATACAGTTTTTCGCATACTGTAAGTATTCTAGTGGTAATAACTGCACAACTGCAACTTGTTGGTAAAAAAAAAAAAAAAAACAGTAAGTCTGGAATGGTAGTTTACAGCTGGTGTTCTGACCATGGCAGAGTCCCTTCTAATTGTGCCCATAACATTTCATTTGGTAAAAATTTCACAGATTTCCGTGCTTATAGAGAAATCCTATTTACTTTTGTCCTTCACTGTATACTAAAAGTGAAAGCTTAGAAGTGTAAAATATATTTTTAAATTATGTCAGAAGCTATAAATTAATGGATCAAATCCAAGAGACTTACTAAATACATTAGACAAAATGATCAAAAGCTTAAATACAAGGGAAGAAAATGAGTCAAACTCTAGAGGGGAAAACAAAGAAAAGTCTTTATGTCATAGGTTACTAAGATCAAGGGAAAAAACTGAAAAGAGAGAATTATTACCTATCCATGAAAAAGGAAATGCTTTTATATTTAGGTACAGCTTCAGTTATTTTACTTGGTAAAGTTATGGCATTTCAAGAAAAGAAATAATTTTATCTTGTTACCCAATAAATTACCCATCCAAATATTACTTGCATATCACTTGAATAAATTTAGAACAATTCAATATATTTTTTATACATTCCTGAAATAAAAATTTGCATTTCTTATACAATTAAAATAGGAAAAAAAGATAGTATAGCCACCAAAGTGAACGTTCTAAAGGATTAAATCCCATTTTCATTTGATTCTCTATCTCAAAATAAAAAGACTATGCCTAATACTTTAGTATAAAGAGAACAAAACCTCTCATTTACTTGTCTTTTGCAGACTTACTATTGCAATTATCATAGTATTATAGAACGCATTTGTATCCACATGACAGAAGTATTGACTAAATACATATTACCTTATATTATACAAATCTCTAATATCCAATTATATACTAAAATGATATTTTGTTTAATATACTAACAATTACATAAAAGGCTATCATTATTACAGAATGCAAAATAGAATTCTGAAGTTTAAATATATATTCCATTATAGCCTGCTTTCCCCACAGACTAATAACATGAAATCAATTTTTTAATGTGGAGGTAGATATTAGAAATTATTTTAAACCAATAAAGAAAACTGAAACATTAGCTCCCAGGCCAAGAATTGACTGGGAACCTGAATATGGATAAAGTCATTTCCTGAAACTTAGTATCCAGTGGAACTTTTCTATATTGAAAAATATGATTGAACAACCTATTAAGGTTCTACCATTCAAATTATAATATTCTTTTCTGAAGTTTACAACACACTTTGAAGTACATGGATTCTCTGAAAAGCTCTGTGAGATAGAGAGGGCAGAAATTCTTATCTTCTTGAGGTTCATGAACCTAACAAACTAATCCTTTTCAAATAAAAGTCAGTCCACAGACCTATTTGTCTATTTTGTGAACCTTGTGGGACAAGGTTTTGGGGTTTTGTCGTTTTTTTTAATTAGTTGCCAATATTTAAAAGTTTAGAACTTTCACATTAAAAAAAAGAACTGGCTGGCCCAGTGGCCCACATTCCCAAGTAACAATAATCAACATGAGATGAGTTAAATTGAGGCTGCCCCTTTTTCGAGAGCTCTTTCTCTCCAATTCATAACCCCCACCACACTCTATTACTCCCTAAAACTGAGATATGGGGTCAGTTGCCATTTATCTTGTTCTACTGGGCCTCCTTCTCTCATAACATGGCCTTTCTTGTTCCTTCGTTCTGAGGAAAAAGGAGCTTGGTCCCCCCAGGAATGGTGAGGCTGCATTACTCACAGTTGAGGTTTGCAGCATTTGTTGGAAATCCATGCAGCTGAATTTGGAGATAACTTAGAAGGTTAAATATGAAAGAGACCTTCATAGGTCATCTTAAACTCTTCATAGTACAGAAGAGGAATCTGAGGTCCCAGAAGGCTACATTACTTGTATTGTGTCACACAGTGAATCTGCAGGAAAGCCCAGCCCAGAGCCCAGGTCTCTTAAATCCAGGATCCTTCCACAGGAAAAAGAAACTACTGTACAGAGAAAGGAAGGAGAGTAGGGACAAGATCTCCCTTCCCCCTCCCCCAGGCGGTGGCAAGCAGCCAACTACAGCTTGTTGCATATTTAATTTAAACCTTTGTCTGCCCTGGCAAGGACAAAGTACAATCTGTTTTATGTAAAAAGTCTTCCCTGAGGAAAGCCTCGGCCTCCAGCTGCGAAACTGATTGATGTTCTTAAAGCCCCCAGGAACCTCTACTGGGATCTGAGGTTGTGGTTTCCAAAAAAAGAGTTTGTAAAAGGGAAGCACTGAAAACAAAAATTTTTTTTTCCTTTGTTGTGTTTCTCCCAATCAGGGAGAATTAGACTGAAACACAAGGGGGGACATGCAAATAAAGACTGTTTTAAAAGCAGATTTCAGAGTTCCACACGGGAGGGGAGAAGCCCTGGTTAGCCATTGCTGGGGGAGGAAGCAGCTTATTTGCATATCAAGCACTCTTCTTTTACTTAAATTGCCCATTCCAATCTATAGAGATACCAAAATGTTTTGAAGATGCTTTAGCTACACTTGGTAGAAGACTGAAAGAGTGGATGTTTTTATTTGGAGTGTTTGTAAAATGTTCTATTTTTTTATTTTATTGTTATTGAGGAATAGTCAGTTTACAATGTTGTGTCAATTTCTGGTGTGTACAGCACAATACTTCAGTCATACATGAATATACGTATATTCATTTTCATGTTCTTTTCACCGTAAGCCACTACAAGATACTTAATATATTTATTTCCCTGTGCTACACGGTATAAACTTGTTTATGTGAAATGTTCTAATAGAGATTAAAATCCATCTTATTTTGAGAATGTTGTAGTATTTCTGACTCCCTCTTTAGGAGACCCTGATTCGGGGTGACACTTCTTGTGAAACCAAGGCCAGTTATGAAATCCAGTTTTTGAGTTGCCTTCTGAGTGTTCCTGTATTGGTCAGAGTCAGGGGAATCTCCTGCTGGGATTTTGCTCCATGCCTTGTGATCCATGCCAGTGTGCAGGCAGCACACTGAAGGGCACCCCTGAGTCCCAGAGAGGGCAAAGCCACTACAAAATTTCTAAGACTGACCAAGGTTAACCCCAGAGGACTGGCCCTTCCCTCTGGCCCTGAGACCTGCCTGTAGCAGGCTGTGTGTCAGGCAGAGAGGAGGGCATAGATTAGGGTGCAAGTACCTGCCTTCACCTTCTGGCTCAGGGGGCCGAACTGCAGCTTGGAGCCAGGACAAAGCCAGTGCCAGGTCAGGGCTAAGGAGTTTGGGCCAGTCTTGGGATGGAGCCAGGGCCCAGAAGCCATTGCCATGAGCCACCAGCTGGCTCTGATCCCAGGAACACATGCAGCTGCCGTACAGGCCAGACTGGGCCTGCAGACTGTTGCTGTGCCAACGGCTCCATTAGGCCTCCCAGTCTCCGCTCCCAGCAGGCTCACACCCAATGGTCTGTGTACTTTGGCATCAGCCTGCCTTTAGGTGACTGAATAAACGTTCAGAAAAGCCACATCACCTGCTGGTTCTTATCATTCTGGACATTACACTGTTGTTCTGAAAATCCATAGAGGTCAAGGTGTATAGCTGCAAACCTCTGAAGTTTGTTGTAATGAAAATGAAAGGGCCAGCGTTTTCCTTAACTCTGTGTGGTCTAATTTAAGTGCCTGTCATTAGTACTCTGATTAGAACAACTCAGGCGCCGTGGCTGTGGAAATAGAAATCCCGCCCCCTTTGTCCAAAAGGTGGGGGCAAATCAATGAATAGCCTCATTCACAGCTGTTTCTAGGAGTGTTTCCTGGTACCTTGGACATTAAGCTTTATTAATAAAATTAACAATGATATAATCATATCGAGAAAAGGTCAAAAAATTAGATCTTTATTTTTAAAAAGTTTACTGTTCCCTTTTATATACTAGATAGTCTTCTGTATCAATGGCTATTCCCCAAGGCAGCTGGTCCCACTTACCATCTGGGAACTTGTTCCAAAAAGTTAAGCTTCATCTCTTCCTAATTTTGTTTCCCCCCAAACTTACTTGGCCATCTCCAGCTTGGGTTCAAATTCCAACATTTTAACAGACTGCACCTAGTCCATCTTTAGATTCTTTTATCACCAGGGAAAGGCCTATACAACTTCTCAGTAAACTTTGGCCTTAAGGCAGCTCCCTGGTGAGAATAAAGGGCAGGATCCCACAGTAGGGCCAGCAGGATCAGTCCCATGGAGAGCAGCCCAATAGGGCTTAAGCTGTAAAGACAAATAAGACAAGCTCTCAAAGCTCAGGAAACTCATAATCTCGGGAAGGCCGTGGCTATGTTGCTTAACAAGGTGATAAGCTACAGTGTGAACCAAGTGCTGTGGGAACTCAGAGGCAGCAATGATTAGTTATGCTGGGCATGGGAATTAAAGATCTGGGAGTGTTTCCCAGAGAGAGTAGCAGTCGAGCTGAAACTTAAAGGATGAGCAGGCTTTGATCATGAGGAGATTTAGTGGGCAGAGTGCACAGCAAGACTCATTCCAGAAAGAGGCACAATGCATAAGTCTTCCCGGCACTGAGAAGTGATGATATAGGAAATGTTTGGAGCGTAGAAGACCATCTGGATAGCTGGAGTTTAAATATAATGTAGGGATGACACAAGAAAGACTGAAGAAGAGTTAGGTTAGGCCAGATGGTAACTTGGAAACAAACCCCTTTGGACTTTATCCTGAAGGCAGTGGTGAAGAATGTGAAGGATGTTAAATAACCAGCTAGGTCAGGACTTAAGGTTAGTGTACATGACAGGCAGAATTGTCTAGAAATGACTCTGGGAGGTCACTTTAGGTAGCCTGAGCCAGCCAACTGGAGCAGAGGCTTCCTTCTTCTCTCAGTGTGATGGGCTGCCTCACACTCACAGGACTGGTGTTTTCTTCCCCACCCAAGTCAAGTAAGCTACAGGCCTCCCTGCAGGCCTCAGATCTCCAGAGCTACGACACTGGCTTTCCTGCACAGCTCCTGAAAATACCTAACACATAACTCAGACTGCCTGGTGCCCCAGTATCTGTTTGTACGCCCACTTGAAAGTTGCTCTCTACTTTCTCTATCTGGAAAGCAACAAGGAAGTTAGGGTCCTTTGCCTGGAACATAAACCTTCCATATTCCAGTAGATGGGTGAGAGGCTAAGATCGCAGACTTTTGCACTTCCTGCAGACACTTCCTCAGTAAATTTCTTCAATAAAGCCTGTTTCTAAATCCACACCATAGGGTATTGTGAAATGCTTTCTGACTTTGGTGCTTTGTGATCATGATGACCTATAAAGATACCCACATTGTACCAAAATGGAATGTCCTAAGAATGGAATAAGATATTTTCCTGTTGTCAGTTGAGACTCTTTTAAGTTGTAACAGAAAATCAAACTAAAATTGGCTTTAAAATTGAAGGGGATTTTTGGTTCACATAGCTGTTGGGATAAACAGAGAGTAGTTACTCAGGTGTCTCAATGATGTTATCAGTGACATGTTTCTGTCTCTGCTCTGCCTTCTCTAGTGTCAGCTTCATTCAAAAGCTGACTCCCTGACAGTTGTAGGAAGGCTGCCAGTCACAATCGAGAAATGAACATTCACATCCAGTGGCAGAGAGGGGGCTTCCAGACCAGCATTCCCAGCCGATGTCCTGAAATTCATCTTACTTGGATAAGCTCATGTCACGTATCTATGCTCACATCAATTCATGTATTCATTTAACAAATATTTGTTAAGTATCTGCTACTTGCCAGCCACTGTTCTAGATTCTACGACATGCAAATAGCTAGAATGACTGATTGGCTTGAGCCAGTTGGTACCAACCACTAGAGCTAGGAGTATGTTCATTTTCCCTCAAAGCACAAGGACTGTATAGGGGTGGAAGTAAATACTTGAATAAAGACCTCTGTGCTATTAGGAAAGGGGGAGGAGAGAATGGACATTAGTTAGGCAGCCAAAAACCTCTTCTAAGGCCTTCTTGCTGAGAGTGTGGTCCATGGGCTGCCATTGTTGGTATCACCTGGGAGCTTTCTATAAATGCAGAATCAGGTGGTACCCCCGTTCTTCTGGATCAGAATCTGCTTTTTAACAAGATCCCCAGGTGATCATATTAACATAAAACTTTGAAAATCACTCATCTACAGGACAGATAACAATGTTATGATTGGGGCTGTAGGGAAAAGAAGCTGGAGGACAAACCAAATGGTCTCTGTAGCAGACCCAAGTTGGGATGACTGCCAGCTCATAATAGTCTTCTCGGTGGGAAGTGTGCAGCTAGCCTCTCTCAGAGATGATTCATCCAAGGGGAGATACACATGCCAAGGTGGGCCAATTAATGGATCATTCTTCTGGGCATTTCAAACCTGAATAGTGAGAACAGGATATAGAAGGATGCAGGATCAGAGCTGCAAGTTGACAGAACCCTCGTAGGTCTAGAAGTACCTAATCTGGGGACCCAATAGTGCTCTAAGGCTTGGTTATTTGAGAACTCCTTTGATTCACCCATCGCCTAGAATATCCACTTTTTAGTTTAAGTTAGCCAAAAGGGGTTTGTCTTGCTTTTCATTGAAACAGCCTTAACTTATATTGCTTTGACTTTCCCAGGGTAGTTTTCTCAGTATAGTTATCTACTAAGGATGAGAGTTTTGGGTCTGCCAAGAGGGAAAGACCAAATTCAATCCATTTCACCATGTACTGCCTGAGATGCATCAGTTGCTTTTCTCTTCAGCGTCCAAACTTGACTCCTAACCCAAGCCATGTACACTGAATTTCATTCACAATTGACATAAGCGTAAAAAGCCATTTTTATAATATTTTTTAAAATTCTACATATTCTGAAAATGCTCATGGGTTTCATAACAAATGTTCCATTTTTGGTCTACTTTCTGTATATAAATTACTGTATCTTTCTGAAAAGATGAATCCATGTGTCCTCTTTAATCTGACCGTTTATTGTTAACTTTTTTCAGATGCAGCTGCCTTTTATAAATATAGCTACCAAATGATTGAATTGTTGTTATACCAGTTTTTCTTCTTTTACATGCAAAATGTTTTTAATCAAATGTTGGCTAATAGCTAGGCTGTTTGGAAATTAACAGTCCTGGTAGATGGGAACAACAATATAGTCATTTAAAGCTTAATTACTCCTTTAGGCTCATTGTGAGAAAAATCAAGGCTTGCTTTATTTGTCTGATTCTGTACTCCTTGGAATATTTCATCTTATTCTACAATATTCTCATTTTCTTCTTTAAAAAAAAAAAAAAAGCCAACCCTAATACAACAGAACAACGAGGAGGTCAAATCTTACAAGGAACAAACATGACATCACATAGGGAAGTGAGTCACTGTGCATCAGACTGGGAACTGAGTCAGGACTAAACTGACTCACGCCTTTCTGGGCCAAGAACCAATTCTAGTTATATCATGCTGGAAAATGACTCATTTATTACCTGTATTAGCTCCCCTCAACATCAAATCAACTGCAAATTGGAGTAGGTCTTATAAAACTCAAGTAGCCCTGCTTGAGCCATTGCTCTCTGCTGGTACACAGAGGATTTCTGTGTATGAAACTAACTGGTTGCTTGGCCCCAAGAGCTCATAAGCCCTGTGAGCTGCCTTATTCATTCTGACCACATCTAAACATAATCTTTGTAGTCTCTATACAGCAAGGACACTTCTTGGATAATCTTTTGGTTGCTTGAAAATCTGTTATCGTTTATGTGTCTTTTTTTTTTAATGTTTGTTGTAGAAAATAATCTGAAAAAGCAACCACTCAGTACTTTTTTCAACAGAAAATCAAAGTTCAGCAATAGCTAACAGCACTCTTTTCTGCCTTGTAGTTACGCCTGCAACTAAACTGATTACAACAGAAAGTTATACTGATTAAGTATTCCAGTTAAAATTGGAAAGGAAGATAGCGGACTTTAGAAATCCAAAATCAATGAGATAATTCATAAACATACCTTATAAAGAACCATAAATATTATTAACACCTGGAAGTCTACAATGAATTCTTCTTTGATGTATTCATTGTTTTTAGCAGAATCTGCTAACTGCCTAGCATAGCCACAAACATACAGAAATTCCCCATACATATTCAGAAGTTCAGACAACACTGCTGCCACTCTCCCATATGACAATTGGCTAGGACAGGATGTCAGCTGTCCCCTTTAGAGAGGACATTTAAAGTTCTCGCCAATAATCTCTACTTCTCTACAGTCCCCACTATTCGCTTTTGCCTTAAACAGGTTCGTTTTTCATTACTGGCATGATCCGTGGTAGGGATTTGAGTTTGCAACCCCTGATAAATAGATCCCTAACCTTTTCTTCCTACTGGATATAATACAAAGAAATAGAAATTTTTTAAAGAATGTACGTGTTAAAATCTTATTTACATTGCAGATTGGCCAATCTTGTTTTAAATTTTTCAATCAGGTCTTTCTTTATTAAACATGTATTGAGCATCTTATCTGTGAAAGACAATGGCTAGATGCTATACACAAAAGTGTAAGATACTGGCCTTGCCCTCAAATTGCTTGTGATGTAATTGGACAGGTCATAGAAGCATGTTCTTTATTTAAACTTCAATCTTAAAAAGCATTAAAAAGAGGCTCAGAGACTTTATGTAACTTAACCAAATCTGCAGACACTGGAGCTTTTCTTTCCTCATCTAGGGACCTTCACCTTTCAATCAAAAACATTACAATACCTAATATTTGAATAGCGCTATATTATGAGATGTAAAATTCTATAGGGAATAGTCTTTATCCTCAAGAAATCTATATTCTACTAGGATTGCAAAGACATTAACCAAGTAATTCAAATATTTGACAACATCTGATGACACGTGGAGCAAAAACCCACCACAGCAGTAAGAGATCACTTCCTGTGGGGATGTTTGGAAAAGTCCTGATCCCACCTCTGAGACTTGAGCAAGTCTTATGCAGATATTATCCTTGACTTAATTATTTTAACCCTAAACCAAAGCTGTGAGCCAGCTGAAGAAGAATTGAGGTTTTCCCCAGAAACCCTACAGAATTCTGACTAGTGACCGCAGGGAAGGTTTAAGCAAGGAAGTCGTGGTGGGTGTGGGAGGGAAGAGAAAAATAAACAGAAAGTCCCCCGAAAAAGGGAGCATAAGCAGGTATTCCAAGAACCACAGGCAGGCTCTAGATAACTTCCAGATTCTGTAGTCCCTGCCCCCTTGGATTCATTAACCTACATGAAGATTTTGCCAGTATTGAGAGTTGAGAGAACTCAGTTAGGGTCAGATAGTGACCTTTGAGTGGATGCCCTGAGCTTATTCACTTTGTGATCCATTCTCCTCTCCCTTCCCTTTGTGTCCCCATACCCCCATCCTACTCTGATCTGTATTGCAGGCAAAGAGGAACTGATCTCCATAGTTTGCTTTCTCTGAGCTCCAGTGTCACTGGCTGCCCTTAGTGACTGGTCAGTGGGAGGCACTGGCATGAGACTGTGGAGGAGATGGGGAATGGGGAGAAAGCTGAGACCACAGCTCCCTCCACCTTGGACGGCTTCTCAGGTGACTGATGGGTTTCCTCTCTGGCTTTAGCTCCCGCTGGACACAGCTGTCATGGTTCCAGCCACAGCTAGGTGACCCTGGCTCCTGAGTTACCTGTTACTTGTAACTCTGCCTCCTTCACTTCTCTCTCTCTGTTGATAAACCCCAGTTTTGCCCCCAGCTTCTCAATCACCTTTGTAGACAACTTCTGTATTGAATTTCTTCTCTTGTAAATACTTAAAGTGGTTTCTAATTTCCTTGCTAGATCCTGAATTGATACATATATATGTAAAGGATTGATATAATAAAGTGGTAACTTGCGAAGTAGTACAGTTACAATATTCAAGAGTAGAATGCAATTACTAAGTCATTCCTGCCCTCTCCCCAGTATGCAGGAATTGCATAAATGACTATTCAAAGAGGCATCTATCTCACAGAGCTTCAGGAAAAACTGGGCCACCATCTGGGTAGGAGCCATTGTAATATGAATCCTTCACCCTTGCAGTGTGTTATAAGTAACCAAGTGCTCCACAGTTCTCATATCACTGGCTCATCATCCGTGATAAACTAAGGGTGTGCAATGGGTGTACAGTTCAGTCAACAAACTTGGGTGTGCCAAGAGCTCTTGGAGTCCTTGAGTTTATTTAAATTAACAGAAGATTTAAAGAGGTAGTGAGACAAGATAAAAGCAGAAATGTTTCTTTTTTTTTTTAAAGAGGAAGGCATATGTGAAAGTTACAAAGAGAAGGGGTAAAAGGAGCTGGCTTGTGAGATCCTGTGGTCTGAACAGCGAGGTATTCGATCCCCGTCATGGAACAAGGGACAGAAAGGGAGGAAGCAGGAAAAGTGCTTATTCCCCCTTAATTAGGTCACCCTCCTGGCTTCACAGTGTAGATGAAACGCCCACATTTTGGAAGAGATATTCTCAGACAGTTTTCAAAAATCAAAACTGCATTTCACAGTAAACAAAGAATGATTTGCAGATTGACTTCCTTTTTATAAATCAAAATATAAAAAGTTTCTCTCTTATAGTATATATAGTAAAGGATGGCTTACATACTAAATTTCTTCTATTTATTAGATTATAACATGAAAATTATACAAATTACACATGTACACAAAATATATGCATGTATTAAATGTATCTATACATAAAAATTATACAGATTGTGCAGTTATACAATTTTCTATGTGATAAAATCAAATCTTCTATGTCTCGTCTTTCAGAGCCTGTTGTTTTTTAGAACATAGACACAAACCCTCCACTTTTCAAGATATTTTTAAACAAACTCAATTTATTAATAGAAGTCAGGCTGAGGTTCTTTATATTCTGTATTCACCTGCATTGTTCCATTAAATATGTAATAAAAATGCAGGCACATGCTGCACATACTAAATTAGAAAAACAGCTGTGCTTTTTACATTGTCCTGCCCTAGAAAAAAAGCACCCCAGACAATCCCAGCAGCTGGCATCCCCTACATGGTGTGCTCATCACCACAAGTAAATAAAGTCGGTAAATTACTGGCAGAGCACAGAGGGCCATGAGGAGTCTAGGAAATAACCCTTTCATCAAACTCTCTGCACATTGTATATTGCCTGGGCAAAAAGCAAATAATGAGGATCAATGGAGAATTAATATTTTAGTCAAAGAGGAATGGAGATGAATGCATACTATAAATTATTAACCAGCACTTGTCCTCTATCCCCTTGGTGCAGCATGAATGAGGCTTCTAAAGAAATAGGATACGTATCTTCTACTTCCTTAGCAATGTTTTCTTCAACCAATGAATAATATTCATAAAGATGCACATTTCAGAGACATTCAGGAGGGAAGTTTATACTTGAATTTCTCTACTGTTATGTAACAGAACGTAACCAAAACATAAATATTTGTTTATATAAACATATATGTGTGTTATGTTATATGTCCATAAATATTACTGTGCTGTAGCAGGGAAACAAACATTGCACTGGGAAGCAAGACCCATCAGTTCTAGCTGTCTGTTCCCCGTTACCATCAGTGACACCTTAGCCTCTCTGGGCCTCAGTTTTCTCAACTGTACAATAAGGAGTTGGATCACAGATGACCTTAAAGGATCTTTACAGCATTACCATTCTGCATAAGGGCTTCACCATAAGCAAACAGCAGAAAGAACTAGGAGATAGTTGCAACCAGAGCTCCAGCATAAAATTTAAAGTAAATATAAAAATTGTTCACTTCTTTAACCCATTAAGTTTAGCATGTGCTTAGCACGCACAAGGTCCCGGGTACAATCCCCAATATCTCCTCTAAAAATAAAGAAGGAAACCTCATTACCTACCCCACAAAAAATACTTGAAAAAATATAGACACAGGATGTATATATTAAATGCACATATAATCATATGCACGTATAAGTTGCTGTTCCTTAATGAAAAAAACCAGACTGTAGAATAGTTAACCAATAATTATACAGTTAAGTGAAGGAGTTCCATATTTGCATATCATGAAAGTTACACAAGAAATTATTAAATGATTAGCATCCGAATTATGAGAGAGAATAACATTTGAAATATTGAGCAATCATAGACTTGGAGTTTCCTGGATGTGTAATTCTACTAAATAAAAGACAAGGCAGCATTCACTGTGTGCTATAGGAAACCCTAAAATGAGTGTCTTAGAGTCTTTTTGCCAAAAGCCTACCACAGGAGAAAGGGGAACATATATTACTTTCAGTAATACACATCAGGCCTGGGTTAGGTTACTTATAGGAAAATGTTCATAAGCTAAAGAGTACACAAAGCCAGAGGAGAAGGAAACATGGGGAGAGAGGTCATTCTGATCATTTAGGATTTGTTCTGACAATTAAGGAGGCCTCTGAATCACGACTGTGACTCAGGAGAGGAAGATGTCAGAGCTCAGAGACATTTGGAGACCATCTATTCCTACCCTCCCACCTTAAAAACATAGACGTTAAGGTCAAAAAAGGTATGTCCCTCTCCCCTTACTAAGTATCTGGCAGAGTTACACTGGAAGTGAAGTCTTCTTACAGTCTGGTTTCTCTCACTGCTTCCCTTTTCTCTGTGTGGGTCCTAAAGAAATGCTTCCCTGACTGACTTATGGCAAATGGTGCTCCTGGGATGAATAGAATATACTGTTACCTCTCCCTCCCTGAGAAGTTCCTCCCAAGTCATAAAGTTTTTCCCAAGCTGACTAACGCTTTGCTTGGTCAGAATTGTTTTTAAGCCATCATTCTAAATATCATCTCCCAGCTGAGTGATCTGGGAACCAAGCTATTCAAACCCACTGACTTTACCATGTTACTCCCAGAGTGGAAGAGCCAGCATGGCCTGTGTGATGTAGGTCAGTGACTCACTGACAAAGCATCACACAAGGGAACAGGATCTCTCTGAAGAACTCAGTGTTTGATGTTAGCGTTTGATGGGCTATAAATCTCTCTGTGTCTTAGTCTTCTTATCTTGTTACATAGGGGCAAATATTCATTTAAATTTTAAAGCCTGTGAAGTAAAAATAATTTTTTTAAAATTGTTTTCACAGATATATATTTGATTGTTCAAGTAGAAAGCAGATCTTAAAAATTATCTAGTTTATTTCCTCATTTCACAAGAGAAAAAAGGAATCAAAGATTTTGATTTGTTCAGCATCACTCAGATGTTTCAGAGTTTAGGCTAAAAACTGGGCCTTTGGACATACAATTTAGTGTTTTGGGCTCTATGCTATACTGCTCCCCCTATTCAAAGTGCTTTATAAGTGTGACAGTACAGAGCATGTGAAATAATACACTCACACTAAGTTTTGGTAGGACACAAGATGGCAGTCTCCTACACTATCAAGACAGACTTAACCCCAGCCCCCAAATTAATTGTGTTTCCTGTAAATTATGTGGTAGGTCTTACCATATAATTTTGGATACAGAGACGGATTGGGAGTCATCTCCTGCAACCTACAATTTTGAGATGATCAAGCTGGGTCATGATGAGAGTGGAAGGAAGTGGAGGAGGGGCTGACTGTACTAAAATAGTACTTTATGAGGCTGGACAGCTCTAATCCTTCCTCTCCCATCCCCTCTTCAACAAGGGGAGTTAGTAGACCTCTCTCTTGAGCCTTCCACATCTCAAACTTCAGGTTACTTTTTGGTGATTTAATTTAGGTTCCTAATCATGTGACAATACCTGGGTGAAAATGATAGGTGTGGAGAAATAGATCCAAAGCTTCAAGTTTCTAACTTTCCATTGGAACTGGTCATTATTTGGAACTTACCTGTGGGCTGCTCCTCTAAATCACTCAACTATAATATTCTCCTGAGGGATAAATGCTACTCTTCTAGTCCCCGCTATACTCTGCAGCAAAATGGTTTAAAATGACATAACTGGAATGGATTCTGGAGGAAACATCACCCAGAGCTCTGCTACTGAACGAGGAGGGTGGAGGAAGTTGGGAAGAGGGCAAGAGAGTGGCTAGCTGTCCATGGAGTTTCTGGAAAGACTAGGCTAGTATGGGGTGGAAGCACCTTGGAAGAGTTAAACTATTTCCCCATGGTAGGTTGGACTCAGAGGCCAGAACTACCTCTTAGACCACTCTTCTCTTGACAAAACAACAGCAACATTTCAAAATAATTAAAGAAGAATTCTTCTCAAAGACAGGAGTCATTTCAAGTCTTTTCACAGACTTGAAATCAGACCACACTGAAGCTCTGTCTGCAAAAATAATGGTTTTTCCTGACATTTTAAACAGCACAATTTAATGGCTCAGTGTTTCATTTGACATTTAAGAAGCCATCCATCTCCAAGAAGCTTATTGGCAAATCTTCTCAGTTCCCAGAATTAGCAAACGTAGTGTGCATAAGAACACTTTTTACAAGAGCCCGAAAGACTCTTGAAAAAGGAAGCCCAGGACACTGAGAACTATTAGCTGTTACCTACGCTGAGCTGGATCTTTCCCTAACCTCAGGCCCTGCCCGTCCACCTCCCACAAACCACTTGTTTCTGTCCTTCACCTTCCTTATTACAGAAGGAAGAAATATAGTCTTAGCTGAGTAAACTGTTGTAGTTAAGAAGATGGCTGTACTAGATAAAGAGAAAGAATTAAAGTACTCCATGCGTGCAACTGAGAAGCAGGTAATCAGAAGTGAGATTGCCTTGGTTGGAATTGTGGCTACTCTGCAGATTACAAGCTGTGTGACTCTGGACACACTGCTTAACCTCACTGTGACTTGGTTTTCTCATTTCTAAAATAAGGATGTTAATAGTCCCTATCTCACTGGGTTGTTAAGATGATTAAATGGGTTAATATTTATAATGTTCTTGGAACAACATGGGCAGAGTAAGTGCTATATAATTTTTTGTTAGAAAATAATAAATGCCATGTATGTATTTCAAATCATTTGTGTACTGATTCTCACTGTATGTGACCCAAGCCTAAGCCAGTCAATGTATCACATTTCTCCTGGCCTCTGTGATTGCTGGATGGCCTCTTATCCCAATCAGACAATAGGTTATGAGTCTGTTTCTAAAACTCCTGGTTCTTTCCTACTGAGCTTGAATCTGAGAGGATATGGAATCTGGAGCTGCTGCCACCATTGTTCAAATATGAGGAAAGAATCTGTCTGAGACTAACAATGAAGCAGATCCATGACAGAGAAAAAGGGTTTCATTGACGTTATTTGAGCTGCTGGATCATGGGATGCCTGAAATCAAACCTCCCTCATACTTCTTAATTACATGAGTCAATAATTCCCCCCTTTTTCTTAAATTAGTTTAGGCTTGGGTTTTGTTTGTTTGTTTGTTTTTTAAATCACTTGCAACTGAGATTAAACCAAACTGGTACAATTTAGCAATATATCTCAGGGCCCAAAGTAGGTATTGTAGAAAAAAAATTACAGTCTTTACAGCATTTAAAGTGTCGAATTCCAGCTTTGTGAATTTTACCAGGTCACATAACTTTTCCTGGTCTGATTTCTCATCTGAAAATCCAGAAATTAAACTAAATAATCTTTAACCTTCCAACTCTAAATTATGACTGTGCCTTAAATTAAGGTCTTTTTGGCTACCTTCAAGACTGCTTTTAAGTTCACTTTTTCCATTCACTTCAAAGCAAAGAATAATAATTCCAAAAGGATGGTTTGTTTGTTTTTTGGTTGTTGGGCATTTTTAAGGCAGAGATTGGAAGGGAGTGGAGGAGAGTCAATCTAGTGATGACTTACATGAGTTTTCAGCAGCTTTGCCTCGTTTCATACATCATAATTGGAATTATGCACTTATTTTGATGGATGAAAGACATAGGTTAGGTTAAAAAAAACTGTTAAGAATTGTGGTTAGTTCAGAAGCTGGCAGAAAGTTACAGAAATTCTCTGCAGTTACTAATAGGTAAGGGAGCATAGAGGAGATTGCCTAGCCCTTGTCTACCACGACATCCATTCCTCTTCCACTCTGTCCAGCATATTCTGTGCTATCCCTGAATGACTGCTACTTCATATAAGCATTTGTATAAATGGGGAGGAAAGAGTAAAGAACTGTGATACTCAGTGTAGAATATATTTACAGAATGGAAGACACTATGATAAATTCTGTTAACTAGAGAACACTTAGCAACAGAACTCAATTATTTAGAACATAATTGATTGGAAGAGGAGGGAAAAGGACCATTTCTGAGCAAGTTAGATAGATGTCTCTTCATCCAAAAACTAAGGATCACATGCATGATTCATAAGAAAGATCTTCAAACCATTCAACTTACTATTAGCTATAATTCTAATAAGTTGATATTCTAATTTCCCAGGCTACTGCAAATTAGAAACATTCACTTAATAAGGGAGCGAGGTAGTAGAAATGGACTCAGCTAACAGCCAACAGAAAGAGAAGAGGCAGGAAAACCATAAAACACTAACATAGCTAAAAATGGGAACTACAGCAGTCCAAGGTGATTTACATACACCTCAATAACACTTGCTAGAGTATATTTATTTTTATTTAACAGACACAGAAGTAATGCTTACTATGTGACAAGCACTCTTCTAAGTGTTCTGCAAATATTACCTCATGTAACCCTTATAATAAACCTATAAAGTGCAAAGAAGTTAAATAACTTGCTCAAGGCCACACAATTCATTGTTGGCACAACCAGATTCAACCCAAGTCATCTAGCTGTGGGGCCCATTCACTCAACCACCATACCGCACTGCCACACCTGCCACTGCAGTCCAGCAAGCATCACAACTATGATTCTCTATCCATGACAGCCACCATCAACAAATGCAGAAGGGACAACCAAAATAGTCTGTGAAGGAAAACCAAAAAGTGAAAAGTTCAGTATAAAATATTTTCTTCCAAAGCGGTGATACTAGTACTGCTAATCATAACACTGAAATAATAATATTTGGCCTTTAAGAATAACAGCTTGAGGTATCTGGGAAGCCCATTAACCTGAACCTCCTCATCCCCTGTTAATGACAGATAAGTCGAATAGCAATGTTATATTTCAGGTTCTTTCCATTCTGAGCAACAAACGTTATCTTGAACTTCTGTAATGAAATTTGCTTATCCTACAAAGCCTCTAAACACTAAGGCAAAAACCCACAGCCAAGAGAGAGAAATCATTAAGTTGAGGTCACAGAAAATGTTGCTGGGAGCCTAAAATTCAGTCCCTACCTAGTAATGGGATTTTTGATCATAAGTTTTTTTTTCCTAGATAAAATATTAAGCCTATCATGTCTAGTCATTAATTCAAGTATTTAGATTGATGCTATGGGAATAGAGATATGATAAAGAATAAGAAAATAAGTTTTGGTCCTAGTCATCTCTTTCTTCATGGAAAAATAACTTCTTGAAATTCTCTGGAACATTTTTGTTCACATCGTCAAATTTACCACCTCTTTTACCCTTGTATTAAATTTTACTCCTAAGCCACTAATTGTAGGGTTGGCTTTATTCAGTGTTTTAGGAGTACCTCTGTGTGTGTGTGTGTGTGTGTGTGTGTGCGCGTGTGTGTGTGTGCGTGTGTGTGTGTATGAGAGAGAGAGAGTGAGCACGAGAGAGGGTGAGCTTACATTGTGTGTGGCCAAAGCAAGAACTATTTACTTCTTTATGAGAAATATCAGTAATGTGCATGCCAAGACAGCAGCCAAAGGAAGAGGAAGCCTAGTGCTGGCTATAGAAGCCAGCCAGAGAAAGTGGAGCCAGAAATAATCTGGCTGAAAGAAGGAAAGACGACAGAAACAGTGAAGCTAGTGAATGTCCAACATTGAGAATATTTAACCTTTCATTATTATCAAATATAGATTTCCTGTAACTTCAAGACCTAGATTCAACCTACATCCACACAGATGAATTGAGGGCCTGATTATAATATTAAAGTTCTGATTGCTTCTTGAAATTCACCTCTCCTTACTTTATCAGTAATTTTTAATTTACGTGAGAAGGTTTATACCTTCCTATATTTGTTAGATAATTTATATTTCATACTGTTCTTAGTCATTATGTTTGGTGTCAACTTTTATAAGACCATATTCTTTCCTGAGCAAGTAACTATTGTAGAACTTTCATATTTAAACCTCAAGTGCACAAGATTGAGTTAATCATATCTTATATTTCATGGCACTCTAGAATCATTGGTCCACGCAAGGCCCTCTTTCCACCACCACAGTCTTTCTTCCTTGATCTGCATGCTCAGTACCAGCCCCAGCTGTGGCACCTGCTATATTTAATATATGTATTTAAATATCCACCTATCTTTGTAAAAAGCTTACTGTTAGCATGTGTTAAAAATACATGTTTTTAAGTTACATAAGTAGTAGTATTCTATAGAACTGATTGTTCCTATATTTTTTCAATGTATACTGTATTTTTAAGATCTATCTGCATTGCAGTATACACATCTAGTTTGGTGCTTTTAATAGTAACATCCCATGACAATCATGCAACATGAATTACTTATTCATTCTCCCCTTATGGCTCTCTAGGTTACTTCCATTTCCACCTTGCCATTGCTATGAATAAACATTGTCACGTATCAGTCCTCTGTTAAAAAAAAAAATAAAGTCAGAGACTTTCAGAATTCTAACATTTTCATTTCATTGCCAAGGACACTGCATTGAAAGAGGCTAAGAATTTTGTAACCTGCAACCAAAGGAGAGAATTCAAGTTACAGAAAAGTAGTTGGTAGCGAGGGTAAGAGCAAGACTAATTCTCTCAACTCTCAGACAGCATGTTCTGGTGAACTTAACATACAGTAGCGCCCTCCTATTAGAGGCAGATGCATTCCAAGACCCCCACTGGATGCCTGAAAATGCAGATAGTACTGAACCCTAATATACTTTTTTTTTTTGCTATACATACATACCTATAATAAAGTTTAATTTATAAGTTAGGCACAGTAAGAGATTAACAACAATAACAAATAATAAAATAGAACAATTATAACAACATACTATAATAAAAGTTATGTGAATGTGGTCTCTCTCTTAAAATATTGCACTGTACGCACCCTTCTTGTGATTATGTGAGATGATAAAATGTTTCTGTGATGAGATGAAGTGAGGTAAATGACATAGGCATTGTGACGTAGAGTTAGGCAACTACTGACCTTCTGATGCTACTTCAGAAGGAGAATCATCTGCTTCTTGTGATCCTGGATCACTGAGCCACAACAATCTCGATGGTTGGATGTCAGAAACAAACGATGAGGATCCCAGGCTGGACCCAGCAGGACAATGGGACATTTCATCACACTACTCAGAACAGTGCACAACTTAAAAATTACGCATTGTTTATTTTTTGGAATTTTCCGTTTAATATTTTCTGACTGCAGTTGATAGGGATAACTGAAACTTAAGAAAGCAAAGCTGTGGATAAGGAGGGACTACTGTATTTACCAGGTTTGTAAGAAACAGTCTTAGTATTTTTACAGAGACTAACACAACACTGTAAATCAACTATACCTCAATTAAATAATAAACATAAAATAAATTATTTTTCATCACATAGGTATTAAAAGTGGATATTGAAATAGTTTGTTGTTAAACACATAATGCAATATCCTAAAAATCATTAAATTCTGAATATGTTACTTTGTTCTACTAACTGATAAAAAGGATAAAATCACAAGCTAAGAGGAAATATATTGGCATCAGTGCACACTGGTACATAGCAGGCTACAGTTATGTTATGTAATGTATTTCAGAATAAAATGTTGAGAAATAAGTCTACCTCAGACCAGCTGTGAGGTTTGTTATTTTTAAGAAAACTTCCAAAAGGATGAATCTGGTATCTTTGTGGAAATGTTCTGTGCTTCTGAGCTCCGCCACCACCAGGGAATGGCCTCGTTTGTCATTTTGCATCTTAAGCACTAGGCCCTCTACAGAGCATTTGAAGAGAGTCATTTTTGGAATCATTGGTGGGAGGCTGGGGTGATTGATAGAATGCAAGTAGCTACATCTCCCTATAAACCTCTGTTTCCTCATCTAAAAACAAGGGATAATCTGGCATGTAACAGACAATGAATAAAAGGTATCATTTTTCTTTATCCCTATTTTTAGCTAAATTCCCTGCGTTCATTACATGTGGTAAAACAAATGTGCTTTCATTCTTTTGTTATGACATAAAAATGAAATATAGAAGCCTTTATTTTCTGTATTCTGCTTCTTACTTTGTTGATCACTCTTAAAATTAGTGAAGTAATGTGCATGATGTGTCCAGAAGCACATTTACTGTGAAGTTGATGAAGACACGAATGCTGGAAGCTGTGGAGTGTTCAGGTGGGGAAGGGAAGGCAGACAGTGCTTAGAAACATTACTGTATGTGTTTCTGGTAAATTGCCTAATGAGATTGCAGAAGAAAGGGACTGGAATATCTAAATATTCATTAATTTGTTGTGGTATTTTTTTTTCCTACACTAAATAGATATTCCCTTTTAAACTTAATTTTATGTTTGTAATTTTGTGTCCTTTTTTTTTTTTTAAGTCCTCCCTCCCAATTGAATTACTTTTGACTCCACAAAATCTGAATTTGCCGTTGAATGTATGTATGACTTTGTAATTTAAGAATATGAGAAAAGCTGGTAGATAAATCTCAATTCACCTGAAAGAGTTTTTGGGAGCAGAAGGGATCCCCAGAGTTGAATCTTTGGCCAAGTTACTCTTTTTTTCATCTGGACTTGGCTTTCTTGTCTTAAACATGCAGACTGATTGATTGATTGATTGATTTTTAAACATGCAGATTTAACTGGCTCCAAAGATCCCTTCCAACCCAGAAAATCCTGACTTCATACCTGTCTTACTATGCTTTCAATAATATTTTCCAATAAATAATATTTTAAAGGAAGTCTATAGTCAATCCTCGTCTTTAAAATTGTAAGTCTTCAGTACTGTGAATAATTACATCCACCCTCCTACTAAGTATTTATTTTACAAATGTAAATGAATGAATATAGTTCTTAAAATAAAGCACACTAGTTACAGCATGTCACTATAGAACTAATTTGCTTTATAAGGGCAAGAACATTTCTTCTGCTGGCTCTAGTTCAAACTGACCAAGATAAAACTACATGCTGATTTTCATTTATATCACAACTCGAAATAACCCATTCTGAAAGAGGAAGAGATATTTTTATAGTCCCAGTGAGACCAACTAAAATCTCCATGTAAACTAAGTTGTTTTAGAAAGTATGAACAAAATAGATGAGACATTTATGAGAAATCAATGATAGTTATTTCTCTTCCGGGCTTAGGTAGTTGGCAAGATCTGAAAGATTTTAAAGGTAAAAAAAAGATGATAATCTAGCCTAGTCCTCAAACACAAGTACACAAACAAATAAGGAGTTGGAGATGTTCTTTTCCAGTGGTGAATTTCACAACACACTGGTGCTTATTGAGCACAAGGTGTAGGTTGTTGGAAAAATGGCAAAACAAGTATGATGAAGTCAGGATTTTCTGATTTGGAAGGGGCCTTATGGAGTCAGTCAGATTTACGTGTTTTAAGATGAAAAAGCTGAGGCCCAGACAAAGTGTGATCTGCCCAAAACCACACACCCAGATAAGGCAAAACCAAGGCCAGACCCTGTGACCACAAGTCCTGCGCAGTTTCTCCTTCACCAACCTGAGACTGCAGAATCATTTGAGTGCTTTCATACTTTAGTGCCCTACTAGGAGTTTGTGGTACAAAGCATGGAGCAGTTTTTGCACTACTCAGTATTAAATTTTATAAAGTAACAATAATTAAGATAGTAGGCATTGGTGCAAAGCCAGACAGAGAGCTGTGGAACACATTGAGGTACCTAGGAATTAGACCCATACATATATGGAATCTTGATTCATGAAACTGGTGGATTTGTAGATTAGAGGTTAACAATAGCCAATTAATAGTGCTTGAACAAATGGTTGTCCACGTGGGAAAAAAACTGGATTACTACTTCTTTTTAAAATATTTTTTATTTCTTAATTTGGAAATGAGCAATTTTCTTTAATTGAAGTATAGTTGATTTACAAGCTACTTCAAACTACACACACACACAACAATTCCAGGTCCATGAAATGTAAAAAAAAAATAAAACTTTAAAATGTTTAGAAGGAAAATAAGAGAATGTGTTTATGACATTGGGATAGGGAAGAATTTCATAAATCACAAAATTACAGACCATAAAGAAGGTTTATTAATTCAACTGCATTTTTAAAATGTGTCAACTGATACAACATTGTAAACTGACTATACTTCAATAAAAAGTATCAAAATATATAATATACTTATATAGATATACTTACTTGTAAAAAGTTGTTGAACTATACCTTTAAGATTTATGTACTCTGTGTCTATTATACTTAAAATTTTTTTTTTAAGTTTACCAAAAATAAGACACTATAATAAAAGTGAAGAGGCAGGCCATACTCTGGGTAAAGATATTTACAACACCTATAATCAACAAAGGATTATTATTCAGAATATATAAATTACTTCCTTAAATCTAGGGAGAAAGATGACTACTCAAGTAGAAAAATGTGCAAAAGGTATGAACAGGCAAGTCATAGCATCGGAGTCCTGAATGGACAGTAAACATGAAAAGATGTTCAACCTCACTGGTTACATGCAAATGAAAATGAAGATTATGATGAGAAACATTTTTCATACATTTAATTAACAAACTTTAATAAGTCTGCTAGGACCAAATACTAGTGAGAATGTAGAGCACCAGAAACTTTTATACATTTCTGGTGGGAGTAAAAATTACTTAGGAAATTTTGGAAATATCCATTAAGTTATATAAGAATACCGTAATCCAACAATCCCTCTCTAGGTAAATACCAAAGAGAAAGTCTTATATATTCACAGGGAGATATACAAAAAATACTCATAGAAGGATTGTTTGTAACAACAAAAAGTAAACAACTGAAAAGTCCAAACAACAAAAGAAAGTATAAAAAATTCATGGGATAGTCAAGCAATAGAATACTCTATGACTATGAACATAAATGAACTAGAGCTAAATGTATCAACATGAATAAATTTCATAAAAATAATGTTAAAGGGAAAAGGAATTTATAGAAGGATGCTTGAAGTATGATTCTGGGTCATAGTCTGAACTTATCTTCACTGAGATGTTACGAAAGCCCTTTGGGGAGACAGCAGGTCAGGCCTTGAGTCCTGAGAAATCCTGGATTCACCACAGCTGGGACATTTGGCAGGGTCAGGGTCTGCACCTCAGGCAGGGATGTGGTCTGTATTTGCTACTTCTAGTCTCACTTTGGCTAAACTCCAGCTCTTAGGAATAGGTCCAAGCAGAAAGTATTTCCTCAGTTGACCATGCAGGAAGAGAAGATACGGAATGTTACCTGTACATGACCCAAGAAAGTTAAGTACAGTAAACACAGACCCATGCTCACCCAGCCATTTCTAGGTCAAAAAGACAATGACATATATGCTTCTGATTCACACTGCTCCAGTCTGGTCTTTAAGCTTGATGTACAGTTGTTATTCTGGGAACTCCCTTCACCATCACCCTGGGGAATCCCTTCATCTTTCCCCTGAGTTGTGTATCCTGTATTTTGTATCCTGTATCTTCCTTTTTCTTCATTCACTCAGTTGTCTAGGTGGAACATATCATTCCACAACTTCCTATGAAATTATTTTGGGGAGATAAATGTTTTGAGTCTGAAAATATCTTGCCTTGACACTTGATTAATACATAATTTGTCTGGATATGAAATCCTAGTTTAGAAATCATTACTTTCAGAATTTTGAAGGCATTTCTCCATTGCCTTCTAGTTTCTTTCCAGTGCTGTTCTTTAGTGTGAATCTCTTTCAGTCCATTGTGCTGAGAAGTCATTATGCCCTTTTAGTTTGGAAAACTCTTATCCTTCAATTCTGAAAAATGTTCTTGAGTCACCTTGTTGATAATTTCCTCCCCTCCATTTCCTCCCTTACTGTTACTTCTTTTATTCAGATCTTGGAACTCTACTGGTTATTTTTCTCATATATTCTCTCTCTCTCTCTATCTCTCTGGCTCACTTGCTCACTTGCTCACTCACTCTCGTTCTCCCCTGCTCTCTCTCTTTTTTTTTTTTTTTTTTTTTTTGGCCTACTTTCTGTGATAATTCCTCAATTTTATCTTACACTTCTGTGGAGTTTTCATTTCTGTTACCACGTTTTAAATTCCCACCAACTTTTTTTTTCTCTTAATGTTGCCTTTTTATAGATTTCTATTCTTATTTCATGGACACAGTATCTTCTGCTGTCTCAGAGGATAATAATGATAGTTTTCTTTGAAATTATCTTTACTCTGCATAGCTGCTATTTCCTCCAAGATGCTTTTTTTTTTTTTTCATGTGTTTATTTTAGTTTCTAGTTTTTATGTTAGACTCTTTCCTTGAGTGACTGGTAATCCTCAGTTGTCTGCTCGTGTTTAAAGGTGAGGGGGTAAAGGCTGATTGGAAGTTCTGAGCACGTGGTTGAAGCTTCCCTGTAAGTGGGGAGGGGGCTTCCATGTAGGGTGATACATATGGCTGGACCTTCTGTGGGGAAACCTCTGATGCAGTATCTTTAGGGTTTTCCTCCTGCATTCATCAAATTTCCCAGAGATGTTTCTTTCATTCACTTGCCTGTAGAGGAACGCTTGGCTGCCAGTATTTAGGGAGCTGAGTGGGAGAAGAGAACTAGAGGTGTTCAGCAATCAATACATACATTTGCTTAATCAGTCCTGTTCTTTCAGGTATGGTATCCACACTTTAATCAATTGTGTCTAGTCTTCTCCAGTTCAAAGACTCTGTTTTATCATCTCCAGAGAACAAGGTTCACATTTCTGCTGTGGTGGTAATGAGAACCCTCAGGATCTGAATGTTTCTTACCAATCCTCTTCAGCTTTCAGTCAGTCCTCTTTAGTTTAGCCCTTGCTTCCCTTCCTCCGTACCACTTCCAACATCCCTAATGCCGCCGGTTTTGAGGCTTTTCAGAATTATGTGGTATAAATCCAATTGATTCTCATCTTTTTCCAATATCAGTTTAGGATTTGGCTTTTCAAGGTTACTAAGTCAATTCCCATTCCTGCATCTGCTTTCCAGCTTCTAAAAATGCCATTGCAGTGGATTCCTCTTAGCATGTAAAACAAAATACAAACCAAGCCTGGACCTAAAAAGAAGAGATAACTAGGAATTATCTGTTATGTGTGATTTGTAGATAGGTTCTCACTGTTCAGCTGGAGGAGACAGTCATATATTCCTTGTCATTGTAGGTTTATGTCCTCAGTTAAAAGTTCCTTATGTGTAGTGGGAGCTCAGGAGGGAATGAAATGATATGTGCATATTTAAGCCACCATTTTTACCTGATAGTTTATATAATAACATAACTGCTGCTTAATTCATCTTTTTTTATATGAACTTTTTTTTATTGAGTTATAGTCATTTTACAATGTTGTGTCAAATTCCAGTGTAGAGCACAATTTTTCAGTTATACATGAACATACATACATTCATTGTCACATTCTCTTTTGCTGTGAGCTACCACAAGATCCTGGATATATTTTCCTGTGCTACACAGTACAATCTTGTTTATCTATCGTCATATCTTTTATGTCTCAAGTATCACATAATTAATTAATGAAAAGTTTGAGAAACACTAAAGGCATGAGGATTAGAGGAGAGGCATCATCCTGCCTCTCTATACATAGACATCTTTAAAATTTTATCTTAAGTGTAGACAGGTCAGAATTCTAGAGCTTTAAACCATAAAATCCAAACCTCTCCCTCTTATATCCAAAAGAGCAAACTGTCCAGGGAGTTGGTGTGATTTGTTCCTGAATATTACTAATAGAACTAGAATTATCTGTAAAATCTCCTGATCATAGGTCAAAGTTCTTTTGCTAAGTATCCAGAGACCTCAGTCTAATATTTTTTATAGTAGACTAAACTATTTCCCCAAATATTTAGTTATTCTGTTTAGTGTTTTTCCTACTGGTAGCATTCAAATCATTTGAATTTCTTTTAGATTCCACCAATCACATCACAATCAAGAGGATCTAAATTTGCACACATAGCTTGCAACAGTCAATCAACAGATATTTTTGTGCGAAAAAAATCTATTCTTAAAGAAGTGACAAAATGGGGAAATTTTAATCAGTTTCTCATGGTTAGTTAATCCAGACTAGCTCAGGCCTTCTGTTTCACACTATCACTTAACTAATGAGATAGATATATCAGATACAGTTTACCAAGAGAGAACTGAATGTTTCACTTGGTTTGGGGCATTGGTATTAAGTCACGTTTTCATTGTTCCTACAGATGTCTTCAATTTTATATGCAGACTTATATTTCCAGTCTCAGGGGTGATGTGTTGCAATATCCCCTTTTGCTTTTCCACGTCGCCTTGGGAACACAGCCATCTTAAGGATTCAGGAAGCACACACCCAAAAAGGGAGTCAGTTGTGAAAGTTTATTCCATTTAAGCAAAGTTGCTTTCCTGTCCTTTCTCCTTCACAAACTGCTGTGCACAATAACTTATAACTATTCATTCATACTAATGCTTCAAGAATTGAGGACTCATCCAGATTTTTCAAATCCAAGAAAATAATCAGATAGTCTTCATATCCTAGAATTTTTAAATTATGCCAAATAACTCTATAAAAATGCCTAATATACATGAAAAAACCTGAGCTAATTGGGAAAGTATTTCTGAATAAATGAATCTTCCGGAATATTTTCTCTTATTATCCTTTTTTCCTACAGAAAATTCTAAAAATCCTCTTATTCACTTTCATTCAAGAATCTAAACAGAATTCGTAAATGCTTAAGTAAAAAGGAAATAAGACAAGCAGAGGAAGATTCCATTCCTCAGGCACATTTTTAAACTTAGCAGCAACACTGCCCTCAAACACACACCATTCTCTACTGATTGTGCTAATAGATCTTAAATATTGGATAGTTTGAGGTTAAATATAATGCTAGAATCTGAAACCAGAATGTAAAATGATTCACAGATCCCTGATTTGTGATTTTATGTGTAGGCATGAGATAACATTTGGTGGGGCTTTATTTTTACCTGAGCCTGGTGTGGTCCAGAATCATCTGCTGTGGTAAAGACAGGAGGGTAAATGCTGGAGAGCAGCTGCCTGCCGTTAAATGTATCTGCTTCTCAAACCATTAGGATCAGCTGAGAATGCTGCAAAACTCAGCTTGTGCTTTCTCTTAGTTCAGTCTCTCAGGTTCAGCCCAGTGTCCCCAGTCTCCATCCTTCTCCTGGGAATGGAGAACAGTATTCCTTCCATTAGTCTTATGTCATTGTGAAGAAAAAACAGAAACCAGGGAGATGTGTATCGACACAGACTGGCTCCCGCCTGTGTTCATATTCATCTGGATCTCTGTATTTCTGTAAGGGGTTAAACCAGAAATAATAGCTAATAATCATGAAGCATTTTCTATATCCTAAGCTCTTTACATATGCTGTCTTACTTATTCTTTATGCACCCTACAACGTGGAGAACATTGTTATTCCTATTTTAGCCATGAACAAAACTGATGCTTTAAGAAATTAAGTAACTCTCCCAAGGTCACTCAGTCAGCAGATAATAAGCTAGAATCAACTCCTGACAACTTAACTCTAGGGTCATCACACTTACCCCACCTCATAGCAATGGCTAGAACAGCTTCCCCCAGTATCAGTGGCCTACTTTTCATTAAACTACAAAAGTGTTCACTATTTTAGTGCAGGGCACCACATTGAGACTAATTTGGATCCTCTATGAAAAAATTATCTTGTGAAAAATAACATTAGTGTATAAATCATAATAGAGATATGAATATTTTTCTTTAAAATTGAGGTATCATTTTTATGCAACATCCTGAACCATTTTCTGTGTATAGGCGGATGATTTTTGACAAATGTATGTACCTATGTACAGTCACCCTAGTCAAGCTGAACAATATTTCCATCATCTCAAGAAATTCCCTTGTACTCTTTTGTGGTCAGTCCCCCCAGAACCCCCACAGTCAGCCCCAGGAAACCACTGATCTGCTTTTTACCGTTATAGATTAGTTTTTACTGTAATTGTCATTTCAGATAAATGGAATCATGAAGTATGCACTCTTTCACATTTTATAGTATGTTTTTGAGATCCATCCCTTTTTTTTTTGCATATATCAGTAGTTAATTCCTTTTTATTGCTGAATAGTATTCCATTGAATGAAGATATATACAACTTTTTCATCCATTTACCTGCTGTTAAACATTTGAATGTTTATATTTGGGCCATCATGAGTAAAACTTGTAGGACATTCATGTGTAAGTCTTGGACTGGAATCTCCTTAAATATATGATAAATATATGTGTTCTAGTTGTTCCACATCCTTACCAACACTTGGTATATGTCTTTTTAATTTTAGCCATTCTTCTGGGTGAGTAATGGTATCTTGTTTAAATTTACATTTTCCTGATGACTAATAATAAGAATTTTGAGCATCTTTTCTTGTGTTTATTGGCCAAACATGTATCTTGTTCTTTTTTTTCTTTTTAAAGTATACTGCAAAGGCAGCAAACATTGATAATATTTTCTTTACAAATTACAGAAAACCAAAGGACTATTACCCTTGTATCTGTCTCTGGAAGAGGTTGCACATGATCTTTCCAGTTGTAATCTGCTTTATGAGACACAGAGCTTCTCTCTGAGGTTTGAGCAGCAGCTGTTGCTTCCTGTCTCTGAAGTCTTTGTGCTCCAGCACTAAGTGGACAGCCCCAAAATGTTTGAATTGAAATAAATTACATTGAAGTAGCTGTACTCATACTCTTTAGATGCAGTAGAAGAAGCTGCACTGGTTGTGAGAAGGATGGGATTCTGTTTTACCAAGGTGTATTTATAATTATGCATTCTGATAAAAGCATTATTTTTCTTCTTTTTTGATTTTTTTGGAGGGTATTTGGTTCATTTATTTATTTGTTTATTTATTTTAGAGGAGGTATTGGGGATTGAACCCAGAACCTCCTGCATGGTAAGCATGAGCTCTACCACTTGAGCTGTATCCTCCTCACTAAAAGCATTATTTTCTATGTATTATATTGTCTCCTATTTTATCATTTACTATTTAATGTCCTTACACATCATGACAACACAGACAAATAGACTGTATTTTCTTCAAAATAAAGTCAGTTACAATCTGTCAGGTTCTGTTAGGTTTTGTTTTTTGTTTTTTATTGAAGTAACACTGTTTTAGAACATTATATAAGTTTCATGTGTACAACATTATAACATGACTTCTGTATACACTATGGCGTGCTCATCAACAAAAGTTTAGTTTTCATCCATCACCATACTGTTGACCTCCTTTACCCCTTTCGTCCTCCCCACAACCCTGTTTCCCTCTGGTAACTAGTAATCTGTTCTCTGTATCTATGTGTTTATTTTGCTTATTTGCTTTTTTAAGTAATTCACATATGAGTGAAATCATATAGTATTTGTCTTTCTCTGTCTGACTTATTTCACTTAGCATAATACCCTCAAGGTCCATTCATGTTGTCACAAATGGCAAGATTTTACCTTTTTTATGGCAGAGTGATATTCCTATATATATATATGTGTATATATATATATATGTGTGTGTGTGTGTGTGTGTGTGTGTGTGTATAAACTATATCACTTCTTCTTTATCTATTCATCAATCAATGGACAATTAGATTGTTTTTATATTTTGGCTGTTGTAAATAGTGCTGTGATTAACATAGGGATGTATGTATCTCTTTGAATGTAGTGTTTTCATATTCTTTGGATAAGCTTCTGTTAAGTTTTAAAAAATGCTGCTTTAACTTTTCATGCCAGCTTATGTTGGACTCATTTCTCATTTCACAAATTGGTTGACCTGTGAATAATGCAAGGTGAGCTAAAGTGGAAGTGTTTGTCTGTGGCTTACTCCTGCCTTCTGGTTTTCCTTAACCTTCTAAACTCTCAGATGCTCAGTGAGTTCAGGCTGCTTGTAGCCTCTTTACTATACACCTCATTTCTATCCAACCTCCTCAACCACAGAGCCCACCCAGGAGATGAAATTTAATGTGATTAATTCAGAAATCTTAACTGTCTATTATTTTTATCCATCATCCTCACTGGATAAATTTTTTTTTTAATGGTAGTAACAGATTCCTTATCCCAGAGGAGTAAAGACTGAAGTTCACAGGCCCTGTGGTAGCACAGGATGATGGGTCGGAAGGTTACTGACTTGAGCCACACTCCAAATGTAATGTGGCTGCTCCATGATATACCATGTTCAAACGTTCCACATAACCTCTTGCTTCAAAAAAACCCATAATCAACCCCAGAGAAGATACATACAGGCTTTGGTTTATGCCACATGAATATTTTAATAACCTAAAAAGAAGTGTGAAGGACAAAACTCCAGAGGTATTTGAGCCAGTCATCATGCCATAACCTAACATTGCATAGAATTTCATGTCATCTGTAATTTTCTGAAAAAAACCTTAAAAATAAAGCCAAAATTCATTTGAAATTGTTAAGAAAAACCTTTATATAGCTTTTGCAAAGAATAAAACATAATCTATAACAAATGTTATAACCAATGCTCCTTTTAAATATCTATTTTCATGTTACAAAAGCATGTTCTTACAATAACAGCCACAACATCTACAACAAAGAATGTGAGGATGAGAACCAAGAAACCTGGAGCCTTTGTCTCACCTCTGCCACTTACTCTCTTTGCAACTCTGGACAAATCATTCATTCTCCATGTACAAAACTGGGATGGTGATAAATGTTTCTCCCCCTAAGAATAATAGGAAGATAAATATCTGCAACAGTGCTTTGAGTTGCAACATAAATCTGAGGTATTATTATTTTTAGTACAGAAAGTCTAGAAATAAATACCATACTGTCCTAATATTTTTATTGTTTTAATTGGTTCAAAAGATACGGTTCTCATGGGACTTTTATTTGGCTGTATGTAAGACATAGACAAAAAAGTAAAAGAAGTCATGTGAAAACAGAGAAATAAGGAAAGGAAACCAATGAGACAACCTTCATTAACATATTATGCTAAAAATTACTGTGAGAAATGAAAAGCTGAGTCTAAATCAGATAGCTACAAGACATGAAATCCCCTTTTCGAGCTATTTCAAACCAATGCCCTATGAGAGAATGACGCTAAACAAGGAATATATGTCATTATAAAAATGTAGTAACAGAAAGCTCACGTAGCTAAATGATCTACATGATTAGAAATAAAGAGAGCATATTAGCTAGTAAGAGGATCCCATTGTCAAGAAAGAGTATATAGATCTCCCCAGTGGTCAGGATGTTCTCCCTTGATTCTCTTTCAAAGTAAGAGGCTAAGCATCAGAAGTTTCTGGTCCTTGATCTAAATCTGAAATCTCATGGGACCTGATCCTGCAGATATATAGCTAGTGTGAAGCTTAACCCCCAAACCTCAACAGTCAGTTTTATCTTTTATCACTAAGGACAACTGCCTGCCTCCAAAGGCAACAGCATCCATCGTAAGGTTTCATATCTAGTTGGTGAAAACCCACTTAACACATTTTAGGATTATGAATAGAAGCTATTATTTATTTCTGTATTTAAAATTATTAAAAGACTCAGTAACTTTGGTCTGAAAGAAGTAAATGCTAAAACAACACAAAAGTTAATGAACGGTATAGATTAAAAAATGACTTTGTCCTTAACTTACTGAGATAAGAGATTCCCTCTTGAAACTAGAGCAAGGTGCCCTTAGGAAAAACAAAAGGAAGTAAGTTCCACTTTGAAGCATGGAATTCATAGGCAGAAGATATCGTGCTGCTTATCACACAAACATAATTTTCTGATTACTTGTCCAAATTACCAGCTTCTTGAGGGCTGGGTCTTAATCACTGTTGTGTCCCTAGTAACTTAGCACAGTGCCAGGCACATGGTGCATAATGAATCTTAATTCTCTTAAACAGCTCTTAAACCCACTTCCCTCTTGGATTGTCTGTAGTCTGTGACCCAGATACTAAGATTTCTCTAGCATAGGAAGACTGTGAAATTACTTTCAAGTTCCAAGGGAAGCGGAGGAAAGGAGAGGAACAAATAAAGTAGCACAACACTTCAGTTACTTCTGCTGTGTTTGTTTTCTGGTTCCGTAACAAAAATAGTTCATCTCTCACTCTTTATGATATAGAGAATCTAGTAAAAAATAGACCTACATCAGCAGAAAATAGCTCAAACATATATATTATGTATATGCACCCACAAATACATATATGTACACACACACATATAAATAATTTATAATGTAAATTGTGGTTAGAATGCCATAGACAGATGAAACCAACTCTCAGTAGTAGCAAGGGTTAATAGATCCCAATCCAGTGGTTCTCAAAGAGTGGTCACTGGACCAGCAGAATCAGCATTACCTGAGAATTTGTTATAAATGCACATTCTCAGACCCCACCCTGGGCCTACTGATTCAGAATCTTGGGGGCTCGAAACCAACAATCTGTGCTCTAACAAACCCTCTGATTAGCATTGTACACCTTAAACTTACATACTGTTATGTGTCAATTATATCTCAATTAAAACAAAAAAAAACCCAAAAAGTGAATCCTACAAGTGATTCTGATGCACGCTACAGTTTGAGAAAAACTGCCCTAATCTATTCGTATTACAATCCTTATTTTACCAGTGAGAGAACACGGGCTTATATGTAACTCAGCTTATGAACAAGAGCCTGGGACAAGAGCCTTGTAACTCTGAATCCTGTGTGCATTGTTAGAAGAAGAAAGATCAACTTATGAACTAGAAAATCTCTGATTCCTAAAAAGGATACTTTTTTAGCTGAGGTAGAAAAAATTAGTTAAAACTTCTGAGGACTCAACATTGTAAAATGACTATAACTCAATAAAAAAAAAGTTAAAAAAAAAACTTCTGAGGGACTTCGTCTGTGATAAGGGATAATAATAATGTACTGACCTTAAAGAGGTTTTGGTGAGAGACAGATCAGACAAGGTATGTAACCATGATTTTAGTCCATAAAGAGTCATGACATTTGCTCATCATTATTTTTTACAGCCTTTTGATCTTATTCTCGAGAAAATGTATTCTTTGTTGCTATTCCACATTTCTAGCTACAGGATATACATGAACTTTTAAACATGATCTACTTCTAATTTTGGTTTCTGTCATGATATGTTTTTCCTCCAAGTTATAAAATTACATGAGCTATTACTCTACTCAAGAAAAAAATGACTATGGCCTATATTTTTGTATGGAACAAAGAGATAGTACTGTGGCATTTTTCTAGAAAAGAATCAAGTAAATTTAATTTTATGAAAAAAATTTCTCTAAGATTAGATTGATGTGTATCTTATGATCTTTAAGTCACAGAAATAGCTTTCACTACTAAATTACCATTCTATATTTATTTTCTACAACTGGCATTTTTGATGTATTATTTATTGCATCCTAAGTGGCCTTTATATAATAATCTCATAAACTATGTGTTCACTTTTTAAAAATAATTTTAGTTTTTTCATAAGTGTTTGTAATACCATTATAAGTAACTCCGACATTACAAAAATATTTTTAAAAATGAACAAATTTTAAACATCTGCATTCCTACCAATCAGTAATAGCTGCTTCTAACATTTTTGTTTTCATCTTTCCAGAATTTTTTATATGCACACAACACACTCATACATATTTTAACGCATAGAAGCATTTGATTTGAACACTTATAAATATATTGTGAAAATGTATTTAGGAACTAATTTCTGCTTCATTAGTTCAAATAACTCCATTGTATTCCATTGAATAGTTGGATTGGATGGATGAATAAAGGAGTAACCAATCACCTATTATTGGACACTTAAATTTTTCTGGTTATGTCACTTTTATAACCAATGATTCAATGAACACTGCATACTGATCTAATTATCCTCTTAGAATAAATTCTTATGAGCAGAGTTCCTGGATCAGAGAGAAGCACATTTTTAAGATTTTTGATCCATGTCCAAAATGATCCCTATCCTTATAGAAAAATTGTACTAACTGTTACAACCTCATCATTGGTTTATGAGTGCTGATTTTCCAACATCTTCACCTTTGAAAAAGATACTTTTTGTACTCTAATATGTTGAAATTATCTCAAAATATGTCAAAAATAATGTTTCATAGTTTTAATTTGCATGTATTTGATTATTGGTGAGACTGATCATCTTTTCATATGCGTAGCAGACACTGTCAGGCCCTCCCATATCTCTCAGTATCCATGTCTACAGCCTTTGGCAGCTTAGTCCACAACAAGGGTGCTTCTTTGGTTGCATAGCAATGGGAAGCTGTGCGGGGCAAGTGGGATGTGCCAGAGAATTAATACACCTGGGGGGCAGCCTCACCTAAGTTGAGGGATAAATACCTCAATTGCACCCCTTAGGTAGGATCACTCTGGAGAATGTTCCACACTCTCTCCCAGCATTCCCCAGTAGGACTGAGCCCCAGTTGTCCGCAGAGGAAATGACTCGATAACTCACTGTTGGTTGGCTTCCTTCCTTTCCCTGTCTCACTTCTGCACTTCCTATCAGTGTTTTCTAGAATTATCTCCTGTATTAACTACTTGAACTTGAATCCTTATCTCAGGGCCTTCTTTTGGGCTGGGGAACTCAACCTAGACAATATGAGCCTTTTCTCCTCTTATGTAGTCAATTATCTGATCATTCATGCATTTTTCCCCATTTTGATTTTAGAGTAAGAATTATCTATTTTAAATATTAGGAAGGAAGAGATATTTATAAAAGGCAACCTTGATAGATCACAAACCAGGAGCTTAATAAATAATTACAGTTACCACCAAATTGTCTTAATAAAGATGATAAGATTTAAAGTATTACAAGTTAATAGTTTTCATGTTCAAAGTTAACTATCCTCTCTTTATATGGAGCTAAAGATTTTCTTGGCAGTATAAGTGAAATAAAATGTAGGAAAAGGGAAAAAACTAGCAAACTATGGTGAGGAGAATATTTTAGCCAAGGTTTACTAAATGTGTTGATTGAGTGCTATAAGAAAAACTACATTCAACAATGTAAATGAGCTCAAAATAGATACATCATATTTAGGGAGAGACTAGGGTCTAGTGAGAAGTCTGTTGAGAAAGTTTAGAATAGAGAAGCATTTTGGGTCAACTGACATTTTCTAGTATCTAAAATCAATATGTTGTTAATTAAAATACCAATCTCCCAAGAAGACTCTGACAGTAAACAATATTAAACTAAACTGGATCAGAGCCCAGAAAGTCAGCCAGACTAGGAGTGCATACAACTAGGAAAAAAAAAAAACTTTCAAAAGCAACTAACCATTTGGAATGGGGAGTAAAGGGCAGGGAAGGGCAGAAAACAAAAGAAAATGGCCTGCTTGCATCTTGCTCTGGGGCCAGGAATCAGACAAAATCACTTCAGCAGAATCTATGTAGAGGCCATTCTTCCAGCTGCACAATTTAAGCGTTTGCAAAGGTAAAACAAGAACAGTCTAGACAAGCCTAACTTGCCTTGTGTGGACATTGAAAGTTTTCAAAGAGGACACACAGAATAGAAATCCACAACAATCAAATTTAAACACCTCTTCAGAACTGTGACCACCCTCGCATTTCATGCTACCTCCAGAGGAGTCAGTTTTTCAAATCTGTGACTCAAGTCATTTTAATCTATTCTATTGGGACAGATTGTAATGTTTTTCTGAATTTACAAGATACATTGAGGCTACTGTCTACACAATAGCAAACACTCAGAAGAAATGTAGGGAATTCTGTCCAGATTAGCCGGTGCAAATGATGGCAGTACAAACAAGCTCAAATCTGAATGCTTGAAATACATTAAAAGATAAATGCTCAATAATCCTTCAGCTCTGTACCAGTCAGATTTGAAGAGCTCACAGTCTAATCGGCGAGGAGGAGATTCTCCTGAACACTTCTGCCTCAAACTAAAGATTTATTTACTTGAATATGTTTATTAGGTGCTCATCCAACCATTACCACAAAACAAAGATAACTTATTACATTGCCAGCCACAATATGTACTTAATTCTCTTGGGCAGTCAGCAGCGATCAACTAAGTAAGCAAGGATTAGAGGGGGCCTTGGGCAAACTTCGCTGCAGCACAATGCCACCTCATATTAGTCAGAACAGACTTGTTGTTTTTGGGGGGTTTTTTTTGTGATAACAAACCACCTTCAAATCTCAGTGGATTAACCCAATACAAGTTTATTTCTTGCTCACACTACTTGCTCCATGTGAATCAAAAACTCTACTTCCCATAGTCACTAAAGGACTCAGGCAGATGACAGCTCCACAAGCTTGTAGCTACATCATCTGGAACCCATGCCCAAAAAGAGGAGGTGGAAGGAAAGGGATAGACTGCAGAACCCTACAGATGTTACTTCTGCTCATATTTCATTAACTGGAACTAATCCCACAGCTCCTCCCAACCATAAGGAATTTGAGAAATGCTGTGCCTGGAAGGGAAAGAGAAATGGACATTGGAATAATTTCCACCCCACACCTCAGTGATTTAGAACTTTGGGTGATGTCTTTGTGCAACATAAGGATAGAAGCGGATGGTGAAAGGCCAAAGCTAAGGACACATAACAAAAGGCATGAGTCATGGCTCAGAGATTTTAAGTCAGGGCCAAGAGTCAATGAGGAAGGAGCTACAGAGCTATAAGGCAAAAGAGGGAGCAAACATCAAAATCCTGAGAATGTCTTCAAGGGGCAAAGGCCAACCTGTCATAAATCTATTCTAGCTGATTTTGTTTTGACACAAAGTAACATTTTTCTCAGGGCATCTTAAATATGTCATTTGATCTCTGACATCACTCCATCTGTATTTTTCAAAATATTTCTTGCATCATCAGGAACAGATAAATCTGATGGACTTCATAGAAAAACAGATTTCTAGGACCTACCCAAAACCTTATGGATTAAAATTCCTAAAAATTTTAGGGGCAGGAAACTGCTTTTAAACAAGTATCCCCTAGGTAATTCTACTGCGTTCTAAACTTTGGGAATCTCTGTCTTAGATTTCTGTCAGATTCCAGGCAGGTCTGAGATATGGGTTGGGTTTGGGCCCTGAGGGAATGCCTCCACTTGTCCTAGTCACTAGATAAAGGCTGCCCTAGTACCAGAAGGCATTTGGTAAGGTCAAGACTGCATTTAGGCTAAATGAGGACTTTACTGGGTGAAGAAAATTCAGGAGCATGCAAAGTAGGTTGATTCTGAGATCCTACTGAAGTTGGTTTGGGAAAGACTGGTTCAACACAGAGCAGTTTCAAGGACAAAAAAAAAAAATTGTGTTGGTTTTGCCAGTGGATTGACAATGATGGGGATGGTGAAGACTCCAGAGATTCTGTTGCTGAGATTTTGGAATGGTCAAGTGGAGCAGATGAGGGGCTTGGGAGTTCCCAGGCACATGCTGCAAGTGCTATTCCTTAAACAGGATGTGTTGGGCAGGCAGGGGATAGCAAGTAAATTCTGAACCCTCTTTGCTGAGATCGGGGAATGCTGCAAAATGCTGTCATAGCTCATGTAGCTTTGAGATAATGGAAAAAATATATATTGATCTCTGCCTCTGGTTACTGGCACAGGAACCCAAACCATTGTAATTTCCTAAGTGATAAGAGCACTAGGAACATCTTTTGTTCTAATATTTGGTCTGTGACCCTGACACAGAGTTCCTAAATCCCTTGGAATTTCCTAGGTGACAGCAGCCTTCTAAGAAGGCTACTCTGTGTGGGCTATTGGATAGGGACTGGCTACCAGAAAGACTAAGCTATGATTAGAAGCTTTGAGTTTTCAGCCCCACCCTCATTCACAAAAAAATGGGAGAGGGGATGAAAATGGAGTTAATGTTCCATCTTGCCTGCATGACGAAACCTCCACAAAAATCCCCAAAGTACAGGGTTTGAACTGCTTATAGCTTGGTGAACACATGGAGGTGCTGGGAGAGTGGTGTGCCTGGAGAGGGCATGGATGCTCCAAGACCCTTCCCACATAGCTTGCCCTATGCATCTCTTCTGGGTTTTCATCTGTATCCTTTATCAAATTCCTTTATAATAAACAGGTAAACAGTTAAACTGTTTTCCTGAGTTCCATGAGCTACTGTAGCAAATCAGTTGAACCTAAGGAGGGGGTCGTGGGAATCTTGGATTTTATAGCAAATTGGTCAGAAGCACAGGTGACAACCGAAACAAATTGGCATTTGCAGTGTGGAGGCAGGGGGGTTGTGTGGGCACAGTTAAGGACTGAGCCCTTAACCAGTAGGATTTGATACTATTTCTAGGTAGATTGTGTTAGAATTGAGTTAAATTGTAGGACACTCAGCTGGTTTGGTGTTTTGCAGAATTGCTTTGTGTAGGGAAAAAACCCCACACATCTGGTGTCAGAAGTGTTGTGAGTATGATTAGTAGTGTGAGAGTAAAGAAGTGATGGAGAAGAACCGGATTTTTCCTAACACAGAAACTTTTCTTAAAATAAAGAGAAAAATACACACCAGGTGATTATAAAATAGAGCTATTTACACACTTTACAAAATGGACAGACCAGAAAGTTTTGAAACTTCTACAACCTAAAATTAATGGTAAATCATGTGTTTAAAATTCTCACCTCTGAAATATTGAGAGAAAATTCTGAAATACCAACAAAATGGAACTATGGATCTTGGGATAAAAAGTAAGAATACGAAAATGAAAAATTATTATGTAGGATGCATATGGAAGGAGTATCTCTAAAATGTTTTGTCTTATCATAAAAAATTGTTTTACTGTCTCAGAAGGAATTGTTTTGCTTGAATGGAGGGGAGGTGTTTATTACCTGCAGAATGGGCAAGCTCTCTGTGAGCTCTTCAAAGCTATGTTCAGGAAGTGTAACATCACAGCCTACAAGGTATGGGGCCTAGGGTCTAGGAGTGAGGAAGAAGCTCAGACCAGGAGGTAAGAAGCAGAGACAAGATACTGAGCACAGTGGATCTTGGTAGATAAGATGAAAGAATGATGTACTAAATACCCACAGTGTTATCCTTCCAGGTAATCAATATAAACATTTATTAATATGCATCCCCCAAGTCTCAATGGCTTAACCATGAAAATTTCTTGTTTTCCAGTTTGATTGAGGTATAATTGACAAGTAAAATTGTAAGATAGTTAAAGTGTACCTCATAGTGATTTGGTATACATACACATTGTGAAGAGATTCCCACCATCGAGTTTAAAATTTTCTTTTTTCTTACATCCCTGCCTAGTACAGATTGGGCAGCTTTTGCTGGAGGACAACCTCCAGCAAAAGGAGACTGAGAAATCTAGGATACTTCTGTATTATGGCCCTGCTATTTCCTAGTGCTTCCATGGACTGCTCTGCTTGGCCATCACTGAACCATTAAGTAGAGAGAGAGCAAGGAGGGTCACTGTTCTATAGGTAAGTCTGCAAGTGTTGTATATTACTTCCCTCCATGTTCCATTAGCCAGAACCTAGACAGATGACACCAACCAAACTACAAGCAGAAGTGGGACACGAGTCTTTTATATCCAGGAAGAAGAAACGAGATTAGTGAGCATCTAGCCTAATTTCTGCCACCCAATGACTATGAGTCCATAATCTGCCTCTATCTTAATTAAAATCATACAACTTCCTAAAGTTGTTTAAGCATGTTTTACAGTGTTGCTCCTGAAATATTTTATTTAAAACTGTAGTAAATATTTGAATGTCATTATTGGAATAGCTAAGATTCTCAATAAAACCTTAAGAAATACAGGGCTGTCTATTAGTGTGTAAATTTAAAAATAAGTATTCAAATTTCAGGTTGGCTAAGTTTAGTAATTCGAGGAGGGTAGCTAAACCTTCATTCTTATGCCTTGTGAGCCCTTTTATGAAAGAGGTATATGATGGAGAACAATTTTTTTTTTTTGGTCCAAGTCTTTCCTGGGACACTGGACACCTTTAGCTTATTTGGAGCAGCCTGGGTCTCAGGGCCCTTATCTTCTTCCACATCTGAGTCACCAGAAAATGCAGGGCCTTGGAGTAGTTCATTCACTCAAACTTTGTCTTTTTTTTCTCCCTTTTTGGGTAATGTCTCCTGCAGCATATTCCAAGGATGAGATGTGCATCCGAGCCCACAAGTCACCCAGGTGATGGTCCTTCAGAGTGTTCAAATGCATGACTGTCCTTTCAACAGGGACGGTGTACTACAAGGGACCTGGGGTTCTCCATCATATACCTTTTGGGCTGAAAATTTCAAATCTTATTTATGAACTTCTAACACTATATTTATAATCCCAGATCCATTCTAATACTGTATCTCTCTGCATACTTATGGCAGACCCAGTATAAAATCCATTAACAGCTAGTTTTGAACATTTCTGAGGTGTCTCCTCCACATACATCATTGTTTTTCTTTACATTCTTATTGTTCACCCCAAGATTCATAGTCTGCATTTTGTTTAGCTGTCAGCATTTCCTGTAAAGATTCTAGAGCAAGAAATTTCAACCCATGATTCAGCATTAATTTTTGTGAGGTGTCAAAGTTTCTAAACTTTCTGGTGAGTCCATTTTGCTTTCAACTCTCTCCCTCCCTCTTTCTCCTCCCTCCTATAGACTATGTAATAGCTTTGTCTTATAATCACCCAGCATGTACTTTTCTCTTTACTTAAAAAAATTTCCAATAGCCATGACAGCATTTTAAAGATAACACTAAGGGAGGCTATCTAAATATGAAGCAGATGAATAAATGTTCCTTGGGCAAAATAAGTTACAGATATGAGGAAAAAAATTAAAGGATGCATATGTTTGTGGTTCAGAAAGCATGTCTGTCCAAATGTGTGGGAGAGGATTGGTATGGAGAAAGGACAGCTGTACAGAAGGGTATTGTCTACCATAAGCAACTGAGAATTCTGGATGACCCTCAACCTCTTTTGGCTGATGAGTTGTCCTCAACTAGATGCCTGGAGTTGGAAACAATTGATGCCAGGTGGGTAAAAGGAAAAGCTGATTTCGTTTACTTTACCACCTCATTTATTTGTGACATGAGTCAAGATAGACAAAAATATATACATATCAGCATCAAATGGTCATCATTTTTCATTTGTTTGCAAAGCTTCCTATGGATACTGGCATTGAAAACATCTCAAAATCTAGGTAAGAGCAGGCTTGATACAAGATATTAATGTAAGCCATAGGTGAGAACCAGTGCCATATTTCAAATAAGAAGAAAGAAAAACTGTGAGAGGAAAAAAGAATGGTTACAGAGGACCCCCAAATGTAAGTTCTTATAATAAAGTGAAAAACAGTCCTGCTATTTTGAGTCAATAATATTGTTACTTATAAAAGCTTTGGTCAATAACAGCCTTTCATAGAAAATATAATTTTTTTCCTCTATAAAGATTTTTCATCTTTCATTTGTCATCTAACCCACTGTATTAACAGTTATTTAAAAGCAGATTTTTACCCTTAAAATAGGCCCCCTTAAAGCCCCATCTTTATGTAGTGATGGAGCCCTCCTAGACTGGAAGTGCTGCTAGTAAGTCATAATGTGGACCTTGACCTCTGATCATTTTGGAGGGTGACCAAATCAAGACAGAAAAATCTAATCTTTCCAAAGACCACATAGGAATTTCTTGGCAAAGTCAGATGAGAAAACAGAGTTCATGAACTCAAGGGCTGATATATTTAACCACTGCCTTTGTTCCTTGTTTTGGGAACCCCTTTTTAATTAAAAAAAAAAAAATGTAGAAAATTCTGGAATTTTGCTTGATTTTTCCATGACCAATTTAATGGAGTGGTGGAAAGAGCTCTGCCCTAGGAGTTAGAGACTTAAGACTCTTAAAAAAAAAAAAAAACAACAACTTTATATAATGGAACATTTCATATCCTTTGACCTATCACTCAGTTTCAAAAATATTAAACTCATAACCTATCTTATTTCAACTATATCCCACTTCCTTCCTCTCATATAATTTTGAAGCAAATCCCAGACATCATACCATTTCATCCATAAATATTTCAGTATGTATCTTTAAAAGATGTGTCTTAAAAAAAAACATAACCATAACACCATTATCATACTTAAAAAAATTTGATGATAATTATTTAATACCATCAAATATACAGTTAGTGGTAAATATTCCAACTGTCTCATAAATATAATAACTTTTAACTGTTTGTTTGAATTAGGATGCAAACAAAGTTCACTCATTTTGACTCACTACATGTTTCTTAGGTCTTTTAAATTTTTTCTAGGTTTCTCTTCTATCTCTTCTTTTGTTTTGTTTTGTTTATAATTTATTTGTTTGAAGAAATCAGGTCCTGAAATCAGGACAAGAGATTTGTCCTGTAGACACAGAAAGGATTTTGCTGATTGTAACCCAGTGGTATTGTTTAACACGTTCTTCAATTCTCTGGTTTTTTTTTTTTTTTCCAATTCTCTGTTTTTAAATTGGTAGTTGAATCTAACAGGTTTGAAACAATTCATATGAGGTTGCCTTTCGCAAGACTATTTGATGAATGAGGTGAGTTTCTATCAGGAGACATTAATATCTGCTTACCTCCTATTCTATCATGTTAGCAGATGTTGGTGATCAATGTGTAGATTCATTAATTCATTAAAGTTTGCATAATGATGACATTATAATTCTATTAGTCCTTCCTTTATTAGCCAGAACAAAAAGAGTTTCCCTCATTTACTATATAGATTCCCCAGAAGTGCAATTCATAAAGCGAAGGCAGGATAAATGCTTAATTCTTTTTTCTATTATCAGTTTTCAAGATAATGAATTGGTTTACTAGTATCCTACAATGACTAACTAGTTGTTGCTGTATCTAATATCATTATGCTCTCATAGAAGTTCCCAGTTCAGTGGTGGAAACAGATGTACATATTCAATGACAATACACATGATTTTGTATTATAGTGAAAGTAAGTAAATGCTTCTTTGGGCATCCAGAAGTGAGAGTATCCAACTCTGCTTTATGGGTTCTGACAAAGACCTCAGAAAGGAGATAGTGCTAGAGTTGAGTGCTGAGGGTTGAAGGTCACCAGGCATAGAAAGTCAAGAATTTGTTCTCCCATGACTAAAAGAAACTTAGCAGAGGCCACCTCTGCAGATAGTTCTAAGTTTTTAATCTGGTAAAACTGATAAAGTGGTAGGAAATGGATGAAATTCACTAAAGAGTTAAGAGGATAAGGAAGAGTCATGTGATGGATTGGAAACTGTAGGGATGGGATGAAGAATTCAGTTTTTATAAGTTGAGCTTGTGACACCTTTGGGATATCCAGGTAGAAATTTTTGGCAGACACCTGGAAATATGGTCCAAAGCTCAGAAAACCTTGCCTGTCTGGACAGGTTCAATTTAAGATTTGCCAGCATATTACACAGAAGTCCTGCAAGTGAGGACTTGAGGTCCCTTAAGGGGGTAGAATAAGAAGAGAAGGGGCACTAAGGTGAATCTACCATCATATTTAAGGGGTCTGCAAAGGAAAAGAAGTCTATAAGGGATACTGAGAAGGAGCAGAGAAGTATGAAATAAGATGGAAATCAAAGGAGGGGAGAGTTTCCGAATACACAGAGATGCAAGAAAATATCAACTGAAAAATAACCAATTCAATTAGGTAGCCACTAGGTATCTCATGGAAGGCTGTTTCAGTGAAATTAGTGAGGATAGGAGCTACTTTTCCATGGATGCAGAGTGAATGAGACAGAAACAAAACTACTCTTTTCAACAAGTATGGTAGGGTCTGGCGACATGAAGACTCCTTATTATAAATTGTGTCTCATATGTAACATAAAATCAACCAACCAGTAAATATTAATTGTGAGCTTATTATGTGTATGCCATTGTGCCAAAGCACTGCTAGTATAAAAAAGATATTCATGACCTAGTCCTTGCAGTAAAGGATACAATTGGTAAGGAGAAAGTATGAACATTTATAAATGCATGTTTGAAAAGAAAGCTCTTCAAAAACCTTAAGAAATCAGACTAAATAAGGCATTTTAAAGATACGTTGGCCTTTATTGTCCTTTAAAATTGTGCAGAGAATCCATATACATGATTCTAAAAAACAAGAAAAATATATGCTGTTAAAAAAAGAAATATAAAATAAATTCGATGCATGAAACAAAAACAATTCTGTGAATCAATATACTTAGATCTCTTTTCGAAAGAATAGGAATACAGCACGAGATTCTTGTATCTATTTGTTGAGAGATCAAGTTCAGTCCCTCTGAATATAGAAAGGATTATCACATTGTCTCTTCTGCCACAGGCAGGCTAATACATGTATGTGGATTCAGTACAGTGTCTGTGAAGCATCACAATAAGAAAATTCCCTATTACTAGTTCAACAAAGTCAGCAGTGGCTGTCGTCATTACAACTTTCAATGAGAAGGCTCCCTCTCCAGCTCCTCAGCTTTTCTTTCCTCTTCCATTGACCTTTGATGAAGACTTTTCACATTTAACAAAAGTAACCTCATAGTTCTGGAAGTGGTTTTCCACCATTCTGCTTTTGATCAGCTTTCTAATCAGAGCTTACTTCAGATTCAAGTGGAGAATAAAAATGACCATGAAAAAGACCATAGAGTTACATGAGTGCTCTCTCTCAACAGCATCCTGAACTGCTGAAGGAGCCCTCTTTTGCTGCTTCTTATGGGAGCACATTGAAACCCAGGAACTAGGTCTCAATACAGGCAAATAAGGATAAAATAATGGGCAACACAGAGCCCCTCAAAATACATATCAACATAAGAGGAGTCATGACTGGATGGCACCACGTCCTTCTCTAAGTAGGATGGAATGTAGGAGGGAATGAATGTTTTGATTTACATTTACTTCTGTTACCCACAGTTGGGCTACAAATAAGAGGTCAAGATTGACAAGCAGAATGACTTTTGCAACACTGGATACACCTGTCTTTTCCTTTCCTTCCTAAGACTCAGTCCTGGCCTTGAGTTGCATAAGGTGGATATAATGGACACTGTCCCACGCTTGAGTGCTGCAGCTCTCACTGAGCAGGATCTCCATGTGTTCTGGCAGGTGGTTCACAATTGGAGGAAGGTTAGGGGAGCCTTTTCCTTGTTCTTATTCCTTAGAGAAAAGAGACTTCACTGGACAATTCTGAGATTGGCCTCTACAAATGGCCCAGGGTCAGTGGCTCTGCAGTCTGGTCAGAAAGTGAGTCAACTTGGGTACCAAGGTGGGCCCTAAATAAGTCTTAAAATATATTGGTGCAAGAACTGCAGGTTCATCTGTGCATTATATAATAACCTTTCTTCTAGTGCTTGATACCAGATAGCTATGTAAATAAATAAATTACAACCAAGTCTGTTCCAACCTTATGACTGTAGAATTTGAGATAATTCCTTTAATCAGCCATCCAAAGAGTTGCGTTCCTTTGTGTCCTGACCTAGGAGTTATCTTTCACCATGAATTTCAAAGTTTTTTGGTGATAAGAGATTTTCAGTATCAGTGAATAAAAATTTAAGCTTCATTCCTGAATTTTCTGGAGAGAAGTTAACAAAAACCTCTGACTCCCACTTATTTCACTGTGGAAGTAACTGCTGGCATTTAAGACTTGTTGAAGAATTTGGGAGAAAAATATAAAGTTATACCATTGTTTCAGTTTTAAAATAGGAATTTCAAAAGTAAGCCAGCCTATTAGAATTCAAAAGAGAACTTCAAAACTCAAATCCCCAACCCACAACTTTTTTTTCAGACAGCCAGATGCTCATCTTCCTTTCACATTAAAAAATATGAAGTACTTAGATAGGGAGCCGTTCTACTTCTATAATTATTAAGGACTCAAAGATGGATATAGCCATAAAATAAACTATAACATCTGACTTAAAATTGCTGATTAAAAAAAAAGTTCTATGACCCCAAATGATACTATTAGAATAAGGAACTCTTATTTTTTGAATTAAAAATTGATGGTGCATTAAACCCCTGTATTACTGAATTAGTGGGTTGTTGAGAAAGGAGTTGAGCAATAATCGGAAAACTTAGTACAATAAACAATGATCTATTCTAGATCAGCAGTTATAAACTCCAGCTATACATTACAATCATGGCGAGTGGGCATTTAAAACATATTGACACCCAGGCACCACCCCAGAGATTCTGATATAATTGGTCTGTGGGGGCTCTAAGATCATATTTTTTCAAAACTGCTCCCATCCTTCATTTCCTATCCGGGTATTTCTACCATGCAGTCAGGTTAAAAACTCATCTAGACTAGTTGTCTTGCTTTTTATGATATTAAGCTATTATTTATAATTGATATAAGCAATAAAGAGTGACAGGTACACTTGTAAAATATTTCTTTTATGATAATTTATTTTAAATCACTATTCTCTGAACTTAATGGTTTAGAAAATTACAGTGACCAGGCAAACATACCATAGCATCTACACAGTATTATTTACAAGTAAGAAATATACATATGTGTATGGATGAGATATAGATGAGTCTCAATATGACCTTTTCATTTTTAAAGTGAAGTTTTTTGTAAATGTCTTTGAATGAAATCATAGAACTTTCTATCCAAAACCTCATTAAGGCTTGAAGTTAAATGACTTCCCAAGGTTCATCTCCTTTATAATAGGTGCCAGCTAGAACACATATCCCTATCCCTAGATTCTCATCCTAATGTTCTTTCAGATATTTTTCCTTGATTTTATTTTTAAGAAAGTAAATGTTACTTTTGGGGAATAATGAAATAAACCACAACCAGTTATCAAAAACTGAAACACGAGAGGCAGTTTATAGAGCATTTGTCAAGACCTGGGACTCTGGAATCACATAAACCACAGTCTAAGCCTGACTTTAACATTTACCACCTGAGAGACTTAAACTTTTCTGAATTTCCATTTCCTCATCAGAAACATAAGGATATTATAATGGAACAGCATGAGGAAGAGAACGAATAAAGGCAAATTTCTCTCCTGCTCACATGGCATTAGCTGTTTTCCAGCTCTAAGAGCTAAGGAAAGGAGGGTGAACCCAGACTTCTCTGTTCAATGTGTTAATAAACAATAAAGTCTAACCATATACATACTGATAAGAGATTAATATCTAAAATATATAAGGAACTCATACAACTTAATGGCAAAAAATAATACAATTAAAAATGGGCAAAGGATGTGAATAGACATTTTTCCAAATAAGACATGCAAATGACCAACACTACATTTAAAGTTGCTCAAATTACTAATCATCAGGGAAATGCAAATCAAAACCATAATGAAATATCACCGCACATATGTCAGAATGGCTGTTATCAAAAAGACAAGAGATAACAAATGCTGAGGAGGATGTGGAGAAAAGGGAACTCTGGTGCATTGTTGATGGGAATGTAAATTGGTGTAGCTACTATGGAAAACAGCATGGAGGTTCCTCAAAAAATTAAAAATAAAACTACCATATGATTTAACAATTCCTCTTCTGGGTATGTATCCAAATAAGATGAAATCATTAGTCAAAGAGGTACCTGTGTTCCTATGTTCATTGCAGCATTATTCACAACAGCCAAGACATGAAAACAACCTACATGATGGATGAATGGATAAAGAAAATGTGATCTGTATGAGAATGGAATAGTATTCAGCCATAAAAAGAAGAGACTCCTGCCATTGGCAACAACATGGACGGACCTTGAGGGCACTATGCAAACTTAAATAAGTCCAAGAAAGACAAATACTGTATGATCTCACATATACATGGATTCTAAAAACATTGAACTCAGAAACAGAGTAGAATGGTAGTTGCCAGGGGCTAAGGGAAATAGGGAGATATTAGTCAAAGGGTACAAACTTTCAGCTATAAAATGAGTAATTTCCAAGGATCTACATACAGAATGATGACTATAGTTAACAATACGTATCATATATTTGAAGCTGCTTTGAGGGTGAAGCTTTAATGTTCTCACTATAAAAACAACAAAATGTTAACTATGTGAGGTAAAGGATGTGTTAAACAACCTTATGATGGTAAAGCATTTCCCAATTTATATATGTGTATCAACTCATCACACTTTACACTTTAAACTTACACAGTGTTGTATGTCAATCATGTCTCAGTAAAGCTGGGGGAAAAAACAAACAATAAAGTTACAATGGCTCATTCTCTGCATTTGATCTTTCACATACATTTCAATGGCTGGCATGCTATAATAGCATATTAAATAAGGTAATATATGTGAGTCAAATAGAGCAATGCCTAGCATATTGTATGTACTCAACAATATCATATTAGATGCATCACTTAGTGTTGCGCAGTGAAGCAGATGGAAGTTTTTTGTTTTGGGGGGTATGTAAATTGTGTTTGCAACCTAAATAGTTTGTATTATGTGGACTATTCTTCCATGGAGTTCAAACCACTTCATGTGCATAATTAGTAATATTTCAAGTCAATAAGGCAGTCAGCATATGTGTGTGCAAAATTGCCAAGGAAGAGGACAACATCTTTATCCTCAAAACACCCATACCTTCTTAGTGAAAAGAAAGGGAAAGAAGATGAGCTCTGTCAACCAAGTGAAGTACCAGGCTGGTCAACTCATTGAGCTTGTATTTGATGTTAGTCTCCTCCATGTTACTCTGTTCCTCAGACATGAACTAAGTAGCATTTGGAGAATTAGGAGAAATAGTATCTGCAGGTTTATTTGACACATAGGTTCCATTTATACTGTGTCTCTGGGGACAGGGAATTAATTCAACCAAGAAAAGAAACATTTTGATGCCCTTACCCATCAAATAAACTGATTTTCTGCCAAATGAGTATGATCATGGGCCAAGGGTGAGCATTACAATCAGGAAACCAGCGAAGGACAAGTGACACCAGGCTTATTTTATAGGCTTTGTTTTTGATTAAGAGCACTGTTAGCAATTTAAAAAGGAAAAAAAAAAAAGTCATACTAAAATGATGTCATCTACTTACAGAAAAAGAAAAAGCTACACTCAATGTACCTGGAGTAATATCAAGGTTACAGATGACAAAATAAGTATTCCAGCCCTAAAAAAAAGAAGTCATCTTCATTCTTTTCCTTCATTACCTTACTTTTGTAATGAAGGTTTGAAGCTATTCTATTTCAGGTTTGTGAAACTTTCTGTAAATGGTTACAACTGCCAACGACTTCATTTGAGGCAAATTAAACTTTCAAATAAAAAAGTGATTTTGCTGTATTCATCAATTCCTTTAACAACAGTGTTAAAAATTGAAAAGCCTACTATGAGCTAAGTACTGTGCTATGAATAGTAGTATAAGGATCTCTGCCCTCAAAGACATTATAATCCTGTGGGGAGAAAGGGACAATAAATAAGTAAAAAAAAAAAAAAAACCCTAATAAAAACACAGAGGTTATTAATGAAGTATAATGAAGAAAATAAACACAGACTGTGAGGGAGAATAATGGAAGGACCTGCTCTAGACGGGGAGTCAGGGAGGTACTTTCTGAAAATGTGACACCTGAGCCAAGACCTAGGTGATGAGGAGGAGCCAGCTTCACCAGGGAAATCAGGGAAAGAGTTACGCATGCAGAGAAAACTACACACACAAAGGTCCTAATGTAGAAAAAAGCTCCAGTAACTGACAGAAGGGTAGATGATTAGCATGAAGGAACAAGGGAGACAGTGGTATGAGGCTTGAAGAGTGGTAGAGGAATATCACTTTTAGAGTCTTTGGCCATGGTAAGGGGTTTGAAATTTTTTTTTCCTAATGCCAGACACTGGAGGTGTTTAAGCAGAAGATGACACATTCTGATACGTATTTGATGTGTGTGTGTATGGGATTTCACCATTTACTAAGAAAATCCAGGTTTCCAACAATAAGTGTGAAATGGAGAGGTGTCAACATTTGTATGACTCAAATGTAAATAAGATTTTCTTTCTTCCTTGATTTAATCCTTAACTATTTGTGGAATCCCAAAGTCAGGCAGATGCTGCACTAGCAAAGGATGTAGAGATGGAGCATAGAGGCTGCCAACAGAACAATTTTGGGACATAGGTCTTTTCTGCACTGGCCTGAAAACGTAGGTCTAGACTGAGGTGACATCATAAAAATTTGGTGCCGTGTTGGAAAGCCAGTCCATGACTCCAAGCCTTATAGAGTCACTCTTTCAAGATCTTTCTTTGTTGGCATGGAACAATGTAGTCATAGAAACCTATTATCTCAGAGTTAGAAAGAAACCTATAACAGTGTTTTTCAAACACAAGATTACCCTGGGATCTTGTTAAAAAGATTTTGATTAAAGTGGGGCATGAAATTTTACCCTTCTAACAAGCTCCCAAGTGGACCTTTACACTTTGAGTTGAAAATCAGCTTATTGTGTTCAGCCCCCCCTCTTTGTCCCATTCACTCTACCATCCAAACCTGAGTCCTCTAAGGTAAGCTCAGCTCTAGGAGCTTATATCTTCTTGTGGATCTCATCAGGGGATCCTCCATTGTATCAAATATATTGAGCATGTAGATAATCTCAGGATTATGAAACAATGAAGCTTTTTTTTTTTTTTAAGTTTTAACCATTGACTTCTTAGCTATACTGAGCCAGCACTTGTCTCTCTGTGATTGAAATCATTGGTCCTACGTCAGTCCTTTGGGGAAACACATGGCAGCCTTCTTTTTTGACACAATTTGGGGCTGGTAGTTGCTTAGTTAACAATAAAAAAATCATTTGAAGTAAAGGGTCATGTTTTGAAACAATACATGTATTAAACATTTTTATTTTAACTTAAAACATATGAATGTACATTCATTCACCAATGTTCTCTGTAAATGCAAGGCTAGGAACATGGATACTTTGATGATCTTTATCAGTTTATGTTGTCTGTCAGCATAAACCACTCTTATAATAACACATCAAACCTATGTGAAACAATGCTGGAATGAGAGCAAAGTACATTGAAGGGGAGAAAGAAAACCCTGGCTTGGACGGGTCTGCAGTGATATGGCTCATTCCTAGCAAAGGCATTGTGTTGGATGGGGTAGAGCAAAAGCTGCAGAGAGCAAAAAACACCTGTAAGCAGTGGCCACACAGTCATGTAGTGGAGATCTCTCCTTATGTATGTTAAGTCAACATGATTTGTCACCTGCATTAAGTGAGGAAAACACTCACGATATTTTCAGACTGTCCTACTCATATCATAAGTACTAATAAAAATATAAAAACAATCCCAAAGCTCCTAAAAGTCAGGTCAATATAAAGTTCATGGTTGTCAGTTTTCCTTTCATCTGATAAGACAGTTCAAGACTTACCAATTCATGGGATGCTCAGACAACTCTTTGATTTCTAATTTGAGACTCAGTTTCTGTCTCTGTCCAACAAATTGACTTTCACTTATCATATATTCTCTAATAAATTAGTCTGTCCTAAGATGTCTCTTTTCCTCAAATTTCTGGATCATGTTTTCCTTTTATAATCCTTCAAAAAGAGTTGATCTATCTGAATGCTCAAGTTAAAATTTAAAGACAGAGAAGATTTTTCAAGTATGTATTTGTTCTTAAAATCTAGTGATATATTTTATTTAACAAGTAGCATCTATCCCAAAATGCTCATCCTCACGTGAAGAGTTTAATGATGGCTTATATTTGTACAATACAGTGTGCGTTCACATTCATCAGCTTGCTTAAGTCTCGGAGCCAACTGTGGGAGGGTGGTGGTATTGTTTCCTTTTTGAAAAGACAAAGTGAAACTCAGAGGTGGCCCGTGGCTTGTAATATATGTGGGCCACCCAGTGAGAGAGTGGCAGAACTAGGGCTGGAAGGAACCTAGTCTTTTGAGTCTTCTGGCCTCTTTTTAAATCTCCCAATTGTATCAACCAAGGCCAAAGAGCAGTAAACGGGGCTTCTGCCCTTACGCCTCACAATTCTGTGATGCTGAAATGTTTTGACAAGTTCAAATAATGTTATTATTTATTTGATATAAGACTCTCTTCCTCCTTCCGAAAGTGTGTTAAAGAGCTCCAAGATTAAAGGGAAATCAAATCACCTAAGAAGTTTAAAAAAAAATTTGTTTTAGAATTTTATAATATATCTGGGAGTGGTTCTATGTAATATTCACAGTTTTGAAACTAGGATGGAAAATCTCTGATGTTGATTTAAGCTTTGGGGATGGGCATCAGAGAAGCATGGCATCATAACTGGTTTATGGTAAATAATCATCTCTTTGTTTTGTTATAGCAGAATATACATTCAATTTTAAAGGCTATTTAAAAAGTAAACTACACTACACATTTTTACATAGGTCAGTGGATAAATACAGACCACAAAAAGGAAAAAAAGTATTTTCAGCAACCCTGATTCATACTCTGATTTGGATCACTCTTTGGTAACAACTTTAATGACCTAACACTCAAGGGGGGGAATTCAAAATTTGGAAAAAAATGTAAAAGCAACCCTGTGAATCATTTAGTGTAAGTCTGGTTTGCATTTATTCCACCCGAGGGAAGTTTCATTATTAATATGGTTAAAAGAGCTGGTCCTAGCTTCAGACTTTTTCTGTTTATAAAGAACAGTCTCCATATTTTTAGTTATGAGAAAAATATAATCTCTAGTTATATAAATATAATCCCAGCAGAGATAATTCAACCATCAAGATCTTTTTTGAACTCCAAATAGAGTGAGATAAGAAAGGCCTGAGAAATTTATATTTCACCAGAAGCTTTTAGGTTCCTCTCTCAGTTGCTATACATGTCATTTTCTCTGTAATGTAGACATACTTAGTGAGATTTTCATGACGCATATGACTTTCTTCTTGATCAAGATGACCTTCTGGCCCTGCACCACCAAAACAATCATTGTAAACTGATACGCTCTTGAATCTTTTTAAAAAGAACACACCGTTTATATTTGACTAAAGATCTACATCTACTGTCATTTTCATATGGTTCCTTTATTTGTTATACACACTCAGAACTTGTCTTTCTTTTTTTACTTTTAATACTACAGATTGACTCCCACCCCCATCTGCACCCCTCACACCACCAGTGTTTTTATCCCCTAGGGGATTAAGGTTTGGCTTGTTTGAAAGGTTGATGCCCTGCAAAATATATCCATACAGTACTTCACACCATACACTATTAACTGTAGGATAACAAAAAACTAAGATGAATATTGAAATGTGTAATTAAATCTGCTTCAGTTTTCTAAGATCATAGATTTTCCTTACAGTGAGACTAGCTAAACAGAATAAATCTACATGCCCATTTTCAAGTCTAAATAAGAGTAAAAGGAAAAAGATGATGTAGATATTGGTGGCACATTGTTCAGGGCTCTTTGGTTAAAACTGAGAAGGAGGTGGGCTTTCTCTGATACTCACACCTCAGGTGCTCTGTGAAGTAGTGTTGTCTGCTGGCTTCCTGGGATACCACACTCCTTGTTGAATGGAAACGGAAAGGAGAGAATTCCAACAATGAAAATGAGGTCCCCACTTAGAAGACACTTGCTTCATTCAAGTAGAGATGACTTTGTTTAGAGTTGTGGTGGTAATGGTGGTGATAATGGCGGTGGAGATGAAAAAGTGGAAGAATTTAGGACAGATTTTGGAGGACAATTAATAAAATGTAGTGATGAATTAGATTTAGAGGTTGAGGAAAAAGAGGATTCAAGGACATTCTTTAGGTTATTTTGTCTGAGCTGCTAGGTAGATGGTGGTGGTGGGGAACATTTATTAAGACTAAGAGGAGCAGGCTTTGAGTATTCAAGGGGTGGAAATTAAGAGTTCTGTTTTAGACATGATGTATTTAAGATAACTATTAGCCACCCAACTGGAATTTAAAGTTGGAATTTGGGACCGAGGAGTCAGATATTTTAAACATGTAGCCCTCTCAGCAGCCACTCAAATCCTGTGACATAAGACATAGCCACAGCGTGATGGCTCTGACAGAGGTGAGGGATCAGGTAACAAAGAAGCATTTCTCACATATGAGTGCTTCAAGTATAGACACTACAGTGTTTTGTTTTGTTTTTCCCCATTGCTGGCTGTGCCTACTTGCCTTTAAATCACACAGTCACTCTAACACTTGGCTTGGAAATCTGAGGGTGGATCAGCCCTGTTACAGAAGGTGTAGGAGGTAACCAGACAGATCACTCAGCTCTCTCTGACTGAGGCTCTGAGTGTGAATGCCCTCGGTGGGCGTGGATTTTCCGTACTGAATCTCTCTTAGCTATCATGACATTTCTCTTCCTCTGGATAAAGGTGAGGAGAGCTGTCAGACCTTTCTCACTGCACATGTTTCATGCATGACAATTTAAATGACTGGAATTCACACATCAGCCAACTATTACTCCAAGATGATCCTCAATGATCCTCACCTCCTTGTACTTACGTCTTTGGGTACATTCCCACACTGAATCAAGGGTGAAGACTGCTCCAAGTTGCCAATAGGTGAAGATGAATGGCTTTTAAAACTAGGTCCTAATGGCACTGCAACTTCCACCTCATTCTCTTGGATTGCACACTCTGGAGGGAGCCAGTTGTCACTCTGAGAACACTCAAGTGGCCCTGGAGAGTTCACATGGAAAGAGACTGAGGTCTCCCACCAACAGCGAGCACCATGTTACCAACCATGTGAATGAGCCCCTTGGAAGTGGGTCCTCCAGCCTCAGTCAAGTCTTCGCAAGGCTTCAGCTGACATCTCACTACAACCTCTCGAGGGACTCCAAGTTAGAACCACTTATCCAAACTGTTCAAGAATCCCTGACCTAGAGAAACTGAAAGACAATATATACTTATTATTATTTCAAGTTTTGGGGTGATTTATTATGCAGCAATAGATGACATTCATTTCATCCTTTACAAAGATAGCATTGTTGTTATGAACAATCTCATGACTAGAACTTTCTATTTTGTGATCTTAAAAACATGGAAAATAAATTCACCTATACGTTTTCTGGAAGAGAAACAGCCAAACAATCAACTTACAGACTCTCCAAGCTCCATGCTAACAACCAACACAGTAGAAATTGTGATTGTGAATAAAAATATCAAATAGTCTAAATTTGTTAAATTGTGGTGTTTTAGGAACTTAGCCTGCATGACAAAAGAAAGCACAAAAGTATTTTGGATCTTTTGTTTTTATATCACAGACAGTTCCAAAGTTCAGAGGAGGGAACTTTGGTGTTTCCTTTACACCAAAGCAAACTGAACTGTGCTGTTTTATTTGTCTGAAAATAGGAAATTATGCAATTTTGACTTCTGAATATCAGTCAGAATTATTCCCAGCAAATACCTCCTAGGATATATCTTCTAATCAAAACTTGCCGGGAAGTATTTTTGTTTTCATTTTGTTGTTGTTTTTCTGGAAACTTGTCCACCTTTACCTGGAATCCAAACTAATAGAATTTATAAAATCATAAACTCATTTTCTGTGCAAACATCCCCCAAACTTAAAATAGTACACTCTGCTGTCCTGGCCTGGCTCTGCTGTTAACAGTTGGGAGTCCCTTCTTACCCACAACGTAGTGACTAAATGGCTAAACACTGATAGTCCTGTACCATTTTAATCAGTTTTGAGTTTATTTTGCATCCATTATATTATTTGAATCTTAAAACCACTCTATAGGTGGGCAGCTCATTCCATTTAACAGATAAAACCGAGGCCCAGAGAGGTTATTCTGCAGCCTCATTTCCTTAAACAATTTACCAAATTTCTTTACCTCTTTGAGAAATGAGTGGGTTGGACTGCTTTCTGAAGTCTTTTCCAGTCCTAAAATTCCTTTACTTCAAGCAGCTTTCTCATGATCAAGTCAGTATCAGAGATACAGACAGCACAGACTTGGAGTTAGATGACCTGGATCTTTGTTCTACAATCAATTGGCCTTGAATACTTGGAGGAAACATTTAAACTTCCCAAATCTCAGTGGCATTGTACATAAAAGAGGATTAACAAGGTATACCTGATAGCATTATTTTGTAGGCCAAATGGAATAAAATATGGAAGTCACTTATTGGCTCTGGGAACTTGATCTAGTTACTCTCCTCATGTCCCAGGTTCCCATACTTAAAATATGGAGAACGGGCAGGAGCAGGTTCACTTTTGGTAAAACACAGTGGATATGGTGGTGCATCCCCAAACCCCTCTCAGGGCTGCAGGACTCATTCCCCAGCAGCCTGGGGCTTGTCAGCTAACAGTTTTCATCTTAGTCTCTCTAGAGAATTGCTTGCCACTGAAAGCAGCTGCCCTATCCAAGGTCACATCCCCTTCCCAGGAAGCAGCTTATTTCCAGTGACTGTCATTTCAGGGCTGTAAAGGACAGGCTCTCTTGCCTTAATTTGGGAAAAATGTGAAGGGCTATCCCAATCTAGAGCTCCTTTTGAGATTGGCTGAGCCCACTGTTGTAACACATCACAGTCCAATCTTTCTGTATGCCCAGTCTTATTTCCTTCACTCCCTTGCAAATGCTGTTCCTGAGAGCACTCCTTTCAGAAACTTCTTGCATGCAAATTTCCACCTTAGAGATTGTTTTCTGGGAACCCAACCATTCTATTGTAACATGGCAGTAGTGAGATAACAGGTAAGAGAGTGCTTTGAAAACTGTAAAGGTAGCAATATTGGATACCATTTACCATAGCATAATGAGGATTGTCCAGAAAATACTGAACTGATGTGTATTTCTCTATTCCTCCCATAAGTTGTGTTCCTCTGCAGCTTTTCTACCATAATGTCCCGAGGGAAGAGGGAGGGCAAATGTCACCTTTGAAGTAGGGTATGATGTAAGAGCAGTGCCTTCCAATCAAGAAAGGAAACTAAGGGAAAGTTTCAGATTAGGGAGGGGAGAGGCGAGATGAAAGGAGTGATTAGGAGAAGGAAGTTGGATGCTGGTGTCCACACTTTACTATTCTTGGGGCGGAGTCGTGTAGGGAGGTGACAGAAACATCCAGATAGCTTCAGGCTAGTTGAGAACTGTAGGGGTAGTGACTGCCTCCTCTGGGAATGGGCAGAGGGAAGCTGTAAGATAGGAGGAAATCCGTTAGCTTTGTGTGGCTTTAGAAGCAGTGGTCTAGCATTGCAGAAAGAGCCCCATCCCTCATGCCCTGCATGTGACTGGTGGAAAACAGGCAATGCAGAAACTCAAGCATGCACTCCCCCTACTCCCCATCCAGGGGAGGACAGGACCCTGAGAACAGGGGCAGGCTGGGAGAAGCCCTTGGTTGAGTAGAGGAGGAAGGAACTCTGTAAGACCATCAAAACAGAAAAACCTGCTGAAAATATGACAAGCTGACTTCAGGGAGAAATCTTGATGAGATAATGCCAGTCTGGAAGAGGGTTGAAGATTGCAAGATAGGGAGGCAGGAAAAAAAAATCACTGCCTGCCACAGTGCAGAAATAAATGTTTTCTTTATAAAAATAATTATTAAAAACGTAGATTTATAAATAAATGTAAAGTGACATGTTTTGGTTTGTGATCTGCTTATGTTTTATATTTCAGAAATATTTACTTCACGTCCTATTTACATTTTAACAGCATTAATACTTTGGCCTTGCTATGTTCCAGTATATAATGTATTCCTTATTTATAGCTCTGATAGCTTTTGTTTTCTGGAAACTCTGTTGGTTTCTGTCATCTGTTTTATCTGATGGGAAGTTTAGTAGAACCCATCATTAGTGATATCAAAGTTGATAACTTGTTGACATTTCCACTGTAAGCCCTAATTTTGAATTGTTTATGCATAATTATGGCTTTACCTTACATTGGGCTGAAAGTTGACAGAATTTCAGGTAGCCTTTGTGAATGCTGACTTAGATTCATTTCTAAGAGCAGGGGAAGAAACTGTAGCAAGGAAAAATGTTTTTATAACTAAAATATAACTAGTTTCTTAAGTATAAATAAGCTGGTAGTTAATGTGAATCAGGTTATGTTTTGTTTTTAAAAAATAAACTGTTGGAAGCTTAGATTTTAAATACTTATGTGCAGTTTGAATCATTTAAATATAATTGGAATACTAGTTGAAAATGTTATGCTTTGCTTTTTACAATTTGTACCCCCTAACTGAAGGCTTAGAGAATAATGTAATGTATAAAATGAAACATGGCTAGCATGCAGATTTTTTTAATTGAGTGAAATAAAATAATCTGAGTGCTTATCTAATGAACCATAAGTGGTTCTCTAATATATCATCAGATGAGAGATGTCTTTCATTTATAAGTGTGTTAATATATTCTCAAGGAAAAAGGACTTCCAGTGATTAAATAAAGACTAGTTAAATGTCCCAATATCCAGACTTATAACCGTGCCTTTCTAAGATCATTTTTGCGTAATGTTATTTGTACCCTAAAAGCTTTACCTAACTGAAGCAGTGTTTCAAAATAAGTTTTAGAAAAGTTAGGATGGTGTTGATTCTGTTTCTCTAATAGACCTGATGCAAGGCCATAATACAAATAAGGATTCAATTTCAGTTTATTGTTTCTTGAATTTAGACTTTAAGACTTAAATGATAATACAAGCATTAACTATTTAGTAGCTTTATTTTTTGTGTAGATATGTCGATGCAGTTTTAATAGGGCTTAATGTTTTTAAAGATCAACTTTCTCTGCTATTGCTTTCAAAATCTAGTCTTGACTGAGTGTTTTTTTTTTTTTTTTAACACACAGCAATTTTATCAACTACTATGGACAGTCCATACTTGACAGGCTGGAAGAAAATAGTAATTTATGGTGCTAATATGTCTATTTTTTGATAATAAAAAGAACAAAAGTATTACATTGGTATCTATAGAATCATAAAATGATTTTTTCAAGTCCTTAATATAGGGAAAATTTTGTATCTAGTCTTAGGCTATGATGTGGAAAGCAGTTTATTATAATTGTCTCAAATTACCTCTCCCAATATAATAGAACAAATGTTAATAGTTGCATTATGACTTTTAGATTAACTTATTTATTAAGTTTATTTATTATTAAGCTATTTTATTCAAAACAAAGCAGGAAAATATATTGAGAAAGTGTTATGTTTATAGAGGGCTTTTTTAATGTGCTGTATTTCTGAAATGTAAACACACATTTTCAATGCATACTTAAGTAACAGGGAAATAAAACGAAGAAATGAAAAATTGTAGTAAAGTGCATGTTATCAAACCGAACCATTTGAATGGTCTTGACATGTAATTGTGGCTGAATTTAAACTTCAGTGCAATAATTCTTGAAGTATAATTTTTATTTAATATATGTCTCTGAATTTAAATATGCATAATAGAAAAAATATGGCCAGAATGTACTCTAGAATGTTGTTTTCTCCTCAAAGTAATTGATTTTTATTTCCCTTTTTATACTTACATATTTTCCAATTTTTCTATAATGAATATATTAAGTTTTGAGTCAGAAAAAAAAATGCTAACAAAGAGCTTGAGAGGAATGGCCATCTGATTCTATTAGTAAAATTATCTTTAATAAGAAGACTGAAAAGCAGGCCAGGGGAGATGATGGAACCTGACATGCCATGGTATATAGTTGGGATTTTATTATAGAGTTTAAGGGGAACTAGTGAAAGATTTGAATCTGAAAGATCAGTTCAGGTACAATGCGAAGAATGGATTAGAAGGGGTTAAGTGACAGGCACAAAGTCCACCTAGTAGATAGTTATAAGAATTTGAAGGAAAAATTATGTCTGTTTATACTGAGACACAACCCTTGTGTACCTTCTCAAATCCCTTAACTGTCTTCTTCTATCTAGATCAGAGCCTCATCTGTGCCAAGTTATTGCTCTACTTTTGAAGTTGGGCGAAGTACCACACCTTGGGTATAGGATCCGCCTTCCTGGGAGCCACCATGTGGCCAGATGATACATCCCAGACATTTGGGGGCATTTAGCTCCCCTTCATCAATGGCAAATGGAGCCAGGAGAGATGGCAACAGGTACAAAGCCTCTCTCTCTCCTCTCCTCTCCTCTCTCTCTCCCTCTCTCTCTCTCTCTCCTCTCTCTCTCTCTCTCTCTCTCTCTCTCACTTCATAACCCCTTCAGAGACGTCTCATGCCTGCTGAACGATTTGTGGTATCATTACACAACAGTAACCAGCGTGGTAACACAGTGCATCTCACCAAGTCATAGCTTCCCTTGCCTCATTCCCTCCTCCCCTTCACTCTGCCCTTCTGGGCTGGTGCTTCCTAAGGAGAATACCTCATGCTCTGTTTTCTACAGTAGGTGGGCTTAACGTGGCTTTACCAGCATCATGACAGGGGGAGTGAGTGGAGAAGAGGGCAGAAATTCAAGAGGTATTTAGATGGCAGTATTGGCACCTGTTTGGTGGCTGATCTAGTATGTCGGGACCAAGGGACAGGAGTGTATTTAAGTTGACTCCTAGGTTTCTAACTTGGATAATCAAATGGCCAGCACTAGCATATATTAAGCCCTAGGTCAATATTTATTGAATGAAAGAATGTATGAATGACGGTACTATAACTAAGGTACTAAGTACTATAGTTAAGTACTAAGGTAAAGACTTAGGAGGTATGTTTATTAATGTGTTATAAGTAGAATAATCTCAAGGAGATTTTAACAAACATTAGCAGGGGGTGTTTCTAGTCCTTTCTTAAGAGACCCTGATGCAGGTATTTATGAATGAGTGATCAAGGCCCTGGAAGGAATAGTGAGATATTGAGCCTAGGAGGGTGTTGATAGACTGTCCGCACTTCAAACAGATTTTGTCCTTGTTGAATCTGAAAGTGAACCTAGTCAGTTCCAAATAATACAGTGGAGTTTAAACTATCTCAGTCGTCCGTGATTCACAGAGCAACCAGGCACAGTTAACAGAGTGCTAAGCCCTGAACCTCTCATTTCTGAGCTGTTTTCATGAAAACCCACAAAGAAACAGAGCTCAAAAGCCTTGCAGAGATTATCTGGCCCAGTTTCCCTGGTTCAGGGATGATTTGGCACACAGGTTTAGGAAAAGCCTGGATGTTTGTTCTTCTGTAGAGCTGACTGACACTCAGCTACCAAATAACAATGTTATATTATAGAAAAGCTGGCCAAGAAAAGCTTATGAAACTAAAAAGCAAGGAACATCTTTTATTCAGCTATGATAGAGTGGGTGACCCCTTGAAGGTACAATTTCTTTCTTGCAAAGTTAGGGATATCTTGACATAAATGGAGTTTATGACTAAGCATAAATGCTAGAGTAGAAATGGCTATAAAATAATTATTGTGCTTAGTGCTAAAACTGAAATTACTGGCCTAAAAATCATAATGAAAACTCCAGTGCCAATCAGAGTGGAGCAGTACCTATGTTATAAAGTCATTGAGAAAGGGGAAAATCAAGTACAGTCAAACATTTGCAAGTGTTTTCTTTAAAAATACTCATACATAGCTTACTATGTTCCAGGCACTGTTCTAAGAAATTTATAAATATTATTTATTTAATCCTTGTAATTAAAGAGACACTAGTATTGGCCCTATTCACAGATGAGGAAACTGAGGCACCAAAGGGTAAATAATTTGCTCAAGGTCACACACTATTATGGTGGATTCAGGATTCAAACTCTTCTCCCAACTGCCTTGCATTTGAGGGCCATGCTGTTCAGACAATCAGTATATCTTTATAAACACCCAGCAGTTATGTTGATCATTAGGTAAAGAGCATAGAGGAACTGAGAGGATCTGAGGAGAGTGCAGATTCATGTCTCCCATCTCATGTTTGTTTCCGTACATCTGCTGAGTAAAATGGTAACAGAATTAACCACACTATTTACATTGGTTTTTTTTTTCTCCGTCTATCCCTACCCCACTGGGTGAGTGTAGTTTGATTCACATATTTATAAGCACATAGGATTAACTCCATTGGACTAGTCAGGTTCCATCATGGAGCAGGAGCCATTGAGGGATAAGCTCATGAGGTTGGAAAAGCATGAAATTTAGGAAGGGGGTGCTGCTTATACTAATTGATGGACACCTTGTTTCCCCATTATTGTTCCAGGTATGAGACTCTTCTTATTCATCCATTCAACAATTATTTATTGGGTACCTTTTATAGGACAAGCACTGTTTTAGGCTGGAGATAATCCGACTGTACTATGACCAAGATCAACCATGTCCCTATACACATAGATCATACATTCTGGAGGTAAGACAAACAATAATCAAGAAAACAGGCAAATATTTGATAAGAGATATGAAGGAAAACAGGGTAGAGAATAGCTATGGCTATGTTGTAGCTATACTAGGTGGGATGATCAGGGGTCCTCTCTTAGGTGACATTTGAGCAGAGACCTGAATGAGGTAAGGGGAAGCCATGCAGAGATGTGGGGTTGAAGGCAGAAGAAATAGTAAATGCAAAGACCTGGAAGCAGGAGTCTGCTTGACACTTTCTGAGGAACAGTGAGAAGGCTGGTGTGACTGGAGAGGGAATGAGCAAGTAGAAAGTGACAGAGGATGAGGTGAGAGAGTCAGATAAGAGCCAAATCATGTGGGCCATTGTTAGGAGTGTGGGTTTTATCCCAAATGTGATGGGAGACAATTAGTGGATTTTGAGCAGGAGGAGTGAACACATTTCATTTATATTTTAAAAGGACTGCTGTGGCTGCTGTGTGGAGATTGAAATGTAGGGTGAAGGAATGGAAGCAGGGAGAATAATTAGGAACCTATCGCAGTAGGTTTGCCAAGAAATGATGTTTGGACTAGTTGTCAGTGTAGGAGGTAGAAAGATGGGATGGGATTTGTGATAAATCTATATCCATATCCATCTTCACATCTATAAATTAGAGTTGACAAGGATGACTGATAGATTGGATGTGGAGTGTGAGAGAGAGGAATCTAGGGTGATGGGAGACGGGGGGAAACTGCATTATTATTTGAAAAATATTTCTCAGGGAAGATGATGAGGGAAAACTGCAGGGGAGACATTTTGAGGTAAAATGGGATTAGGATCCTGACCACAAGGGACACCACCCTCCTCCTCTCTTGGGGGACTTTCTTGGTAACACGACAGGAAGCCCACAAGAGGGCATACTTCTCTCATCCAGTCAGAATCATGGACACCTGTTCCATTCCTCTGCTGAAAAGTCAGTCCAATCACAGCCACAGGAAGAAAATTCTACCTTTTTTGCAGGTAATAAACTTACTAAAGGAGGGATCTGTGTGTATATAGTATCTATGCTGTAAATGTACTAAAAATAAATATATATGTACTTTATACATATCAAATACATATACCAATGTATATGATATAAATATATCCCTTGCATGCATAGAAATAAGTTAGCATTTACCTGGTTATAGGTACCTTACACTGCTTTATAGTTCAGTACTGGCCTCAGATCCTTTGTCAGCCTCCTTCATCACACAGTGATGGTCATTCTCAAGCCAAAAGCCTCTCAAAATCCATTCCTTCCCCCTCTGGGCCCTAGTACACAGGAAATATTATCTGACATAGCACCTTTAGAAACCAAACAATGTTAGTGCAGGAAGGAAAAGCCAGTCCAATTTAAGACTCACATAAGTTCTAACAGCTGCCTTGTGTACACAAGAGTGCTGACTTTCTCAGAATTGTGCTTTATGTACATCTAAAATATTTTAAAGCTCCCCCATTTTCATTTGATACCGAGGCTGCCCTAATCAGATTCCTCTATGATTAGCAAAGGGAGAAGATGTGCAGAAAAAGGAAGAGGAGGTAAAGAAAGAGATTTTTTTGTACATATCTGTTGATACATTATCATTACCCTAGTGAAATATTCTCAAAGAAGAGTGAGCTTCTCTGGGAAATGGTTACAACGGGAAACTCAAAAGTCAAAGTCATGCCTTTTTTTAAAGCCACATTATGAGGAAAGCCTATGCATCACTATCATTTCATCCGATTTCTTCTAATTAGACTGAAAACTGTCAAAGCAAGGACTGGAGATGTGACTAGAGGGTTCTAGGTTTGTTCAACAGATGTAAAAACTCATACTGTTAAAGGGGTGACCTTTGAAAGCTGACTTTTCCAACTGCCATTGCCCTCAACTTGTATTTTAGTGATAAACATAGCCAACTCTCATAAATAGTAATAAGAATTATTGATTCTTCCTACGCATTGGACTTTGTGTTAAGCACTTGATTTGAACTATCTCATTAACTTTTAATCCTTACACCACCACTATACTATAGGTACAAGTTACATTTTAGGAATGGTGAGACTAAGGCACCAGGTACCAAGAGGTAGACTAACTTGCCACAAAGCAATGGAAGAGCTATTATTTGAACCTTGTACTCTGGACACTTAATATCTTGTATGCTTTTGATTATTCTCAGTGAAACCCAGCAATCTCTGGGACAGGAAACACTGAGCTTACGCATTTTCAGCTGGTGACTACAGTGGGAACAGAGGGCCCATTTATGCACTTTGCCGGGAATAGGGGAGATTCGCCTTAAGTTGAAGGCTGTGAACAGACTCATTTTATTCTGGTGGAGATTATGTGATGACTGAAGCTGTCAGATGAAAAAGGACCAACATCTTTTAACATCATTTTCCTGTAAATTGTGGTTTTTTTCCTTTAGGGCATTTCCGCCTCTAGTTTTCTAAATTTCACAAACCATTTGCGCAATGACCTGGGGTGTTATGACACTCTTCAGTAAAATCTAAGGCCAACTTGGATGAAGGCCAACTTTTAAGTAAGAACATCGTCTGCCCTCGCCTTGGTTAAACAAATCGAATGGTAACGATTTGTTCAGTATGAAGCATCCAACAGACGCAAGCTCTTCGAAACAGCCCTGACTCCTTGGCAAAAAACTGCTGCGCGCAAACAAACGCCAGAGGGGCTCGCTTGTCCATTCTACGCAGGCTTCTTAGAAGCTTCTCCCTCTCCTGGGTAGGGACGAAGTGAGGGGAGAGGGGAAGGGGAACAGGTTGGTCTCATCTGGGATGACGCCCCTCATCGTCCTTGGAAGGTTCATAGGAGGCAGGGGCGAGTTGCTCGGCAGAAGGAAAGGCCTGCGTCTTAGTGCGGGGCAGAGGGCAAGAAGGAGGAACCCCGCCCTCAGTCCCCTGAGCGATGAGCGCGCCGCTCCCCCTCCCCAACCCCAGGAAACGTGCCCGCCTGTCTCTTCCCCTTTCACCACCTCCTGGGGACTTGGGTTGTAAACTCCCACGCAGTGGGTGGACTCGGTGACGCGGCGGGGCGAGGCCTCCCTCCCGGTCCCCGCCGTCTCGTCTCCAGTCTCGCTCCACTATACCAATACCCCTCCCCCAACCCCCCCAGCGTGGCTCCAGCATAACAACGCCAAACCGCCGCCCTAACCACCCTCCCCAAACCCTGACCTCCCGACCGGCCTTTCTTGAGCCCCCGGGGGCGTCTCCCGAGTCCGGACCGCTGTTGTATCGTCTGCAGGAAGGAGCTGCAGCGCGGTAGCCCCGCCCTTCGGGCTTGGACTCCCTCAGCCCCTTGAACATCTGGGTGCGGGAGTTAGTGTTCCAGATGTGGCTCCTGGGCGGCCAGATGGGCGCGCTCCCCCGCCCCGGGCCTGGCGGCCGGCGAGTCTGGCCGGACGCGTGGGAGGGGCTGGGAGCTTTCCCTCGGAGCTGACTTAAAAGCAGGCGGAAATCTGCCCCCTGGGCTCTCCGCCTTGGCCTCCAAGCACTACTGGACGCACCGCCAGAAGGAAAAAGTTTCCAACTCAGCCCCTGTCCCGCTGCCTAGCAGCCCTCGGAGCTTCTCAAACCAGCGGGGAAAATGGAGCAGCTTTACGGAATTACCCGAAGAAAAACCCCATTCGACCCTGGTCCTGGCCGTGGAACTCCAGGTGCACAGACTGCAAACCCTAGGTGTGGAGGAAGAAGTTACAGTAGGCTTGCATTGGGGTCTTGCCCCAAAGCACTTTTTACCGGTTACGGATTCCATTTTTGAAGTTGGAGGTCGTATTCCACCTGGTACAAGCAGTTCAGAGCGGGAGAAAAGCCAAGTGACTCAACTCCCTTGGAATGTGCCTGGAATAATAATGGGGACTTGGAAGGTTTTTATGGCCAAGGTAGATGGTGGAGGAGACGAAGTTCCTGCGCCTGCAGTTGGCGGAAGGCCGAGGAGGGCAGTATTGCCTTTTGCAGTGCTGCAACGCCTGCAAACAGGACAAAAATAGTCAGAGCATCTGGTTTAAATCAACCAAAAAGCACTTCTATCAGCTTAACCCACTGTCCTACGGAACCGATAGAACAAGACAAGACAAATATAATCCTGGTACTCTTGTAACACTCCAGTAATATCTAAACCAAATCACACTTTACCGCTGGGATTTCGAAGTGTCCTAATGTAAAACTGTCGTTATTTTATAGATTTTGCAAATTAAACTTCCTTTTCTGAGGTTGTGTGTGGGCATGTGCTCAAGCATTCACATTTGCGAGCAACGTTCTCAATATGTTGCCTTTTTTTTTTTTTTCCTTTTTGGGTAATTGATGTTGAACTGTGTGGCTCTAGAATAGTAAAAAGAAAAAAGTATGTGAGGCCAACATATGTGTTGCTTACACTACTAAATATATAGCCGCATTTTCCTCCCTCAACGCCCTACTCAGAATTCCAAAGGCAAGTTGGAACAAAAAGAAAACGTGTCTGAGTGTAAAGAGGGAATTTGTGCCAAGAATTACAGTCACAGGGTAAATAACCTTGTTTTCTCCTTCATCAGCGGCCACTACCCAACCCGGTTCTTGGAATGTGGCCAACAGTCTGTCTGGTGGAGGGTGCTGCTAATTAGAGAGAGACCATAAACCTCTCTGTCAAAGAGGGCATATGACCTTCCCTTCAAGTCTAAACAATAAAGCTGGCGAACTGCAGACTGCACTCCTCGCTGACTGCCCCGCAGATACCCTAAATAGGAACAGGATGAAGGCCAGGCTTAAGAGGTTACCATAGCTCTGCTCTCTCACTTTGAGGAATCGGTCACTCCACTTCCCAGTATAACTTGTTTCAATTACTCTCTACAATCTATTTAGAGGAGAACAGCTTGCAGAGAGAACTCATTGTCTAATCTAAATGAGGAAGCAATTATTACTTGCTGCAGTCTAATGTGCTTTGAGACTGTCGGGTCAAATATCAACCAGATCTCATGTAACTTTACTTTGTAGTTTGGAAGATAGACTTTTAGTGACAATTATTTATCCCTGCTTTTCTGAAACCCTTTTCTATTACGGTTACAAAATTAAGGGGTTTTTTCCCCCTCCTCAGCTTTCAACAGTCTTTTGTAATTTTAGAATTTGTTATTCTGAGGTAAAGACCACAAACTCTTCTGTACATTGCTTAATGTTAAATACTTTAAAAATTATTTTTGGCTTCTTTATGGGCATCGTCTCAGAATATGGCAAAACAGAGTTCCCCAAGTCTTCCCTTCTTTGTCTAATTTACCTCCCTGGGTGCCCCCTGCAAGCTTAATTTTATACAACATGTTGTAAACTATAAATAATACAGTTCCACTTTCCTAGAACACAGAAACTGTAGCCTGCTATATATCCCAGCTGTACTTGCTTTCAACTTAGAGCTGAAATGAAGCCCATCTCCTGTGTAAAACGACATTTGGCCCTTTTTGGTGTTTTATTAGTTAAAACTCAGTATGGAACAACACACAAAAATTCATCTTGTTGTGAACAGAACACATAAAAGGGTTTACAAGGTGTGGTTTGAAAGGAGGAAGCCATGGAGCGAATGCTGGTGGAAAGGTGAGGAAGGAAGGAAGGAAAGCATTTCCTGAGAGGATACTCCTCCCGGGTAAGTGACATCCTCTCTTCAAGTCTCTTCCTGTTTGTCTTAGCCACTTACTGATAGTAAATTTGGTCTTTATTTTTCCCATTCATTTAAAAAGCATCTTTTCTTTCCTTAATGGAGCTACTCTAAGAACCAAATCTACTATTAACTGTAGATAACTCCAAAACTTCCCTCTATTTTTATCTTCTAATAATCTGAAATTTTTGTATAATACATAAATAGTAGGAATCATTTCAGTTTGAGCAGTTTAAGGATTCTGTGATTGCCAAGATAACCAAGTGTAATGGAATTAACAACACAAGAGTCTGAAGCTACAGTTGTTGTGGTTGATCACTGCTGAGTCTCAGTTTCTCTGTCTTTAAGGGGATGATACCTCTCCCCAAAGTGGGAAAACAAACTGATACACAAATGTTTGTTATCATAACCTGACACAAGGGGTATCACAAGCCTTATAAGGTATGTCTTCCTCTTCCAAATAAAGCATGTGCTACAACATTCCCTTTCTTCATAAAATAAACTAATAAAATCCAAGATTTGTAATTTCTACATATTGAATTAGTTAAACAACTCTATGTTTCAAAGTAAATAGTTTCTTTGGAACTTAATTTTAAGGATACTACGATGGTTAATTTCATGTGTCAACTACATAGGCCTCTGCAGCCAGGCATTTGGTCAGATATTAGTATAGATATTACTGTGAAGGTATTCTTTAGAGGAGATTAACATTTAGATAAGTAGACCCCAAATAAAGCACATTACCCTTCATAATGTGGGTGGGCTTCATCCAATTAGTTGAAGGCCTAAAGAGGGAATTCTACCTGCAGAATGCCTTTGACTGGAGCTGCCACATTAGCTCTTTCCTTGGTTTATAGATTTGGAACTTGCCAGCCAAATTCCATGAAACAATTCTGTAAATTCTCTCGATATAGGTATAGATATGGATATAGATACAGATACACACACGTACATCCTCTTGGTTCCATTTCTCTGGTGAACTCTGATTAACACGGATAACACGGATACCTACTATTGACTCCTGGCACTAACTGAGCTATTGTAACACTCAAATTTAGAGTGACAATTTATGCCTAACGTTCTGAAGGGGAAAAAATCTCCACATATATTCCAAACTGTTTCCCAACATTTTGGGACAGGATTGTGTCAAAACACATTGGAATTCAGCCAGATACTCTTCCCTGGCTTCATTGACTCTTCCCACTCACCTTTTCCAAGTTCCAGCATTAAACAATGCTTAGGAGAGAAAAACTTCTCTTCCAAGGCTGATGTGCAAAACCATCTGCTCCTGTTCTTTACTTCCCATCTCTCTTTACAGCCTTCTCTCTTTTTATACTTCCCAGAGATAACAGTTGAAAAGATAAGAAACTGTGATCCTTGATGGGACTCAAGGTTAAAAGTCACCTCGACAAATTTGCAAGGCTACCAAAAAAAATATAGTAAAGTTTCAGGAACATCGGCCTTAAATAGAAGTTATGCCCTGAGGACTTCAGGTGAGAGACAATGATGGCTTAAACTGGGAAAGATGAAGGAGGGTTGAGCGGAATGGTCAAATTCAGAATGTATTTTGGAGAGAGCCAAAGGGACTTCCTAATGTATCAAATGAAAGAAGTAAGGGAAGGAAGAGAATCAAGAATTTAAAAAACCAAAAAACAAAATCTGCTTTGGGAGAAACCAAATAAATTATTAAATAATCTAGAAGAAAACATCGAAGCATTAATAATACTCACTCCAAACACTTGGTAACAGTGGATTTGTTATTTTTAAGGCAAGAATTATTTTCCTTAAATTAATTGTGATGCTCTCCTACTTGGATATAGGCATTGTGCAGAAATGTAACAGTCACAGTAGGCACTCAAGAAATATTTCTGAATGAAAAAAAAATGCTAATTTAATTTGCATACAATGCCAAAATACCACACTTTCCTGTTTTTCCCCTCTTTCATCTTGCCTTTAATCTGAGATTGCAGGTGAACTAAAAGTAAGCGGGAGTGACATTCCTGCTTTTTTTGAGCACAGTCTCTTGGTATCCTGTACTTAGGGACAATTATCAATCTTGGGCTTTAAAATTTCAGTCAAAGCTTTATCTTGTAAAAAGCAATTTAAAAAACATTACCAAAACCAGACCACAAGGAGAGTGGTTTAAGGATAGGATACTGATGGATAGGTAAAAGGGCAGAATGTTTTCCAGGGAACAATGAATCAGTCTCTGACATGATTTTTGTTCCATGAATCTCTTTCTCAAGAACAGTGAGCCACTTAAAGGAAGACTAAAACACTGAAAAAAAAGTTGCCGTTCATAATTCATTGTGTTCTTTTTGAATTTTTATTTAAATGTCTAACTTCTTTGGATCATCACAAGGATATACATCCTAATAGAAATGAAAATATAACTCCATTGGAAATACTTCAACATACTTTATATAACGTAACGAAGTAGCATGAAGAAACTTTTTTAAACACAGAATTTCTCTCTAAAGCTTAAATGCAAAGCAGGCAGACATCTAACTTTAAAACAGATGGAATCCCAGAACATTTCCAGGATACATAAAATTGAATTCTGTGTTATATTTTATGTCTGAGACGACTAACAATATAAATTGATGGCTAGGGTTTCTGTACTGATTATTTTTTTCTATTTCCTCTTTCTAACATCCAAATTTAACAATTCTTTCTTTTGTAATCCTGTAGATGAGCATTCCAGAATGTATATGATTTTTATAATTTGCTCTGTGATTTGTAAAATTAAGCATGTGCATATGTTGTCTATTATTTAATCAAGACACACTCAATAATAAATAATAACAATTTATGGAACCCAACATATATACTCTGACACAAGTTGTCACTTATAGAATGAGTTTATTTTATATTAAAGTTTTCAAAAAAAAACCACATTTGTAAAATTACCCCCATACTAGGCCTAAAGATAGCCTTTACAAAGAGATTAAAAAATCGCAAAACTGCTTTGTGTTAACAACTGAAGTACATAGATTTAAAAGGTGTTAGAGGAGAAGATGTTACTTCATGGTCAATGTTTAAAAAGTTAATATACATTAAATCTGCAGGATACTATTAGAAGATTAAATCTTAAAAACATTAAGAGAAAAAAGGCTGTACTTTCTTTTCAGAAAGCTTTACTCTTGAACAATGTTGACTAAGAAATATACACTGCACACAGCTATAACAATAAACTTGTCAAAATGTATCTAATTGCTTTGCAAATGAATCAACTTACACAGCAGAAAACATAGGAAATTGCTTTTCAATACATATTAACTCCTTAACTTTCCTGACAAAATAAAAATTTAGTCCATTCCAATTAAACAATACAAATTACTAATATTTAACATAAGATAGTATTGTATTATTTTTAACAATACAAATGTTCAAGCATTCCAGTGCACAAACTGTGTTACTCCAAAAAAATAAAAAATAAAAAGAAAGAAAGAAAGCAAATATATTTATCTAACCAATGTTTTACAGAAATTTAGAATATTTACATACTTTATAACACTGTAGAAATCTTTGGTGGTGGCATATAGATTAGGTTCCCTGAAAACACTTCAATAATTTTGTTCCATCAATCTGTGCAGTCAAGTATTTATAATTAGAATGCTGGCAGCATCATTTTCTAGCCAAATCCATGTATATACATTAGTGAAGTCAAGGAGGGAATCTTATGTGGGGTCTAGGTGGGTTTACATAATTAATTACTTAGCAATAAGGCTTAATTCAGACTCATTTTTATACCAGAAAAATTACGGTAAACTAAAGAACAGATTGATTCTTACTTTCAAACAAACTCTGGAAATAGTTAATATTCATGAACAAATTGAATGAATACATAATAAAACACCGACTACAATTTCTGGGTAAACTTTACAGCTACCAAAACAGTGCCCTAAAGGCTTGTGCAGCATCTAATGCCCATTCACCAAGTGGTGGTGGTGGGAAGCAAGGCACTGTGGTCTAGGGATACATTTACCTCTAAAAGCATTAGATTTAAAAGCCAAGAAACAAAAACTGACCTGTTCTACCTTAAAAGAAATGAAAATTTATAAGCTTATTATACAAAATTCAAAAGAAAGGGCATGCTAAAACACATATAAGAGAAAAGAAGCAAAATTTAAGAAATGTAAGAAAAGGAAAGAAGAAATGATAGAACAGCAAAATGACACTGACTGTGTGTAAGGATGTAACAAATACATCAGAGGAAGTGTTGTGAGTATGAAGAGATGCAATTAAACAGAAGGACTAGCATTACATTTTTGAGACTGGTGTTGCCCTAATTGATTAAACATTTTCGTTTTAAAAATGTAGAAGGATAAATAATTCCTCCAATTTAGGACAGTATTTATGAGCTTACTGTAATTAAAGAATAGGTTTAATACTGAAATTAGACTTGAAAAAAGTACAGTTGTGCAAATCAGCCCCCAAAGGTAATGTTTTTGATACAAAGTCACTTATGTGACCTTGTCGGGCAATTTGAGATGACACTGCCCTTGTGTAGGAAAGACAAGCATGGCGTACATAGCATTTGTATTTGTTAGTCTAGTACTAGGCAATATAAATAAAACACTCTGCCAAGAGTTTATAATCAGAATTCATAAGAATTTTGAACGCAAATAGTATTTTCAGAAACCAAGAGGCTAAAAATTAGTCAAGGTAAAGTAGAGGAAGATATTCATAGAATTAAACTTTGGGGAAAATAAGTTGAATGAATTTTTACTTGGTTTGCAGATCAAGAACGTGAGATAATCTCAAAAACATTTTAAGACTTGTATCAAGAGAAATGTATGAATTATACTAAGGTACTCTTGAATAAACATTCTGTCCTCTACCAGCACTCTGAGGAGGTCCTGAATATACATTGCCAGCTGGCTTTATTTCTTAAAGGGTAGAAAGGTCAAAGATCTCACAAATCTCCCTCATTGTTTTTTCTTTTGGACAAATAAGCAGAACAATCCAGTAAATTATCTGAACAAGGATAATTGTACAAATTTGATTACTGATCACTAAAACCATCACCAGAAATACACTGACTTAGAGTTCATAATGCGTAGTTATCTATGCCACCTAAAAAAGCCTCAAAGTTCAGTAACTTAAAATCTCTTGGATTAAAAAAAATTTTTTTTCTAAAATCTATTCTAATAACTTCTAATATGTAAGATTAACAACATTTGTATTCTGCATTGGCATGTAACTTCAGGAAATTATCTCAGCCAGAAGGGAAGCAATGCAAATGGTTCTAATCAATGCCAGATTTATAAATCAGCAGCTCGTATCAGTGCCAAGCTTAAAAGGATTGACGGTTGGATAATTTCATGAATTAGAAGATACCTAAATGCTATTCTGGTGTCTGACTCCATTTCACAAAACCTACCGCTTTTAAAAGCTGAAAATATAACCAATGTTAACAAAAACATGCTAAGTTCAACTACAACATAGAGCTAAACATGGGAAGCCGGTTAAGTGTTTACAATAATTTCTTATCTGTAAAGAAGTTAAGTAAAAGTAGTTAAAATTGAACAACATGCTCTATTTTTTATTATTAAAATCAAATGAATGTAACTAGTGAAACCTACAGGAAAAGAGATGATGTAATTCAAGGCGTAAATTTGACATGTCAGAATGTGGCAAATAACAAAGTTAGTGTTAATAAAACTTAAAATAAACGTACAGTTGTAAAATAAGTAAACAATTTTCAAGTGTGCAAAACTAGTTAGGAATAAAAGTGCTATATAGATACCTGGTTTTCAAATATTTGTTTTGAAAACTTTCACTTGATGGTGGAAAAACTAGAAAGTATTAACAAAGTAAAAATTTTAAGAATATATAGAACATTTTATCTTACATTATACCCTTGTCCTATCACTGCTGAATCAGAGGCCTATTTAATTTCTATCCTCATGTGATAGATAACATAAGTGGAGGTAAATACAATACAGTATCACAAAGGCTGATGTATCTTGAACCATAAAAAGACTCTTTTCAAGTATACCGTGGGTTTTATGTTTCATCTTATATCCCAGGCACCTAATGTTTTTGAGGAATTTGAAAATCAATTACACAGTTTTCTATTATTTCTGATATATATATGCACACATATATACTTGCATAACTACCTTAGATTTGGAAGTAATTGTTAAAGAAATAAAGACTTTTTAAATTGATGAAAGTAAATCCTATCACTGCCACAATTTAAAGAATTATTTTAATGTGTAAGTCCTGAATATATGATGTTAGAAAAAAATTAGTGTATTAGTATAATTTGTCTTGGGATACTTGAAGTGTACATGGCTAAAAATACACCTGTGGTCTCTTCTTCACTTTGTATTTTAATGACCCATACCGCACCTAAAGAGAGAAATATTGTTACCAATTAGATTTTGAAATTAGATAAGACTTAATAGTTCATAATCATAGTAATAATTTTTAACTTTTCTGATATAAAGAATCAATTATTCTATAAGTACAAAAAAGACAGCACTACCTATATACTCAAAAATGTAGTTAGGTCTTACGTTAGTTATAACAACAAATAGAGACATTAACTTGTTATTTATGCTTTGCTTGGTACATGTCAATGAACATTGCTCATAGATCTGAGGTCATTCACTGGAATCTGCCATTGCTTTCTGGGCACAGAGACATTATTATGGATAAACTTTTACTATTTAATCCTTATTGAGATTTGTTTCAAAACAAAACTATGTAGTTAATATAGTTAGCTTGCTTTCTTCGTTTATGCGTAGGGCTGGCACTGGGTACTTATGACAACCATATGATTTTACTAGGTGAGAATACCATCTTCTACTTAGAGTGGAAGACTAGGAATTTACCACTTTCTAAATTTCCAGAGATCCTAATGCATCTGATCTAAGTAAAGAATTTTAAATATAACTGCTGCTCTACCATTCTAATCCTTCATTTATGGACCGTTAACATCCTCAATGAAAATGCAGCAGGGAAATTCCTTACTACTAACCACTAGGAAAACAACTCTATACTTGACTAACCTCTTTTCGGCCTTTCACGGTTTTCACAGATTTCATGCTTTGTGATCTTCGCAGCCCTTTGTGTGTTAACATCTCATCATCTGAATATGGCCCATCCGCTTCGTCATCTGTTTTCTCATCTCCGTCTCTCAGTGGAATTCCATAACCTAGACGAGTTGTCAAAACCAGCATGTTTTGGTAAAAGGATGCCAGTCGGGACCACCTCTTCACTCTGTCTGCTGGCAGTTCTCTGCATGGCCTGCATTTGCCTGCTTACTCCTCTCCCTTTCTTGTCTGGGATGTGTTCCATGCCCTTCACCCTTAATCTTTGCCCCTTGCACTATTCTAGATGAGGCTCATAACTCATTTCTTCCAGGAAGTTTTCCTTGACCATCCACTTCTATTTTTACTATACATTTTTCAGAATAATTAAAAAGTTTTATTTTTGAGTAGGTTAGCACATTTATCTTGTTCAAAAATTAAAAAAAAATATTTATAAAACAGAAAGAGACTCACAGACATAGAAAACAAACTTATGGTTACCAAAGAGGAAGTGGGGGGAGGGATAAATTAGGAGTTTGGTATTTACATATACATACTGCTGTATATAAAATAGATAACCAACAAGGTCCTACTGTATAGCACAGGGAACTATAGTCAATATCTTGTAATGGAAAAGAATCTGAAAAAGAATAGATATATATGCATAACTGAATAACTTTGCTGTACATCTGAAACTAACACAACATTGTAAATCAACTATACTTAAATGAAAAAATAAATCAAAGAATATAAATAGATACATAGTGAAAAGTCTCTTCCCACCCTTTTTCCTTTTTATGAATTCTAAACAACCTAAGCAATAGTGTGTTTTTGGTCTGTCATTTGTACCTTTGACCTCAATTAGGAATTAAGGGTCCTTCCCACTCCCATGTGTCATACTTCTTGTCAAAACCAGAAATGGTAGGGTGAACTTAAGGAGTCATATAAGACCCAAAGGAGCTAGAACTTTGGGCAAGATAAGTTCACTGTGGGCAGGTGAAGATGTTAAATCAACACTGTTGCAGCTGCTGAGATAAAACCCAGCCAGACAGGCTACAGTAATTAGAAACACCACAGGCTATGATGACTGATGTTAGCCAAAGAAAACAGACAGCATCAGGAAGGTCAGTGAGAGATCATACGGGGGCAGGAGTCGGGGGGGAGAGTTTAACTCAGTGGTAGAATGTATGCTTAGCGTGCACAAGGTCCTGGGCTCAATTCCCCAGTACCTCCATTAAAAATAAATAAATAAAATAAACAAACAAACAAACCTAATTACCATCCTCTCCCCTCCAAAAAACCCAAGTAAACAACAAGATTGTGCAGGTGTGCTCACAGGCTGCTGCGTGTAGCTACAAAGACTTAACATTGGCCAATATGCAGACATCCAGGCAGTCAGGCTGGTTATTGTCAGGAAGTCTGAGAGCATCCTGAGGATGGGATTCAGGGACAGGAATGCTCCCATTCCTGAAGCAGTAGCTCTCAAACTTTATTAGAGTTCATTAGCAAACTTATTAGCATATATTAGAGTCATCTGGAGAATTGATCCATCCACACATTGCTGGGCTTGGGGTGGGGCTGAGAATCTGTACTTCAAACAAGTTCCTAGGTGATGCTCATGCTACTGGTCCAGGGCCCACACTTTGAGAACCAAGGCCTGGATGAAGTAAGAGAGGGGCCCAAGTCTAAGGCAAAAGAGAACTAGGTAGGTTATAAAGACAGGAGTGAAGGTACAAGGCCCCATTAAGTTTCAAATTCTCCTTTAATAAAGATAAGGAGCATAAATACCTAAATCTTCAGGTGAGAAAAAAAAAATAGCAGGTTTTCCAGGCTTGAGAAGGAAGATGGGATAGGCTTCTTGCATGTGAAGAAAAATATCCTGAATAAATGTATATTAACCTGCTCTCACAAAACGTGAATAATCTTAGCCTCACTAAGCACTTACGTTTATCAATAAGATAAACATATTTAATTATATGTTAAGCAAGTACACTTTTATGCTGCAAGACTTCTAGGCTAGAAATTAGGAAGGACTTGGAAGTAGAATCAGTCATTATTAAGGCCAGGGTCCTTTGCTTTCCCGCAGCAGTCAAAGGAAGTGTGTTCTGGGTAGAAGAAATTATTATGTACAAAGGGACTAGGACAGTGGGGAGCATAACTGTGTGGAAGAGCTATGAGGAGGCCAATGTGGCCAGGGGAGAGGATGGGGTCAGCATTCCTAGGAAGATCCTCTTGGTACAATATTAAGTGGGGAAAAAAAAAGTATGTATAGAAAAAAACAAAGGAAAAACATATAAATGAAACCATTCTATCTGTTGGAAGTGAGCTTTTAGTTGATTTTAAATTTCTTCACTTTTCCTATAAAAAATTTGCCAAATTTTTTATTTAAACGATTGTATTACTTCTATAATTGGGAAAAATAAACCAGACAAAAAATTTTAGATTGCCATTTCTAGATTTCTTTCTGTTGCTGTTGCTTATACAATATTCCTAATCCCAATATAATAAAACGATGGTATCAAGGAATCATGGAAAAGAATCAGAAAGGAAGTGATTATGATTGAAAAGTTTAAGGCCATGGATGAAGCATAAGACTGCATGTCAACAAACATGACCCTAGCTACTTTAACTGCCTCTCACTTTATATGATTAGGAATTGGAATTTCATTCAAAAAGATGATTATATATACCTCTTATTCTTTCTTTGTTTCCTAATTTCAGCTAAGAATCTTAGCTTTCTAATTGTTATTTCAGGAAAAGTGATGGATTGATTAGTTAGTTATTCCACAGGTATTTTTAAAATACTACTAAGTGTGAGGCACTACACTGAACTATGGGGATACAATGATGAAAAAGATACAACTGCCTTTTACTTCCCTAAGAAATCTACAGTCCAGTAGACGAAACAGAGTCTAATGGGCATCACAAAACCGTAATAAATGCTGCAAATAGAAGATAAGGACAAGGTGCAATGGGAGCACACAGTAGGGGAAGGGAAGTGGGTTGTGAAAGAAGACTTCCTGTAGGAGGTGGCAGCTAGACTGAATCCTGAAAGGCTCATGATTGAATATACCTCGCACATGAAGGAATGGGAGACCAAGGCTGGGGAGCTATTGAGTTTGGACTTCATCAGAGAACAAAGTGGGGCCATTTAAAGCTGAAGGGTGATGTTATTAGATCTAGGTTCTTTAAAAGATTCTTCTTGTACTTTGGAGAACGAATCAGAAGTGGATGAGACTAGAAGCAGGGAGGTTATAACTGCAGTACAACAGGTCAGAAATGATGGAGTCCCAGGATCGTGGAGAGAGTAGCCAAATCTGAGATCTATGAGGAGGTGAAATTGACAAGCTTAACTTAGCAACTTATTAAACCAAACTGCATCAAAAAGAGAGGAGTCAAGTCAAATATCTTCGCTAAGATATGCACTTTCTATTCCACATTAAACCTGAAAATAAGTGTGTATGAAAATTCTGCTGTGAGTGGTAGAAATAGTGTAAGTCAAAGTTGTCTAAGGATTTAAAAGCCTTCAGAGGAGGAGGGGGAGACCTGAGATTATGAGAGAAGCCCATTTCTGGATGCCGTATCTGAGCAGGAACCCAGTGAGCTGGCTGAGTGGTTTGTGGGTCTGCCAGTCCCCAGGCAAGAGTCGGGGTGCTGCTGGTGCCAAACAAAGGTGATGCTAAGGCCAGCCGCTTTACATCATCAGTCTAGACTGGACAGAGCCCTCAGAATGGTGTCGTCCATGCACATTCCTGAGAAGCATTGACTGGGGACCTAAGAACGAGGAGCCTGTGTTGCTGGGGGTCCTGGGGCCTAAGGCTGCAGCTGTTTGGCCAGCTTCAGCGCAGGGCTCTGATACCATTTTAGGAAACAAGCAGATCTTAGAGTTGGTATGGTTTTACCTCCTTGTAATAGTGACAATAGCCAATACTGATCTAGTATTTAGCATGTACCAGGCACTGTTCTAAGCAATTTTCATGTATTTATGTAAGTGCAGATTCATGGAAAGTTTGACTTGGCAGGAGTCTTAGCTATCATTGTGGAAGGAGCCCTGCACCCAGGTGAAGAGAAATGAGTGCTTTGCCACTTACTAGCTGTGAGACCTTGAGTGAGTCTTGCCTCTGTGGGCCAGTTTTCTTATCTGGTAAGGTGGTGAGACAGATGGGAGAGGAATAGGTTTCTACATGAGAGCCAACTCTGAGCCAGTTGAGCTGCTGGGAGCACTATGTTGATGGGATTCTGGGCCCATCGTGGAAAGTGCCACCATCCATTAGCAATGTCTGCCATGGGCACGGAATAAGGGAGGAGACATGTCTCCTATTTGCTGTCTGACTAAAGCATCTCTAAGATTCCCTCCTGCTAAATGGTTTGAATTCATGGTTACAGTCAAAGTGTCTCACTATGTGTAGTCTCTTTATAAAGTAAAAAGAGAATAAGAATTAAGTTAGGAACCTTGGATATCTCATTTCTGTCACTGAGTACGTAGTCTTTGACAAGTAATTTGATCTCCTTAAATATCAGCTTATTCACTGACAGAATAAGGATAAAAATATTTAACCTACATAGTCATCTTAAGGATTAAATAAATATGTAAAGCATCTAAAACAAGAAAAAGCAGAAGTCTCTAAATCTGCTGGTATGTTGAAACTGAATGTTGAACCACTTTTAACTAATATGGGAGCAGCAGGTTCTTTACAGAAAAAAATATTTCCACTTATCAGAATGTGGTATTCTTTCTGAGGAACTGAACGTCATGTTCAAGGTGTCCATTTTCTTACCAAAAAAAAAAAAAAAAAAAAAGCATTTGGAGGGGAGCTCTTTTTCCTGAAGTGACAACATCAAAGCAGGACTTCTCTTGATCAGCTAACCTCAAACAGCTCAGAGCAGGCCATTATTAGTTTTCAAAAGGGAAACACTTTTCCAAATACTTGAATTTGCTTGTGTTCTGAGGTAAATGTATTGATTATGTGAACTGGGAAACAGACTTTGCAATGTGAATGTAATTTCCACACTGAAAAACTTAACGATTTGCCTTTCTTTTTGAGGAATTTTGAAAATAAATGAAATAGAAAAAAAATTCATGGTATAAGAAAATGAGTACCTTGATTATTTTCAAAAGGAGAAGTAGAGTTGTTTTATTTCTGATTTTAAGAGTAATTGGTTGATTAAAAAAAAAATGACTAAAATTCCACAACTCAGAGCTAAAGGCTGTTAACATTTTAGTGATACCCTTCCAGACTCTTCTTTATATACATATACTTGAAAAATAACTTTACATATATTAATCCATTTTATCATCTATCTATTATGCCTCATAACACATGTATTATTTCTTTGTTGTTCTCTCCCCGACAACCTGGCTATGTTTCCTTGTAAGTATAAGCTGACTATTTTTCATGGCTAATAAGCCACCTTTTTGCTTAAACATTTCCCTTTGGCATTTGGCTTGTTCCAATATTTTGTTACCATAAACAACAAGAAGAACATTCATACATCTTTGTACATACATCTTTGAACACTTGCCTGATTATTTCCTTATGACATATTCCTAGAAGTTTCTTGCTGAGTTAAAGAGAAAACATTTTGATAATTCTTCCCAGATTGTCATCCAGAAGGATTATTCCACTTTAAACTCTCATACACTTTGTATGAGAGTGTTTGTTTCCCAGAGGCTTGCTGTGGTGGTTTTAATACACGTCCATCTACAAATTGTCTGACACTCTAATCCCCTTCCCTTAAATTTCGAGGGCCTTTGTACCTGCCTCAACAAATGGCCACAAGGCAGAGTGCACGACTTCTGCCTGTTTCTCTTGGGACACTGGCTCTGGAAGCCTTCAGCCCCCAAGGAAGGAGCCCAATGACCCTTAGAGACCATGTGGAGAGATCTAGAGAGAGATGTCTGAGAAGCCCCAACTGGTTTAGCTGCTGGCTGTTGGACTCTTCCCAGCTCAGTCGTCAGACCTGTGAGTGAGGAAGCCTTTGAGATTACAACTCCCGCCCCAGGGGCTGTCTGACTGTAGCTGCATAAGACCCTGAGCAAGAACTACCTTGCAGTCCAATCACTCCCAGATCTGGGAGCAAAATAAAGAACTGGAATTTTTCTAAGCCACTGTTTGTGGGTGGTTTGTAATGAAGTGATAACTTAGAAGAGTTACCAACATAGAGCACTGTTAACTAAAACAAGTTTTTTGATAATCAGGTGAGCAAACATTACAATTACTACTATTTTAATTTACTCTATTGGTGAGGTTGAGTATCTTTTTCATTTATTTCTTGGTCAGCTGTATTCTCTGATAGAATCGATGACAATTGTCTTGTAAGGATTCTTGGATTGTTAAAATTTGAACCCTTTGCCTGCAACATATAATGAGAATATTTCTTACAGTTCGTAGTATTTTGCCTTTTTTGGTGTCGGTTCCCCCCACCCCATATGGTAGTTTTATGGGTTTTTTTTTCTATAGAAAAATCTCTCAGACTTTTCCTTTATGTTTTCTGGTTTTGATGTCGTTCTTAAGAAGTCTGATCTATCCTAAGAATGTAAAAACATACACAGGAATTTCCTACTATATGGTTTAATTTCTTACACTTAAGTCTTAATCTTTTAGATTTGTTGATTGAAGCTTTGAGATAGAGGTATAACTTCATTCCCTACCCTACCTTCTAAGTCTAGCAGTTACCCTGACGTCACTTATTAATCTGCCTTTCCCCAGCCAGGCTCATCTTTCTCATCTGACAAACTACCAGGTATACCTGGACTTGTGTCCAGATTATGTTACTGTACTATCTGCTATTACCTCCTCTTCAACTACTCTGTCCTGGAACCATACTACTTTAGCAAAAATATTGTCAAGAGAGAAAGTTTTGCTTAATTTTTTCCTTAGGGAAGGAAAGCTCAGAATACATACTGTTCTGTAGAAAATGTGGAACTTGGGCAAAGTAAAGCAATTAAAAATTTTATTTTTATAACTGAACAAGGATCTTTCTTGTACTGCTACCATTTACTTTGTATTTTTACAAATCTTAAGTTATTTTAATTCCATGGTTTGAAATTTAGCAGAAGAACTAAATAGCACCTCCTTATTTTCAAATATTTTAGTCATACCATCTTAAATTTAATAAATGAATGTCATAAAAATAGTGCTATTGATTTTCATTTTTATAATCCTGTTCTCATTTAAATAATTGGAATATAATTCTTAACTAATTCTAAGGTATAATTATGAATAAACTGCTGATAAAGGATGCAGATTATGGGACTGAATCAGCAAAATATATACAGCAGACTCCATAATCAAAATCAGTATACCTAATTTTAAATGCTTAAGAAAACACCTATATTAGGAACTGCTTTTACGTTATTAAAGTATTGAGGACGATGGTTCAAAGTTCAAAGGTTCCTCACTCTTAAAGGTGTCAGTACCTTAAGCAATGGCCAATATTTAATTATTACCTCTTAGATAATAGCCACCAACTTTGTAAAGTTATTCACTCTAGGTAGAACTTAGAAGAAAGTTCACAATTTTTCCTTTGTTAGAAGAAACTGTTATATTATTCAAATTAATTTTAATTATAAAGAATGATTTTCAGTCTCCCTCAAAAGAAAATTTCTACTTAAAAAAAATCAAGTAGCCTTATTTTTATGGACTTAAAAATACGTTCATAAAAAATTTCCTACAGATCTTAGTTCTTAGCTGAGCCTTTAAGTACAACTTCTATTTTAAATTGAACTATAGTTGATTTACAATTTTGTGTTAGTTTCTGGTATACAGCACAGTGATTCCATTATACATATATACATTATTTTTCATATTCTTTTTCATTATAGGTTATTACAAGATATTGAATATAGTTCCCTGTGCTAAACAACAAGTAGGTCCTTGTTTATAACTACAAATTTCTTATATGTGAAAAAATAACTAAGAAACTATGTCTGTTTGTTTATGTGTATGTTTCTACAATCACAATAATTTATATAAGTTTTAGAACGTATCAACTATGACATGCTCATAATATACATTACAATGTACTATAAGTTAGTTCTTAAACTAGAATACATAACTTCAACACATTTTTCCACTGGAGTAATCCTGTTTTCAAACTGGTCCTTTTGTCACCTGCTTAAAACTTTTATCTTATGAGTCAATATCCTTATTTGTTCACAGCACTTACGGTGAACAGTGTTTAATTACAAAATTCCTTAGATGTCACTACATGGTTTGAATAACAAGAGTATTGATCACAGGTCAGAACTATTGCTGGTGGTAGGGAGGTGGTGGGAACCACACCCACTGCTGCTAAAAATTCATGGCAGCACAAGAGAACACTGCTACTTTCTTAGTTGGATTATCTCAAGAGTCAACAAAAGGCAAGCACTCTATTTAGAGAAAACTTAGAGGAAGAGACCTACAGTTGAGCGTAAAGCTCAAAACTGTAAGCTTAAAAATAAATTTTGTCTAACCAAATTCAGATGGCTACCAGGTATTATTTTAGTACCCATCTTGACTCAAAATCCCAATTATGAAAGAACAATACATTAAAACAAAACAAGCACACCTGCTGATTCACCAGAGGCTGGTTTACTTTTCTTTTTTGTTTCTGGTAGAGGTTGGTATGGTCTTTGTCCCACGGGCTCATCACCTTGGATAGCTGTTAGATCATGCATACTGAAACTTCGTAAACGTTCAGTTATTGCTCCTTGGCTCTATTCAACAGAGAAGTGATAGATCCAAGAAAAAGTACACTTAAAAATATGTGATATATTTGCAATTAACTTTTTGCCAACATTTTATCATGAAGCTTATTCACTTTATAATGAAACTTTCAGAAAATCTGAAAGAATTCTACAGTAGATACCAATATATTGTTTACATTTTGCTGTATCTGCTTTACCACATATATACCATCTATCCATCCATCAAGCCATCTCTTAATGCATTTCAAAGCAAGTGGCAGATATCAGTACACTCCACTGCCAAGCATTTCTTTAGATTTAATTTGAAAATGAAAAAAAAATGTATGATGAGTTACCCTCACAGTAAAACATCATCCATAATTTTGCTCTCTCCTAAAACTAGCGCTTTAGGGCTTAAGTTTATGATTTAGAGGAACTTTTTAAAGTTTTAAAACTAAGTCAGGAGTGGTAATGGCTCTACCTAGAACACATTAAAAAAAATTTAAGAGCCAAAGAATCTTTAGAATGAAACAATATTCAGTTAATGAATTCACCATCTGGCAAGACATATCTACGACTACACCATTTGACATTAAGTCATTATAACGCCTTTTTTTTTTTTTAAATAATATGGTAGACACTAGGCACAAGTGGGTATTTAAAATTCAGGTAACTAACATTAAATAAAATTGAAAATTCAGCTCCTTAATTGCATTAGTTACATTTCAAATGCTCAACAGCCACATGTGGCTAGTGGCTACTGTATTGAACGGTGTAGATATAGAATATTTCCATCATTGCAGAAAGTTCAATGATTTTCATCATTGCACATCTTTGAAAGGGACATTTCTGAACTTTTCAGACATAACTACATTTCTCCCCTAAAGTGTAAAGCTTTGTAAAGAGAAAAAAATAATTTCTAAATTTATCCACTCTGAAATTTTGCATAGCATGTAGATGACCCATTTCTTATTTATAGCTGGATTAAAAATATTCTTCTAAAGGTTTTTTTTTTATACTTAATATTTCTTCTTCTCACACGTGAATTTATGATTGCCTCTAGTTATAATGTTACTGTAGAAACTCATCCATAATGGTTCATCTCTAAATGTTAAAGCCTAAAGCACTATAAGCATTCCAACATTATTGCTAACTATGTATTTTCCACTGAAGAAAAAGGTCTTTATTCATGAGTCTTGATTTAGCTAGTCTGAGTTAGTGATACCCTATTATGTCAAACTTGAACACCATTTCCATACCCCACTTACACTTTGTACTTTTACCATATTTTTTGAATTATGAAAAAGAATTAATAAATTAAAGGGCCTATATCCTCAAAAAAAATTGGACTCCACACATCTTTAAACATTCTTGGCATGGTTTAATTCATTATACTCTCTTTTTGTCAGATATAATTCACTTATTTAATAGAGGAGGGCAGAAGACTTCAGAGACACACTAAAAGGAAGTGACCGATGTTCATCTGAAACAGATGCCTTGTTTTCTCAGAACTGTCATTTCCTCTTTTCCTACCTTTGTATTTCTGTGCCCTCTTCTCAGCAATTCTTGACTTTTTCCTATTGCCAAACACATGCAGGATACCCTCTACTGTAACTCCCAAACCCTCCCACTCAAGAAAGTACATCTCAGCATGCAAATGAGTCAAAGTGCCATTGAATCAGTCTAGCTTTATATCATCCATAAACTTCAGGTATCTTTAATGAGTATAATCAGCTAATTACTTAGGGCATTTCTCACAAATGAACTCACACATTATTGTTAGTTCTGTTGCTGTGCTGTATATATTTTGCCTCCAGAGCAAGATTTTAAGGGACTAGAAGAGAGAGACACATCTTAGGCTTCTGTTCTCCTGGTGCACCTGGTATGGGATTGCTATTCAGTATTTAATAAGTAAACTAAACACTCTTTTTATGCCTCTTCTTTTTTGTTATTCTTGACTGCTAGAGAGTTCTCCATAGATAGCAGCATATTTTAATGTAAACTCTGGCGTTTATATGCAGAAGTTCAGCACCAAACTACAGGTATGGTTATGGGTATTGATATGGGTAGATTACACCATCCACCAGGAGTTTGCTTCAGGTTTAGACTGAAGGTGGGCAAAAACCAACCCTGAGGCATCTGGGTGATCTATTTACAGCCTAGATCTTAATGTAGCTTTGAGTATCCAACCCTATAGCCCCAAGTATTATCGATGATCAATCCCTGAGAAAGGCCAGGTACTACAAGGAAAAGCAAAAAGGGGTTGTGTACCATCTTTGAGGACCCACAGCACTTTAACAGCCATTATCACTTTGAAAAATCACTTTTTCTACTGTATATTTTCTTATGGGCCCAGAATAGAATTAATATGGGGAGAGAATTACTGCAGTATTGTGAAATTCAAAAACATTATATAAAAACAAAAATATAAATATCCAATGTGACCACTTTAAAAGAGAGGTGTAATTATAAACCTATTCCCTCCAATTTTTATGTCTTCAGAACAAAAAGTCCATCAATAAGGGAGTTATGTTTGCAATAAAATGTTAAGTGGCAATACCTCTCCTCTACCTCATAAATCTAAATCATATGCACAGTTTGGGTACAATATGCAGTATGGTTATAATTAGGGAAAATATTAAAAAATGAAAACAGTGTAATGTTTAGGCAGATTAGATGAGTGATTTTTCCCCCTTTTCCCCCCCTCAAATTTCTTTAGTATTAGAAAATTAGTCATAGACAGTATAGTGAAGTTTTCATTTTAATATGTTACAGTATAAAAATCTATGATCCATTTCTTGATCATTTTTCCAGTATCTAAACCCCTTGTTCACATCATTAAAAGAAAAATTTTTTCTACATTTCGAGGGCACAAATAGGGCATTATAGTCACTTGTCCATAACAATGCTAAAAGATACTGAGGTTTTCTTTAAATTAATAATTTTTTGTTCATTTGTTTTCTTCTATTTGGTTTATACAATATTAAGCCAAAAGTATAAGAAAAATGAAGAGGAGGAAAATATGTGTGGAAACAGCACTCTTAGTCAATAAGTTGGAAGGGAGTTACCACTTACAAGGTAATTCTATATCCCAGCATTTTAGATTCTGTTCTCTACAGAACTTTATGTACATTGTGTATGTTAAAATTGGTTCTAAAAATCAAAGAGGAAGTAACAGAAGGATTATGATGAGAAAGAAAGAGTCAAAGTAATTTTCAAAAGTATTCTGTAGAATATTTTATATCATTAGCAGAAGTGTTCCTGCCTTCGGGTAGCTCAGAGTTCTCAGGGTTTGAATCTAGATGAGCCCAGAACATCCATTTAAGAAACTGAGGACACTGTAAGGGCTGACTGGGTGGGAAGGCTGGGTCCAAGTCTAACACATTTAGCTTTGAGCTACGGAAAGGATTAAGCTTGAGCTCTGGAAAGGATTCTCCATCTGAGAAGCAGCTCCACGAGCTGGCCCCACACAGAGCTCATTTTTATCCAAGGGCAAAAGGACATCTGAACATCTACTCAAATATCCACCTCAAGCTGACATCTATAAAAAGGGACCTTGCATGTCTGGCTAATTCTAACTTCTTTATACCCAAACAATTCTGCCTTTGTTTAAACACTTCATTTTCTGGTTAAATATTACATTAAACTTACTATATTTTGTGTTAAATAAGGGAATTTACTGTGCTTATCAGCATCTTTGTATAAAACTTTCAACCTATTCTCTTCGCATTCTAAAATTAAGAATTCAAAAACATAATCAGCAATAACATAATCTTACGAGCATACAAACAATCCTTTACAGAATAATTTTTAGGATATTGTTCAATAATGAATAGCCATTAAGCTCTATTTCTTGTTGATCTTGACGTACTACATTATAATTGCAGATCAGGTTAGTTCCCAGTTTTTAGGGCAATGCCTTTTCCCTATGGACATTCAAGAATTAATCTGACCAAGCCTAGCTAGAATGGAATTGACTGTATTTGCATTAAGTGAATAAAATATTTTAGTGGTTTTAAGATTAAAGCAATATATATTTATTGAAGAATGTTTGTAACAGAAAAAAATATAAAAAAGAAAATAAAGATTTGTAACCCACCACCCCAAACTACCTATACATATTTATGTATCCTTTTAGCCTTTTCTGATTCATCATACTTTTAGAGAAGGGTTTCTCAATCTCAGCACTGATGCTGTTTTGGGAAAGATTTTTTGTGGGGGGGGATGCTGTCCTGTACACTGTAGGATATTAAGCAGCATCCTTGGTCTCTACACCTTAGATGCTAGTAGCAGTACCCCTTCCCTCAGTTGGATACTCCCAAAATGTCTCCAGATATTGCCAAATGTCCCTTGGATGGCAACACTGCCCCCAGTTGAGAACGACTGCTTTAGAGTATAAGGGTTTTTTTCATTTTACAAGTAAGAAAATGGATACTTAGATAAGTGCAGAAGATTTCCCCAAATCTCCTAATGAGTGGCAGAACCTGGGCTAAAAAATGCTGATAACTCAACTGCTATAGAATTCAACTTTCATTATAACATCCTGCTTCTCTAGATTGCAGGAAAAATAATATGATCTTTCTTCTCCATTGTCTGAACAGGGGCTCACTTTTTAAATGGATGATACTAAGCAGATGAATCTCCTCAAATCCTTTCACAAACAGGCAGCTATTAAAACAGACAGCAAGATGTCAGGATTTCTGATCTAATCATCATTTAAAGTAAATTAGATTTCAGAAACTGTAACTGTAAGGCTGTAATTTCTGTGATAATTGACTTTTTAAATAATATCTGCTAAAAAAATTCACCAAGAAAAGGCTGCCAGAGAAAACCCTAAGAGATGGTTAATATGACTAACGGTACTTTTCTTCATATGTCCTTCATCAGGCAGCCGTGTTACTCGTCTATACAAAAGCCACCTGCATTTCTCGTGAAAGCTATGGAATGCTGAACACCCTCAACAGAATCCTTGAAGCTCCTTCATATGTTTGTGCTTTGCTCAGCGAAAATGAACTTGCACACTGACCTTGTGAACAGATGCCTGGTAATGAGGTCATAGAGCTGAGTAACATTTTCAGAAAATTGCTTTACGGTGTAATAAATGTTCTGATTAGATTCCTATGTTCATCTTTAACATGCTCAGGCAATTCAGCCTAGAAAACTTAGTCAGGGGTATTGCCTGTCTTTAAAGGTCACACCGAGAGTCCAATATTTTTCACCTGAAAAGATATTTTTAACAAACTATATATTTTTAAAAAGTTTTTTAAATAGTTCTCAAGTCTCACTGTTAGCTTTCTTGCAGTTTCTCCTTAAACTTGACCTATTTCCCATTTCAGTTTCAATTTACTCTTTAGTATGAAGTGTCTGGTTCAGTGATTCTTCCATCACAGTGCCTTTCTTTGACATCTCCAGAGATGAAACTAATTTCCCCTACTTTAAATAGGCACAGTAAAACTTGAGGCAAATAGTGTTAACATTATGCCGTGTTCAGCTTATTTAATGATTATTTCTAATGAATAAAATCTAGGAGGGTTGATGCCAACATTCCTGTCCTCACGATGAGAATGGTGAGGGCTACCTCATATACAGTGAACTTGATAACAAAAGGGTCACAAGAACACGAACAAAAAGAGAAAGTTCCAAAATGAATTCAAATTATAGGATGTGTGTTTGGTTTGCAGTGGTAGCTCAGATGATTCTTATGCTCTCTGTTTCCTGCCTTTGAAGTGGGGAGGTGGTTTTAAGCTGTTAAATATATAAATAAAAACAAACAATGAATCACAAAGAAGTCAGAGAAATACAGAGACAGATTGTTTTTAGAGCCTTTCTACAGAGAAGTATTCTGTGAGAGAATGCTTATTAATAATGAAGGGCAAGTGGTAGTCTCTAAGCAACCAAAGATGAGGTAAATTTTTCAGTTTCAGTAAAATTTTCAGTAAATTTTTCAGTGAATACAGACACTCAACTAGACAGTAGTAGTGAGGGTAGGAACTGTATCTATCTTGCTCATTGCTGCATCCCAAGCACCTACCATAGAGGAGGAATTACATACATAGATGTCAAACACATTAAATACATAGATGCTGAATAAACATATAGGATGTTAAATACTGATGGCAGGAAAGTATGTATGAAACTAAAAACAAAAGAGGAGGGAATGAGGATAAGATCACCCAGTGGGGATTTCTGATTTAGAGTAGTAAGAGTTTGGAAGTAGTAAACGTAAGTCAAAATGAAGTCAGTATCCCACAAAATAGTCATAATACGTAGGGAGGTGTTTTACAGAGTAGTAGGTTTATAAAGTATATTTAAGTGTTAAAGTAAAGAGGGCAAATGGGATTTGTAAACTTCTGTGTTTCCTAAAACAATGTTCTAAAATGTTTGTATTTTCTAAATAATTTTTGACGTTGAAATTTAATTTTTCGTTTTTTGCTGTAGAATCATTTGAATAATGCTTTTAAATGTGGAAAAGTCAGAAAGCATCTTCTTTGAGCTGTAAATGAATACATGTACTTCGTTTGTAAAGTTAAATAACGCCAAATTTTGTAACAAAAGAAAAGCAAGATGGCTTTGGTCCCCTTCTTTCCATCCCCCTGCAGGCAACCACATCAAACCCTCTACTTTCATATACACCAACTGAGGACGTTAGTTCTCTTCCACTTAAGTTTCTCCTCTCCCACATCCTCCTAATTGAGAAGTTAAGGAAATCGCCAGTGGTTACTTAGAAAGTCACATTCAGCACTTTCTGGATCAGAAGCCCATTTTCTTTCCATATACTACACACCAAAACCAATTATGCTATAATATTTAAAATAAACCACAATAATTACTACATGCAAAGAAATCCAAAGGCATAAAGCAAATTTTCACAGAAGGCATTCCTTTGATAATTTGGCTTGCAAAACACAACACATGACATTAGTAATCGCTAAGTAAAATTTTAAGTTTTAAGAACAGAAATTTTTCATGCCTTATTTTGAATAGTCAGTTACCTCAAATTGGTTGAAGTATGGGTGCAGAAGTAAGCCAGAAATCCTAGCAAGATATTGCCATGGGGAGAAAGTGAGAGAACACCAGACAGAGAAAGAAAGAATGGTCATCTTTACTAAAGGAGATTTACTTGAAAGTACTTAAGGTTACACAGTAGGAAAATTATGACAAAATGACATTTTTGGTATGTTTTATTTATTAACTAACTCTCATTTTGTCATCAATTAAGAGTTTCATAAATATTGAACAGCTATAGGAAACATGTTAAAATGCCTATAAAATTATCTACTTTTTTTTCTAGTATTACAAAAATAAACAGAAGGTAAAATTATGCCAGAATTTTATAATCATCTGAAATAGAAAGCTACCTCACTTTATCCATTGACTCAAAGTGACATTGGATTGAAAAATGTAAGTAAAAAATTACCTTCACTGCTGCAGTGACAGCAGCAGTAGCTGCTAAATTTAAACCTTGCCGCCCAAAGTTTACCATAGTCTCATAGCCTCGTTCCTTTGCTTGTATAATATAATCATCAATCTCCTGGGGGAAAAAACAAACCCATAGATATTAATTTTATTAAAAAAGATTGTTTGTTAAGAAGCTGAAAAATTAGGACTTCTCTCTATTATAATAGAAACTCATTTATAACACATAGCATGTGATGATGTACATTTCTAACAAACGATTTGTGGAAATAGTTTATATATCTTACCCTTTCCTTTGATGAAAGAAGTGGATGAAGGAATTTCCTATATATTAAACTTGCTCCTTTGGTATAGGGAGAGAGCAGCCATATGACAAAAGCAATCTTAAGCTCATAGTATAGGGGGAACCTAACGAAAAAAAAGGAAAAAAACACCAGTGAAAATAAACCACAAACAATGAGGAAATCACAAAAAAACCTTTTAAAAAGTTTAGTCACTGTGTTAAGTTTTTACATATAAAAAGCTGTGATCAGAGAAACAACTATGTTTGAACTGACAAATTAATTTCATTAATTAGGTAAATCAGAGCCTGACCCCCGCCAAGATTCACACCTCCTAATACAAGATTTCTCCGCTTAGGCAGGCTGCCAACCTGACTGTAGCAGTTCAGAGAGGACATTAATAGCACATAACCAGGACAGTAAGGTACACCCACCCTGTCTGCAGAGCCCAGCTGCCATGGCAGTACCTGGACACACCTCCCAGCATCAAGAGCCAACTTTATAAGCTCCAACTGTACAATGTTACCCCATACACACATCCTCTGACTCTTAACTCCAGAAAACTTCCCCTCTAATTTAATTTGGTCAGAATTGCAGCACTTTGCTGCAAGAATGGAATTGCCATTGTAGCCTGGGAATTAGGCCAAATACCCACACGATTCTGCAGTGCCTTCTCTGAAGGCCAAGTAAACTCCCTCAAGCAATGACCATGGGTTTAGCCATGTGGCCTGCTTTAGGCAACGGAATGTGATTGTGACGTATATCACATGCAAGGAGAAGCTTTAAATGCACTTTGACGCCCTCACCCCAACACCCCAACCTCTTGCTTTCAACTTTTGTTTTCTGCCATGAGAGCAGGTACTTCTTCAGCCTTGGTCCTGGAACAAGAAGACATTTAAAACTGAGTGGAGCTCAGCAATGCTGCAACTGACCATTTGCCTTCAGGTACCCTGAGCAAGAAATCAATGTTTGTTTTGCTAACTCATTGTGCTTTTAGGGTTGTTTGTTACCACAGCAAAAGTTAACTAATATATCATGAGTGGACCAGCATCTTGTGATCCATGATGTACTAAGATATACAGTAACTAAAAAAAAATCTGGGCTCTTCTGATGACACACATGGGCAGGGGCCAGTGAGGAATGACTATTGTGTAGTCGACAAAGGATCTCTGCACAGTGCAATTACAGAGGAGTTTCTGGACTGTCATTTGCTTGTGGTAAGCTTTTTCTATGTCGTTTACTTTTTAATAATGTATATATGCTACATTTGCAATCAGAAAAAAAAGAAGTCTTTAAAGAGAGAACATGGAAACTTAAGAGCCTAGCATGGTATAAAATCTGTGTTCTTCCACTTAAGACAAGCAAACAGAAAACCCTCCCCAAACCTAAACACCAAAACATAAAAAATAAATGAATGACATATGAGACAGAGGGAGGAACAGAAAGACAGATGGAAAGAGAAGTTGATAAATAAGGATAGGTTGTTAAGAACATTTAAGTCTGACGACTTCTGTTTTTTCCTAGTAACCCAATGTGACCTAATGTGCTATGAAAATATAAGAATAGCAAAGTCAGAAAGACAGTTTAAGGGGAGAACAGTAAATGTTTGAAACTGATACAGGAGGGAATGGAAGTAGCCGCTGACCAAAAGGAAGCAAAAGGAATGGTGACTGTCAGATTGATACCTATATGAGCAACTGATTGATTTTTTTGCAGCTCAGTTGGTAGTGTGGGTAAAGAAGTAAAGAAGAGCAATTTTGGGGCTAATTTAGGCTGAAGGTTTGTGCAGCAAGGGCAGCTGAAGATCGTGGCAAGGTAGTAAAAGTTCAAAGTTTGAAAGGAGCATTTCTCCAAGTGATGGCAAGGTTTAGATGGAAATGCACTACTGAAATACAGCACAAGGAGATTCAAGTTGTTGCATTAAGTATTGCTCCTAAGTAAAACGTTAAATCCTTGAGGACATAAGCATGCTTTAATTGTGCCTCATACTGTTTGTAACAGAGCAGTCAAGGAACTGGTATTGAGGGGGTGTCCATGTGGATGTTGACGTCATCCAGTCTGAATGTTTGTGGATAAACATTTTAAGGATGGCTAAAACCAGATGCTGTGGGACTTAAAAGAGGAGTCATTTAGGAAGTAATAAAGAAAAATAGTCTGAAGTCATCAGTGTGGAAAAAGGATAATGACAACCAAGTTTCTCTATTCCAAGATACCGAAGAGGTGTGTGGGAGATGGGCAGGGAGGGGCACACGCAGAGAAGGATGAGCTGCCTTTACTTAAGGGCGACTATAAGGAAAATAATATTCTTGTGGGGATACCAGGAGAAAATGAGACATGGGATACTTATGTAACTTGATCAAATTCACTTAGTTAATAGCAACAGCAGGATAAGGACTCAGGACACCTGATAAGAGTCCATAGTCTGGCCATTTCTCAACGTTAGAACTTACCAAGCAACTGTTTGATCTGCTACTGTTTCAATCACTGTATAGAGAGCAAAAACAATCCAGTACATCATCCATCGAACCTGGAAATAAAAAAAATACTTATGAAATAATAGACTAAAATTATTTGCAACTCTGAGTAATGTGTGTGTGTGTATATTTTATATATATATATGTGTGTGTGTGTGTATATATGTATACATGTGTTGGATTAAATACAGAAGGCAATGGTTTAATTCTCAACAGGTTTTATGCCTGAGCTCCTCACATCACTACATCAACAGTTTTGGGATACAAGAACCAAATAATACAACTCTCTAGGCTGGATACAATATAATGTAGGAACCTGAATGAAAGAATTGAAAAACTAGGATGTAATTTTTTTTAAAGGAGGAAAATTCTTTAAAAGATCTAATTCTTATCTATGTGCTTACTTATGAAGACTAATAGCTATTTAATTATTATATAAATAATATAGTATAATATATGATCATATTTAACCCTTATTAATCTTAAAATTTTTGCGTTCCTTATTTCTCAATATATAGAAACTGTCTGGAAACCAAAGACCAATCCTGGGCTTATTATATCCATAATGCTAGTTAACCAGTTTGAAAGTCTAAGGTTAGTGTCTTCTTCCTCTTCCCCTGGACATAAGCCTGTAATCTTTCACACATCCTTTTCCTTTTTCTACTCTAACACTACAAGAGTGGTTGCAATAAATCAAATGTTCGTGTCCCCCCAAAATTCAAATGTTGAAATTCTAATCCTCAAATGTGTATTAGAAGATGGAGCCTTTGAAGGGTGATTAGGTTATGAGGGCAGAGTCCTCATGAATGGGATTGGCACCCTTCTAAAAGCTGCCCCCAGAGAGCTCTCTCAGCCTTTCCATCATGTGAGGACAGAGCAAGAAGACGGCCATATAAAAACTGGGAAGTGGGCCCTCCCTAGACAGGACCTTCTGGCATCTTGCTCTCAGACTTCCAGGCCTCCAGAGTCCTGAGAGTAAGTTTCTGTTGTTTATGAATCACCCAGTCTTTGGTATTTTTGCTACAGCAGCCTGAATGGACTAACACAGTAGTCCAGGACATTGGAATAGAGCATCCTAAGTGGTCCCTGAGACTCCGGTGTCTCTGTACCAATCCCTTTCACAGAATGCTGCCATGTTAAATTTTCGTGAGCTCATTCTCACAAATTTACACCTTGCCACCTACCTAAGTACACAGACTCTTATCTCTCAAATAGGATGGATTTTCATTAAAGACTAAAATTTCTGCTCAATATTATAATAACAGCTAACACACGAAACCATGCCAACTGTAGGCTAAGGGCTGTACTAAGTGCATCACGTATATCAATTCACCTATTCCTCATGACAACATTATGAGATAGGAGACATAATTATATAATTACAAGGAATTGGTGACACAGAGAGATAAAATGACTTCAGTTCATTTACCCAGAATTTGTATCCAGGTTGCCTGTCTCTGGGGTGCTATTAACCAATGAGACCATGTAGGGAAAGAAATGTGACAAATTGCTGAATGTAGGGTCCAAGAGTAACCACTACTTCCCTTGTTCTCATCCCAATAAGATGACAAAGAAAAAAAAATTAGGCCTCAACAACCAGCTAGAAAACTGACCTAACTATTTAGTTATAATACAGATGCTTGTTTGGGTATGCCATAGACAATATGAAACTATAACTCAGGTAGCTTTAGCAGTTCTATTTACGGACAAGTAATTAAAAATAGCCATAAATAACTTTTGAAGCAATGTGTTGTGAAATAGGAATAATGATTTCCCTCACCAGGGAGCTGAAAAAATTGCCCAAAGCAAACAGTGGGTCACATTGTATTTAAAATACAAAGAAACTGGTTTATAAGATTATCATCTCAAATTTTTTTAAAAAGTTGGACCAAATATTCTCTTTAGTTTTTCACTTTTCATGAGCTATCATAAATCCTCTCACTGTTGCCAATTCCCAGCTTTTGTCCCAGTATGGGGATTTTCTTCCAGTGCTAAAATCCTGTGTTTTTTCTCCCCACCCCTTTCTTTTTAAAGGAAAGTGATGCTCTCATATGAGCTCATTCACTTAGCCTTTCCAAATCAAACACTAACTTAGTACTTTTACCTTTCAACTGTATTTACAAGGCTATCCCCCCAAAAGAAACAAAGAAAAAAACCCTGCAAACAGAACAGTACACTTTTATAGAGCTAGAAGAGACCTTACAGGTGATTAAGGTTTTTTTGAACTACACAAGCCTTTATTAAAAAAAAAAAAAAAAACAATTACAAAAGATACTGCTCAGGCTGGTCCTCCTATATCCAACCGCAGAACTCTTGAGGAGACTCCAAGGAACCATGGAGTGGAGTTCAAAAATAAATAACATGGTAAACCCCTCTCATTTTATTGAGGGCCAAAATAAGTAAGTTGTGTAAGGTCACTGGGCTGGGGAAAGGGGGAAGGAGGCACAGTTTACTTTGAAAAGCCTGAACCAGGCAGCTTTTCAAACAAGTGGTTGCCATCAGATCAATCTTTTCAGCTCTCTCTCCCTCCCCTGTACTCAGCATGGGGATTTCAGGGTAAACAGGATCACCTTTTTCCTGGGAAAGTGGAGGTTCAAAATACATTGTCTCTTTCATAGAAAGCTTAGGAAACTTTCAGAAAATTAAATTATTTAAGTTAATGCTTGTTATGTTTCATTATTTCATATTTTCAGTATTTCACTATTTCACAACCATCATTATGGTTGTGATCTTCCAAACGGATAACAATAAATAATACTCCACAAAGAGTCATAATTTACCTGCTACTAGAGTCGGCAGAGGTGAAAGGAACTATACAGATAGTTAATGTTTGGTAATACTCCCTGAAAGACTAGTTTTCAAATCGATTAGAGCTATTACACATCCCATAGATTTCAAAATCACTCCGGCTTCAGTAAGGTCAACTGCTTATTCAATTTTCAAATGAAGTTATCAAATTCATTTTAAAACTCACCAAATAAGTAAGTGCTTTCAAGTATATTATGTTTATCTCTAAAAAATTCATATATTTATTTAGGTTGTGAGAATATTTAATAATGTCAAAATATTTTTAAGAGGAGAAAAGAAGAAAAAGAGAGAGGTTATATCTTTTTAGTAAAAAAAAAAACAAACTATACAATCAATAGGGGATTCCTAGACATTTTCCTAAGGTATTGGCTACAATTTTAAATAAAACTCCGTGGCTCTAATTTGTCTTCAATGAATAAATCCTTTGACAATTTGCTCTCTTAAACTTATGGATCTGGGTTCTCCTTATTAGAAAAATGGACCTTTAATATAGTTAAATCCAGGCAAAAATTAAATGAATTTAATGAGTGTGTGTTATTCATGGGAGCAAGCACAAAGAAAGTTAACCTTGAAAAGATATCGCTTTCTTTTTTCTGTTAATGGACTTGGTTGGGCTTTTACATCAAATGATTACTCAGCAAAGGTTTTATTAAAACTATACCTCAAGGCTGCTCAGCTACTGTTTAAAGGTCTTGCCCAAAGGAAGTAACAGAAAGAAGTCAAGTTCAGGAAGAAGTCAAGGAAAGAAAGGAAGAAATAAAGGAAGAAGCACGTTACAAAATTGTAAGTATAATTAAAAATATGTGAAGATAAGATATTCTTTAGATCAACAGAAAACATCAATAACAAAGTGCAGCTTGGGTGGGAATTGGTAGGAAAACAGTCACATTGATAATCTTACGACTGTATATAACCAAATATTGTGGAGATAAGCGCTATTAAGGTGTTATACAAATAAGTCAGTAACTTAACAGGTAACTGCAATAAATCACAACCCACCTTTAAAGTCACTGGGAAAAAAATATTTTCTTGAGAAAGCAGTTCAGAAACAACTGGTAAAATCAACAACTGTTGTTTAGATAGCTTCACGAGAACAATGAGTAATATGAAAGCTACTTAACTTTTTCTTAGAAGTCTCTTTGATCCCAGGGAATTGAATTATCCAACAAGGGGGAGCTTATACCTGTTAAGCACTAAGATGGATACACACACATACAAACACGCACACACACATATCATACTTTCGATTAATCTTTCATATCAAACATAATTTAGGCAATTTTTAAGGACCCAGGTGGCATCATTACACATAACACTCATTGATACAACTGTAGCAAATCCTACCTACTTCACGTCATGGTACTGGAAGCAGGAATACTACCGCTTCTGTCCCCAGGGATTTAACATTTTATTGGGGAGAAAAAGGAGTAAATAACTGTGATTAAAAAAAAAAAAAGTTCTGCTGTTTTTACTATATTAGATGCCCCAGTTCCCAGTATAAGTCAAGAGCACAAGAATTTGAGAAAAGCTTATTAAAGGGACTATTTATAAATGTGGGCGAGGTTCAGGAAAACCAATAAAGGATAGTGGCGCACCCTTGAGCTAGTGACAGCAGGAACTGGCATTACCCCCAGGTGTAAAGAAGGGAGGACTGGGAAAGGCTTCCTGGAATCCGGAGAGGGTAGCTGAAGGGGAGGCTGCAGCCCAGGAAGACAGTCACAGTTAACTCGTGGTGGCAGGAGGAAAGGGGGAACAATATTCCGAACTCAGGTCACCTGCCTTCTGATCTTCTGCTGCAGGAATTTCTCATGAGCCAAACCCAAAGGGAGGACAGAGACAGAGGACAGCCTGTGTGGATCAGCCTCCTGGGCCCCAAGCACGGCAGAAAAAGGTGGGGCATCGAGGGGAAACCCCACTGGAGGGGTAGGAGGTAGGTCCCAGCACTACTCAGCCTGTCAGCTCTTTGAAACATATCAGGAGTCAAAGTCATTTCTCATCACTTCCACAGATACCTCCCCAGTCTAGATGACCATCAACTCCTGCCAGGATTATTCTTATTCTCATGGTGTCCTCACTGGTCATGCTGCTTTTTTGGGTCTTTTGCATACATCAGTCAGAGTGTCTCCTTAAAACAGAAGCCAAATCAGGTCATTCCTCTACTTAAACCCCTGACGGCCTCCATCAGAATTCTTACCTCGGCCTGGAAGGCCCTGTGGATTTGGCACCAGCTGCCTTTCTGGCCTCATCTGCTCCTCCTCCTCCTTTCCCTGTTCTGCTCCAGTCACATCTGCCCCTTTACTGTCCCTCATGTGTGTAGATATTCTTGCCTCAGGACCTCAGTACATGCTGTTTCCTTGCCTGAAATGCTGTTCTCCTATTATCCATGTGGATGGATAGCTTTCTCTCTTGCTTTGTCAAGTCTCTGCTCATGTTTACCCAATAAGACTTTCCTGACCACCTTTTTTAAAATAACAATGTCCTTCCAGCTCCCTTATCCCAAGACTTATTTTTCTCTTTAGCATATATCACATATCATAGCCACAACTAACAAATATTTACTCCTCTCCCCCTGCCTTTTCTTACTAGAATGTAAACTCCAAGGAGACTTTTATTTTGTTCACTGCTAAATTCTCTATGTCTATACAGAAGGCGCTTGATAAATATATGAATTGTAGAATGTATATGGGATTGCACAGAGCTTAGTGTGCTCCTTTTTGTAAGGACTGTAAAAGGCTAGACTGTAGATGAGGGTAAAGATGTGGCAAGTAAATACAAACGAGTCTTTTAAGAGATCTGGTTTAAAAAGAAAAAAAGGAGGGGGGATAAAAAATATCATGAGGCAAAACGAAAGCATGTTTACATCATCAAGGATTGAACATTTTACTAGGGGGAGAATGACAGTCAAATCATGAGAAAGCAAAAATACTTGATGGAACAAGATCTTGAATGAGATAGACAAGAATAAGATTAGAAAGAGTGGGATCAAGAAAGAAGCAGGGATGCATCTTCCTCTGGGACAGAAGGAAAGGAAGAGAAGGGCGGCTGTGCTGGGAGGAGAGTTGAAGTGATTCATGGTTGAGGACCTCTGTCTTTACTCTGCAGTAGGAGGGCAGGTCATCTTTTGGGGCTGGGGATGGGTGGGAAGGAGAGTGAGTTTGAAAAGAGCAGATAAAGGTTTATAAAGGTCGTTTATGTGGATGAAGAAAGGACCCGCCTAGGGTAGAGATGGAATAGATTATGTGGCCAAGGATGCTCTCAGCCATGCTGAGTGTCAGAACTAGGGGGCTGCACTGAAAGATCTAGACAGTGAAACAAGACAAGGACGGAGGTGACACTTTGCTGCCCATAAAAAGCCATTATAACAGAATTGTGGCTGGGGAGTGGCCAGCCAGGGCCGGTCCTTCTCAGCCCTGCTCTTGAAGGTGATGGGGCTACCTGTCCAGTTCTCACCAACATAATACTAGCTGAGCCTTTCGAGATGTGGATGTATCTTCCCCACAGGCTCTTTCCCTTTTCTGCTAGCTAGGAAGGCAGGGAGCAGAGTAACCTTGGAATCTATGGGTTGAAGATGGGGAGAGCCCCAGTTCTTCCTTAATGGCTATATGAGAAGAATTTCTTACTGAAATCAACACTTACCTGGACTATTATGTGAGAGAGAAATACATTTCTATATTCCCTCAGTCACTGAATTTTTGTTGCATATTATAATTATAGCAGCTTAGCCTATCCTTATGTAAAAGATTACCCTCTAATCTCAGTGGAGACTGACAGGGCAAGGCCATAGTAGCCATGGTACCAGAATTAGCTGCACATTGGTTACAGAGCCACTGGTGGCCATCTGTGGCTTAGCTAATGCCCTGGGTGGTACTACTATGGGTGCTACTACCACAACACTCTGGAAATGGAGAAGAGGACTACCATTTTAATAAACTCTGTTGAGATGTCCTCAGGGGACTCTCAGAGGTATTTGGGAAGAAATCAGAGGATAGGAAAGATTGATGTTCTCATGCAGCAGACTGGGGCAGAGCTAGAGAAATACTACCTTAAATTATTATCGTGATCCCTTGGCAAGTGTGGCTTTGATCTGGGTGAGTTTGTTAGTTATCATCTGCATTGCCAGTATACATGACTCATAGCAATTCCCTTCTACTTTCAGTAAGTCAAGAAATCAGGAAAATGAGCTCTTTAGAAACATGCATAAAGTTTAAAGTAAGTACAGTCTGAGTGGTAGGCCAAGATAGCCAAAGAATAAAATGCGTAAACGTCAGTGGGAAAAGTACATGAAAAAGTTGTTCAATGGTCTGTTTCGCTTACTTTGCTTTGTTTTCTTTCCCAAGAATATACCTAATGCCTACTACAGTACCTGGCATAAAATAGATGCTCAAAAATATTCATTAAAAGAATGAGTGACCTGGGCTAACTTACAAGCAAGAATGTAATTTCCGCTTTCCCTAATTATTTGGTAATAAACTTCTTTTGATGTGGTCACAATGACATGGTAATCATTTATCAATCTTGGGACACTTTAACTCACTATGTTTTTCATGGCTAGACAAATGTGATGAATAGTTTAATTAAAAATAAGATATTTATAAATAAAAAGTGGAATGTTAAAATCATTTAAATATCAAAATGAATTTATTTTCCAAGAAAATATACTCTTATAATTAAGCACATTCTTTTGAAAATCATGGAGTCACCTGTGATATAAAACCACAGTATTTAAAATTACCTTCTGGTTTATATAGTGCATGGATCAGATTATCCTACTTAACAAGCCAGCACTTGCTTTATTACTGAAAATCCATAAGGCTTTTATAAAGACTTAGCATTTCAGAAACCCAGACAGTCATGTGATAGTGTTCCTGCTTTACTCTCTCAAAGGAATTAGAGGATATTTTAAGCCTGAGTGAATACTGTAAAATGAGTGTACTCAGAGGCTAAATTTACTATCAGAAGACCATGCTCCATTTAATAGGTATGCATTTACCTACCTCTGATGCCAAAAGAAAAGTAGGCCTCACTTCATGGTTTTAAAACATTTTTCAACAAAATAATCTTTTATGATTTACATTCTTAGACAAATTTTTTTAATGAAATTGATTTAGATCTCAGGACAAACAAACAAAACAAACAAAAAGTGAATCGCAACTGTAAGGCAGTCCTTATGATTTCTATCACAGAAGTTGAGAGCAGTGCACAGGCATATTTATATTGGGAATATCATGTTCTGGTGGGAGGCACGTTGCTGTAAATTTATAAGAGTTATGGATAATAGTGGTCAGGACATTTTAATTAAAAAGTATTTTTCTTAAATTGTGTCTTTATATAACTTATTCTTGCTTATGCTATGAGCAGTGTGATATTATGATAGCAACAATATTAACAATAATATATGTTAAATGGTATAACTATACTAAATTATACTTACAGGATGAAAAGAAAAAAAAAGGTGATATATTAATTTGACAGTTATTACTTAGAGCCTATTACAAACAAAGCCCTTTTGACATGAAATAGGCATAATGCTGGATGTCAAGGCATTCCTACCCCCGAGCCGCTTTCTTGGGAGGCATTTTAGTAAAAGAAGACATATAAAGGAATAATAATAAGTGATTACCAGCACAATGTTTAGTCCAACATATAACTATTAATATTTTCTTATATATTATTTTATATTATATATTATTCAGTTGCCTTGTATGAATGAAATTTCTTCATTTCCAAAGGAAAGCCTTCCCTAATTACCCCTACTCCCTCCGAAGGCCATATATAGTCTTTGTGCACTCTGCTTTCCCTCTGTAGCATATCTGAGTAATGGTTTGTATAACATCTGCCTCTGACTTTTGGCTGTAACAACCAATAGGGACTGAAGTTGTCTTGTTCATCATCATGTTCCCAGGACCTAGCACCCTCGTGTCTAGTAAAGCAAACACAGAGGAAGGCTTCTTTTTAATAGTTTCTTAATTTTAAGGTCGAATTAATGCAAGATTCAAGCAAGTAACTTTGGACTGCAAACAGCAATTTGTAGCATACAACATAGTTTATTTTGTCAAAGTTGTTTTTCAAAGTTATCAGAGATAAAACAACTTTCTAATGTCTCTTAATTTCAGGTTCTTTGAGTCATAAAGCAATTAATGCTGGTCTTAAGAAAAAATGAAAAAATTACATATGCCTAATGATTTCAATTATAACCATATTAAGTAAATCCAGAGCATAAAATGCTAAAATATGCTTCACTGGAAAAAAAAAAAAAAACTTTGCTAAGTCTAAAAAGAAATAAACACTGCTGAATTTCAGACCACCCAAAGAGAACTTTATTTTCTGACTATATTAGTTATTCCCTCAAGTCAATTCCCCAAAACATTTATTTCTACACCATATTTCAGAGACAACAGAGACACCTTCTAATAGAGATTTCTTTAGAAAAAGTACAGAGTTGAAAAGATTTCTCCTGTTTCATTAACATTATGCAATAATTTGGTTACTTAATATGATTTTTCCCCATTAAAAACAAAGAGGAACAAAATGTGAGAAATCAAATAGAAAAACTCCCTCTTTTATCCAACCCAGATGGCTCAATTATGGGATTTTTCCCAGAGCTGTGCCAAGTTAGAAGCATGCTTGAAAATAAGCTAGTTGAAGTTCAATCCACAGTGAATACAGACCATGGCTGAAAACACTTTTTTTGGTTTGTTTACTTTTTAAAGATGTGGCATGTGCTGAGGATGACTATGTTAGGCTACAATTGATTTGAGCTTCCTTGAGTTTGGGGTGCTTCTGCCTCCACTGCCCTACCATCTTAATTTTCTATAGCTCTTCAGGACTAGGATGTTTGGGAGTTATACTTTCAGATGTTGAACTTGTAGCAACACAGTTTACCTGTAGTTTCCAAACATTACTGCCAAAGACCTCACAGAATATCCTGTTATTTTGAGGAAGAAAGCCTCCTATTATACAGATGTATCTGGTGTTTAAAATAAATTAAAATGGGGAAGACTGTAACTAGAAATGGATATTCTTTCACAAGATTGCCTTGGTCTTCATCAATGCTCCTGAACCACAGAAGCCTCATGTATCTCATCCCTGACCTCAGTAGTTTGAGGAACTTGAGAGAAGGAAAAAGTACAGAAATGTTTAAAAACTAGATGATAATTAATTTAAAAAGAGTGTTGAAAAGAAGATGTAAAAAACAGGAATTGCTTATGGGAACTGTTCCCGGGAGCAGAATTTGGGAAGGAATGACCTCTTAGTCCAAAATAACTCTGCATCCACACTGGCTGAGAATTCACACTTTTTAAAATATATTATTTAAAGTCCTACTGATTTATTTAGGATAATAAATATTTGTTAGAGACCCAGTTCCTGTTTAATAGCAGCACACAGAATTTCTCAGGATTTTAGCATGGGAAAGAGTCTACCAAGATAGAGAGGAGTAAACTGGGCTTAAAGGCCACCCTATTGATCATCTAAGTTTCCATGCTAACTTGTCATCCTTCCTTCTTTATTCCCTTAGTGTTCTCAAACTCTTGACACATTGCATTTCTTACTTGACACATTCCCAAGGGCTGCCACCACTTTTTAGGCACCTAAATCCCCCAAGTCCTCATGCAGCTTCATATAGTCAATTACAACTTGCCATTTCCATAAGCGAACTAACCTAGGCGCTAAAAGGCAAGCTCCTTTCTCCAGGTGACTGGCAAGACTATAACTGACATAGTAAATGAAAATTTTCCTTCTTTAGGTAAGATGCCACTTTCTATATACAAGCTGTAGCTTTACATTATAGGCTCAACAGCATACTTTAAACATACAACAATCATTCAGACAGTAAGAACCAGCCTTTACACTACATGGGAAAACAGCATCTTCTTGAGAAGCAAAGACTGGTAGGAAAAAAAACTCCAGGAAGAATAAATCTCTGCCATGACTGAAAAAGAATCTGTGTGATCAAATTACTTCCCTTCAAAAGCATGTGCAATCAACCTCACATACAAAACTGACATTCACATTTGGGTGAATGAAGAGAGAGGCAAGTAAGAGAGCACTGCATTCTTGGGGTAAGGAGGGGATGGATGAGTGCCAGTGTACAGGACAGCATGAAGACCCTAAGTAAACACAGTGAGAGGAACAAAGAGATGGAGAAAGGTACAGAAAGAAAGGCAGATGATTCTAAAGAGAAACTTCACTGACACAGAAATTGTATATGTGGCCAGTCCTACAACATGGAAACCAGGAAAAAGTCCAATTCAGTTTCCTCCCCAATCCCCCACAATAGTATTATATGGCTAATTTTGCTAAAATACTGTTTTTCTATAATATATTCCAAGTTGTTCATTTACATACAAATGTTTCTAAAACAAACTATTTGTTATTTAGTGCCCATCTGCCTACATAAACTTATACTAAAAAAGCACAGTGTGGTGATTATTCACTTTTCATAATATAATAAGATACCTCAATCAATGCTTTTCAGTTTGGTTGTGGATAAAAATTACTTGTGGATTAAAAAAAATCACATAGATTCCTGGGCCCCATCATCACAGGCAGAGAGAGGGCAGCTAGGCACTTAAAAGGCAAGCTCCAAGAGTTTTTAATGTGTAACCAGACTTGAGAACATGCACAAAATTTTTGCTGCCTGAACTGTGGTCTACAGACCAGTACCATTGGCATCACCTGGGTGCCTGATGGAACTGCAGAAGCTCAAGTCCAAGCCAGAACTACTAAGTCAGAAACTGAAGTTTAACAAGATCCCAGGGGGATTACGATGCTGTTCGAAGTTTGAGAAGCACTGTAGTGGGAGGCTGCCTTGTGTTTGTTCTGACAATATCACCTACAGGGAGGTGGTATCATTCATCAAGAGAATGTAGGAAGAGCCCTGGGCCTGGAGAATAGATGAACTCAATTTTGTGTGATAATTTGTTCGATGTAAACTGTTAAAATGTACCCTTAGTTTCATAACACTGTTTAGGTACATCATCATTAAAACAAACAAACCAAAAAAAAAAAAAATCAAAAACTCAAATAAAAGGAAGTGGGTCTTTAGCCCACTTCTTAGAGGCATTGTTCATGGCTATCAGTTGAAGAGACAAAAGCTTTGAGAAAACTACCCAGGATAGGCAGCCTACAGGCTCTTCTACGGAAAAGCTCCATGTGGAATGTCCCTGTTGTCTACCTATCCTAAGAGCCAGAGTTATCTGGACAATGACCACTCAACGCAGACTCACTCCCTTCCCAAGGTGGAAGTGCCTTTAGATTCTTCTCCCTAAGGGTAAATCTAAATCTGCTTCCTACAGAGAGAAGATAAGAACACTGATGAGTAGGCTGAAATTATATTAAAACACGATGTCATTGGCAAAAACATCCCCAGTGGCTCTAATAATTTATTCTGACAATCTTCTTAAGAAGAATATAATAAAACTGAAATGTTAGATCTTCATTTAAAGATGCTGTTGGAAATCTTTGAAAGTTAATACAGTATTTAGAAATAAAACATTTCATCTCAATCTATTTCTATGACTTTTCAAGACCTTTTGAAAATTTTTTCCATTTTCCATTTAGAGTTTGGATCTGTCGTTTTTAAAAAAAGGAATCAGTTTGTACTTATTCTTATAGCCAAGAGATAGACAAAATTTCATATATTTGTATAATACAATTCAATATATTTAAAATTTTTTATAATTTTTCAAAAGAACTTCATCTTTTTACGTTCTATTAGATTTCTGAAGTAACATCTCTCATGAATTTTTAAAATTACATAAGGAAGTATTATGTTGGGGGAAAAACTTTTAGGGGAAAGATTTTCTTTTTCTTTCTTTTTTAAATTTTTTATTGAAGTGTAGTTGATTTACAGTATTAGTTTCAGATGTACAGCAAAAATGATTCAGTTGCACATATACATAGATATATATTTTTCTCTTCAGATACCTTTCCATTATATTATTACAAGAAATTGAGTATAATTCAAAGATTTTATTTTTCTTACTTAGCTAAAATCTTCAGGAAGAGCTCTAGCTTTTATATTTTTAGGAGGGCCTTTCACAGTTTGATGGCAATCTGGTTGACAATCTGATTATTACAGCTGTAGTTGGTGAAGCACTATATTTCTAAAATTACATAATGGAAAGAAGATGTATGTTGCTGAACATTCCAAAGGTAGATCCTCGTGTTGTGTAAAAGGGGAAATTTCTCTCCTTAAGTAGTGTAAACTTTAGCTAAAAAGGGAAAAGAAAGATTAGGTATAGCTTACTTTATTTGAAAATACTCCATTTTTAAATTAAAAAATTTAGGTTGTTTAGTATTTTCTGTCACTTAAGTTTAGCATTGCTTGCTTAAACCCTTTCTTGTTTCTCATTTTGTCAATCCTTTTTCTACTCTTCTCCCTACCTTAGATATTTCAAGTGTTTATCTTATTAGACTTATTCAAGGGGATAACTCTTAGATATTGTAATTCTCTTAATTTTGCTTCTGTTTTTATTTCTGCTTTTTTATTGCTTTAATCATCCTACTTTCTTTATAGATTCCTTTAATTTTGATCATTTACTTGCTTTGTGAGCTGAATGGGTCATTTGTCTTCCTTCCTGTTGAAAATGAAGGTGTTTAAAGCTATCACAACCAAAAATATAAATCGTAATATGTATTTCTGTCATTTTTATTTTTGAATTTGTCTAGTACTGCACTTTTGATTTTCTCTTGTACTCAATTATTAATCCTCCCTTTTGGAACTTGTTGGGGGATTTCTTTGAAATAGTGACGTAATGGTTTCTGAACCGATACAGAGGAGGCAGAACACAGGCTGCCTCTGAACACAGATCTCCTGCAGTGAGGGTGGTGGCAGTGGAGTTTTTTGGTTGCTGTAGCTTTTATGATTTTAAGCTGTTCCATCACTAGGGATTAGGGTGGAGGTGGCTAGGCCTCTCTCCAGTTTACTACTTAACAACATTTCCTTTAATGGAAACAACGGTTTCTGTCCCTGTTTTTTAAAATCTATTTCCATTGGCACAACAGTTGGTAAAATTCTTCATAGATATTAGCAAAAGCCTGACTTAGCCTCTTAGATTTAAATGTTACCGTGAGAATTTTTTTTTCTTTGTGTATGTTTTACAAAACATTTGCATTCTAGAAAAGGACAAGACAGCTGTGGTTGGCTAGCTACATATTGGCATGAAAATTGTGGGAATGCTTTCAATTTACTTCATAAAGGTCAAGGGGTACTCTAATTCACATTTTACAGTTTTAGAAGGAACTGTGTTAGGCATTCATTTAACCCCCATCCTGCCAATCTTAATTCAAATTTAACACTTGTTTCCTAAAGTGGATCCACAGTAATGATTCTGAAATGATCACAGAGAAATTGTTTTTAGAAGATATAAGGAAGAGCGTAAGTCCCTTGATGACTAAAACAGCATCAATTACTTCAAGCAGTTAAGTTACATACTAATATGCACTACATATAAAATAAGTAAATTGGACATAACAAAAATTAAGTTTTCAAAGCATACTCACCACCTACTTTAAGTAACTGTAAGATTTACTTCATTAAAGGACAATAAGTATAACTGAATCACTATGCTGTACATCAGAAATTAACATATTGTAAACCAACTATACTTCAATTAAAAAATTTTTTTAAAAAAGAAAGTGAGAAAAAAAGGGTAATAAACTGTCCCAAGTGATTTTTTTTAACTGTCCCAAGTGGAAATTGTAATTTTATTTATCAAAACTTGATTTACAAACAACTATAACTCAAGACAAGATACACACATATTCATTGCATGTTAGCTAAATTATATTTTTTAATTGTCGAGGATTAAAAAAATGATAATATGTATTACAAACTGTAAAGCTATCTCCTTTGTGAACACACTTTAAAAACCAATGTTAATAATGAAATAAGTCTTACTTGATATTACAGTATAATTCAACTACAAGTATCCCAACTCACAGAGTCAGATTTGGAAATATGGGTAAAAATAGTAGAATGAATATACACATTTAATTGCATCCCCACCACAAATCTCATTAAAACAACAGTAAAGTAATTAAAAAAAAAACAACACTTATGTCCAGAAGACTATAGAAAAGAAGAGAGCATCAACATTTTTGGGCCCAGGAAGGAAATGGATGAGTAGTAACTGACTCAGGAGACCAGAGAAAATTGAGTAATAAGTGGACATTGTGGAAAAGTTGAGAAGCAACCCAACTTTACATTGCAGAGCTCCCAAAAGGCTCAAGAGTTAGTGGCACAATTCTTGGCTAAAAAGGGCACAAGATAGGAAAGATGGCTGTAAGGATACCTTTAAGGAGCAGGTAGATGCCCAGATGCCCTCCCACATTAGCTGTCTGATGACACCCCTTCTTCCCCCAGCAGGACCCTGAAGCTTATTCTCTGTAAAGGGTGAATCAGAGGGTCTCTAGATTTGCAAATCTCTGGCCCAGTTGAGAGCGGGGCTAATAGGGATTAAGTAAAAGTTTATAAGCTGAATATTGAGGGTCCCCAACCCTTAATCTCCCACCAGAATGCTAGCAACCAAGTACCTTTCAGAATGGAAGAGTTTTCTCTGAACAATCCAACTGGCACAAAAGAAAATACCTAAAGATACAGACTTTGATAATTTTCAAAGGAAATTGTTGTTACGGGTTGAACTGTGTTCCCCTGAAAGATATGCTGACATCTATTACAGACTGAATTGTGTCCCCCTAAAATTCAAATGTTGGAAGTCCTAACCTCTAGGGTAACTATATTTGGAGATAGGGACTTTAAGGAGGTAATTAAGATTAAATGAGGTCATAAGGATGGGGCCCTAATTCAATAGAACTAGTGTCCTTATAAGAAGAGGAAGAGACACCAGAGATAACTCTCTCTATGCGTGCACAGATTAAAAGCCATATGAGGACACATGGAGAAGGTGGCCGCCTATAAACTACGAACAGGCCTCACCCAAAGCCAACCCTGATGGCACCTTATGCTTGGACTTCCAGCCTACAGAACTTAAGAAGATAGATTTATCTTTTTATGATACTCAATGTGCCGCATTTTGTTATGGTAACTGGAGAAGATTAATACAAAGTTTTAACCCTCAGAATGTGACCTCATTGGAAATAGGGTTCCTAAGATATCATTAGTTAGGATAAGGTTATAGCAGGGTATGGTGAGCCCTTAATCCAATTTGACTGGTGTCCTTTAAAGGAGAAGAGACTCAGAGACAAAGACACACAAGGGAAGAACATCATGTGACAGAAGAGGCAGAGAGTGAAGTGCTACAACTGAAAGGTAAGGGACACCAAGGACCACTGGCAACCACCAGAAGCTACAAGCAGGCAAGAAAGACTTCTACTCAACAGGTTTTGGAGGGACTGTGGTCCTGTCCATATCTAGGCTCCAGAATGTGAGACCATAAATTTCTGCTCTTTTAAGCCACTCAGTTTGTGGCACTTCCACATGGCAGTCTTAGGAACAGACCTAATTGCCCAGTCAGATCACCCTGTAGTGCAGATCACATTCAGCAAGTCTCTTCATAGGTATAGGACTTCAAATTAGCTTTTCATTATAATATTCAAATATGAGCAAAGAACCAAGGATCATCCAATATTGGAGAAAATCATACATGAAACAAACAAACAAACAGAAGAACAGACTTCAGAGGAAAGAGAGCCTATGTAAAAAGAACATGTCTAAAAAATAATCATTCATATCCTCAGAAAAAAGGGAAGCAATTTTTTAGACAAAATAAGAAGATGCTATAGAAAAAGGAACATTCAGAGAATAAAAAGAGTTCTTAGAAATTAAACACAGAAGATAAAATTGAGAAACTATCATAAAATAGAGCAGAAAGAAAAAGAGATGGGAAAGAGAACACAAAAAGGCCAGAAAATTAGAGAATTAGTCCAAGTAGCTTAATAACTGAATAAAAGGAATCCAAGACAGAACAAATAGTGAAAATGAAGTGGAGAAAATCATTAAAGAAATAATTTTAACCAAATTTCCCAGAGCAGAAAGACAAAGGATTCCTAGAATAAAAGGGACTACTGAGGGTTTAGCAAAATTGATTATAATCTGCTCACACCAAGGCATGTCATCATGAAATTTTAAAACAGTGGGCACATAGAAAAGATTCCACAAGCGGGTAAGAATCAAAATGCCTTCAGATGTCTCCACAGCAATGCTAGAAGCTAAAAGACAAAATTCTGAAGGAAATTCTGAAGGAAAATTATTTCCAACCTAGCATCTCAAAAATATCTACCTCTCAAAAAGCCTTCTGGGGAAGAATGCATTCATCAAAATGAGGAAGTGAAATAAGAAAGAGGAAAACAGGAGATTAAGAAATCTGAGGATCTGAAACAAGAGCCAGTCCAGAATATCTAAGGGATGAGAATGCACTGAGGAGAAATTCACACAACTGTCAGAGTCTGGGTCTAAACTTGCGATAAGAACAGAGAACACCAAATAAGTGAACAAAACAAAACAAAAAAACGAGACAATGAGTAACACCAGGGAGAACAAACTATTGCTCAGAGTAAGTATGGTAATGTAGTATACTGTAGAGATCAGATGCAAATAGTGTTTACATAGTGAAAATATTATATAACGGGGACTGCTGTATGTAAGGTACTGGTTTAAATGCTTTGTGTTCATTAACTCATATAATCCTTATGACCACATGAGGAAGTAAATACTGCTCTCATTTTCCAGGTAAGGAAATTGAGGCAAAAAAATCACTTGTTCAAAGACGCAGCTAGTAATGGATAGAGCTAAAATGAAAAGCCAAGCAGCCTGTTGCTAGATGGTTCTTTATCTCTATATTCTACTCCTTCTTTCTAATTTAGCCTCAATAATGTAAACACCAATCCAACCCAAATTACACTGTAATGACAAAGGGAGGCTACAGGGAAGTATGCATGTGTATAGTGACATTGGGTAACTACTAAATCAAGTTTAACAGAAGGAAGTCAAGGGATGAGTTCCATCTGAAAAATGAAGAAACAGAAATATAAGCATGTAGTTAGATATGAAAATAAATAATAAAGGATTCACATAAAAATTGAAAGCAGTTGCCTCTAAAGTTAGAAATAGGGATGAGGATGGTGGGGAACTGTTGTTTTTCAAAATAAGCCTTGGACAACTGTTTAATTTTAATTGCATTTCTTTTAGGGGTGGGTAATTTATTTATTTTATTTATTTACTTTCAGAGGAGGTACCAGGGATTGAACCCAGGACCCTGTGCATGCTAAGCATGTGCTCTACATCTTGAGCTGTACCCTCCCACCTGACAACGGTTTAATTTTAAAATTGTAAATAAGTACAGCTTTGATAAAAATAAAAACTAAATTTAAAGTAGATCAGAATGGAAAATAAACAGAGAGGAATGTGGCCTGACAAAACTAATTTCAAAAAATTTTCAAGAAAATCCCCCTTTAATCAATGGGTTAATCTTTGCACTTCCCAAATTATTAAAACCCTTCAATCAAATGAATATTTTTAGTCCAAAATATGAACAGATGCATCAGGAACACTTCTTGACAATAAAGTTCTTCACTATGTTTTTTAACCTTACAACTAGTAGACAAACTTCTGTCTAGTAGACAAAACTAGTAGACAATTTCAGATTTTGCCAGTTGACAAGAACTATAGGACTAGCATATTTGCTCATTTTCATATCATCCAAATATTCAGAAAAAATTAGGTTACTTTCAAAAATCAAGTCAATAGGGTTTTAGAGGGCCTTTAAAAAATTAATCTCCCTGAGTTTTCCTGGTCTTTGTTCTTGCTCACGGTAAATCTCACAACCAAATGTCTGATTTTGATTTGTAAGTGCTGTTAGCCAGTCTTTTTATTGCCACTTTCTCCAGTATTCTTAGGGTAAGAACACTGGTTTCCTAGAAAAGCTACAGCAATTATACATGACTTGGGAGTAAATACTCTATTTTCAAGTCATGAGATGGTATAAGCTTGAAAAAAAATGTGTAAAACCATACTAATTCTTCAGTAAGTTTACATTTCAATTACTGCAAGACTGAAAGACTTTAAGTAGGCCATATCAGCCACACCATACAGGAAATTATATCCTAGGAAACCTCTGTTTTAAAAATAGGCAAAGGAAGAAAGGAAGGTTGCCAAAATACACAGCACTTTCCATTTGTTTTGATTTGAACACAGCATCTGTTTTATCAGGTGCGATCTACTATTTGCAGGCTTAAGGGGAATGGTAGTAGTTAGGGTGGGAAGAAGTAAATTAGTAAAAAATGTTTGCTTTCTGAAAATAATTTTGAAGTAGATATCAGTAGAATTTAGGTACTAACCAAACACCATAAAGTAACTGGGCTTAGCGATAAGTCAGACTGGACTGTGTATTCCTTAACCTGGTAGACTCAAAGCTGAGAAACTAGACCAATCCACTTAAGAAATGTACATGCTCTTGTAAACACTATTTAATATTTGTTATATACTTAAAAGTCAACTTTTCTTTTTCTTATTCATTCATTTATTTAAAAAAATACTGAGTATCTATTACATAACATACTATTCTAGGTACAGGAATATAGCAATTAACAAAATAACAAAATTCTCATGGAGCTGGTGGGGAAGACAAACACATATACATATAAATAATATAATACAGATAGTATGAGAGGCTATTAAAAATATAACAGGGAGATTTTAAGAAGGTTAATTTAACTTAATTTTTTAAAAAATCTGTTGCAATTTATTTCTTTAACATCTTTTTGTTTTGTTTGGGGGGGTGGTAATTAGGTTTATTTATTTATTTTTAACAGAAGTACTGGGGATTGAACCCAGGACCTCCTGCATACTAAGCATGCACTCTACCACTAAGCTATATCCTTCTCGTAAGATGGAATTCAGACTGCTAATCAGCTGATCTCCAGGTGGGTTAAGGAGCTGGATTACTCAGGTAAGACCCAGGTGGTCACAGGGATCCTTATAAGAGGAAGAGAACGGCAGATGGGAGAACCAAAGAAATGGCAGTTTGAGAAGGTCTCAGCCCAAAGTTTCTGGCTTTGAAGATGGTGGACTACAGCCATAAGCCAAGGAATGTGGACAGCCTCTAGAAGCTAGCAAAGGTAAGGAAACAGATTTTCCCCTAGAGCCTCCCGAAAGAATGTAGTCTGTGGACCCATTTCAGATTTCTGACCTCTGGGAATGGAAGAGAATATATTTGTGTTGGTTTAAGCCAATAAATATGCAGTAATTTGTTAAAGTCGCAATTGGAAACAGTAATATACAAAAATATTTGGAAATTGGTGGGAAATTATATGAATGTAAGATGTTATTTTTCCAGTATGATATCTCTGTTTAGTCTCAAGAGCAGACTAGATGGTAGACAACTTAGTCACCACGATGTCTTCAGGGTTGTATCATATTTCTTTGTCAAAGGCAGATTCCTTGCCTTTCCTGTTTCAGTGCCTGATTATTTTTGTGTTTAGCTCTCATTTTTGTGTGTGTGTGAAGCAGAGTTGATTGCGATGTAATTATCAAACCAAATCCAGCCACCTGCCTTTCTAGTTCCCTAGTTTCTCTTCAATTACTCATTATTCTGATATTCCCAAAGCGGTGGTTAAGAAAACTTTTTTCAGAGTCACAATACTATAGCAAAATTATGTACAGATAGTTCCTACTTTGTTAATGAGTTTTCTCTAAAAACTGTAAGGCAATATGAGAAGTACATATCCAAATACACATGTACATAGATATGTATATATATTCAACAAGTATCAGGTCTTGCAGTTTTCCCATCCGTTTGAATAAGAATGTTAATGGATTCTCTCCCACAGGTTAAGTTATCTTTAACTTATGAAGCAGCATTAAAATTTCAGGGTTAGATCATTCTTATTAATCCCCAATTTATAGAATAATCCAGTAATAAAGATTTGTGTTTTATTAAGAGAATGAAACACACAAGTTCATGTTTTCAAGTCCTTAAAAATTAACATTAACAAAGTTAAATTGATGCATTTGTAAGAAATGGACTAATATTTTTATAATAGTTCTTAGGACAGTCTCTAAATAACATGGTCTTTTCTGCCTTTTTAGCATTAATTTACACATGCCAGGCCTATTTCTTTTTATTATAATTTGTTATACCTTTAAATTTCTTTTTTGCTATTTTCTTACCTTTTATTTTATTTGCCTGCCTGCTGATAATATCCTCATCTTATTAAAACTTCTCATCTAAACTTCATTATTAATTTGTCCTTAACTTTTTTTCCCCAACAAAATCATGCAGATTTGGGAGGGAACATAGAAAACCGCAAGCACAGATGTACACAAAGACACACAGAGGTACACCAGTTACTGTATATCCTGACTTTATGATGCTTTATAGGTAAAATGGGCCTGGAGCTGGGAAATATCACCCTGTACTTCAACTATACAATTAACTAGGTTCAGAGAAAAGATCTCATTTAATAACAGTATTACTTCAAATAAGGAGGATTGTATTGGCCAGTAGAATTATTAAGTACTAACCAGTCATATGCCCCCAGCTTATATATTTGTGGTATTTGGAAATGAAGAGCAACTCTTATTTTTATCTTTCAAAAGACAATTCCAGTTAAATTAGAATATTATACTGTAGGGCAAAGTGTTGTCTGTGGACTAGTGCAAGGCTGTGAAGTGTTGTTGTTTTGCTTTAAATACAAAATTGCCAGTAACTTCATGTCTATTGAATCTAATAATTTAAAAAAAAGTTTGGGTTGTATTTTGTATGCTTTTGGGGTTTCATTTCATTTTACAGTGATTACTTTTTACATTTTACTTTACAAAAGTATTGGTCTATGACTTACTGGAAATTATTTTAAAAAATGGTTCTATCACAAGTACCTTGAGAAGCACTGTTAATAGAAGATAATTGTTGGTTTCTAAATACTAATGTATGCTAGACCATAAAACAATATTTGAATAATTTGTTATATATTAAAATATGTCCCTTCCAGTCACTTACAAAGTTACTTTAAATTACTAGGATTTAATGTGGTTCCATCTCTTAAGACTATTTCATCAATCTTAGATCCAAGAGATACATATAAATATTAAAAGGTTAGAAAAACTTTAGAGCTCAACTGAGTAACCTCTCTACCTCTGTTAGATATATTCCACCATTCTAACTGATTTTTATATACTTTACTTCAAAAATTCACTTTATATGAAAGAGAAAAGATGACTATAAACGTTCAGTAGATTGGGTTTGTTTATGAAGGTGTCAGAATTACCCCTGACTCAAAAAAACAAAAAGCCCCACCCTAAACAAATAGAATAAAGAATTATCATCTGATCTCTGATCATTTGATGAGTTGGACACAAGGCAACCATCCAAGATCCCTTACAAAGAACCATGGCTATATATCCCAAAGAACTGAAATCTGATACTCAAACAATTCCCTGTACACGAATGTTTACAGCAGCACTACTTGTAATAGCTAAAAAGGTGGAAACAATCTAGATGTCTGTCAGCGGATGAATGGAGAAACAAAATGTTCTATATGTATGCAGTGGAATATTATTCAGCCACAAAAAGGGATGAAATAATGATACATGCTACAGTGTGGATGAATCCTGAAAACATTATGCTAGGTAAAAAGAAGCCAGACACAAAAAAGGTCATATACTATATGATTCCATTTATAGGAAATACCCAGAATAGGTAAATCCATACAAACAGAAAGCAGATGGGTGGTTGCTCGAGGCTGTGGGGAGGGGAGTATAGGGATTAAACTGCATAATGGATATGTTATCTTATTTTGGAGTGATGAAAATCTTTTGGAAGTAGACAGAAGTAGTGTTTGCATAACACTCTGAATGTACTAAATGCCACTGAATTGTTCACTATGAAATGGTTAATTCTGTTATCGGAATGTCACCTCAATTAAAGAACCACAGTTATTGACGTGCAGTTCTCAGTGCTGACTGCTTTACGCCTGTTGATTAACCACTAATAAGCTATGCTTCATCACAAACAGTAAACTTAGGCCAGCATTTATAGGTGGGGAAGGCCATTTACTATTGAACATCTTGGGTAATTTTGGGAAGAAGTTACAGAAATGTGTAAAAAATAGTAATAAAATAAAAACGATTATTTAAAGTAAAGGAAAAAAACAGGTAAGGAATGGGGAAGACAAAACTGAAAGAAAAGAAACATTGAGGACTGAAAAGAAAATTTTTACAAAAATAGTCTGATTCAAGAAGAAAAGAGATTTTAACTGTCAGTAGTCATGAAGTATCTGCATATTTAAATTAATGAAAAAGTGACAAAACACCTATGAAAGAACAAACAGATTTTAGAACTCACGAGACATAATTTCCATGCACCCATCCATTTACAAGGCTAGAAAACAATTTCCCAACTTCTTATTACACTGGAACTTACAGACTAAATGAATGAGAGATCCAGTGATTCATTTGGGAATCATACTTATTTAAGTGCCAACTGACAGCAAACTAATTTTTAAACTCCACTTAGGAATTCTTAATTAGTAAAGATTAGATTTAAAAAAGATTAACTTCATATTTATATCACATTTTTAACCCAAAAGATTATTCCAGCTGTTTCTAAAATAATGGTAGTTTCCCTAGTATTGTGTATAATGGATACATTCAACTAGAATTGATCACTCATAAAATTGTACTTACATATTCCTTCACATTTTTTGTTTTCACAGCTTTGTATGAATAATACGCAGGATAAAGCATTCCAAACACCAACCTAAAAGTAAAAAGTATGAGAAGACTAGTCAAACATAACAATGCTTTTAAGAGCTCATGAAAATTTCACCCAACAGAAAAGTAGAATGTGCATGGAAAACAAATGACAGTGTAAATGTATGTGAATGAAAATTTATGTAAACTAAATCTCCTCAGAAAAGCAAAGTAAAAATACACTTTTTTAAACAAAAAGATGATTTCATTATTCTAGAAACCATTTCATAGGAAAAAAGATTTATTTGAAAAAAACTGCCATTTAAAATCTTTTTTTCTCATCACAAAAAATATTCTGTGGTTCCTTGAGGAACACTTGGAAAACGTAGAAAATTGCCAAAAATAAAATAAAAATTGTCCCAACCCTACCAATCAGAGATTTCCACAGGCAACACTTTACTGTACGCAAATCCCACTTTTTATCTGTGTGTAGTATACCTAAAACAAACAGAACACACACACACACACACACACACACACACACACAAACAATTTGTGTTCATGGAAAAAGTGGTCCCTCTCTTCACTGGTTTGAGAAGCACCGACTTCTAATTATGACATGCTATGAAACAATATTTGATATATTTATTACAATATATATTAAAATAACTCTCCTTAAGCATTGATAAACTGGCAGTCACTAACAGGACTTAACTGAATGCTATCTGTTAGAATTACTTCACCAAATCACAGATCCTAGAGGTGTGTGTGTGTGTGTGTGTATGTACATACGGACATAGACAGAAATGACAAGACAGGATACATGGTTTACAATTGACATTGTTCACATAATACATCGTGGAATTACTCATCCTCAAATACTAGTCTACAGTATTCTTAATATCTTCATAACATTCCACATTGAGATTCACACAGTTTATTTAAACAACCCAATATTTATAGGCTTTTGGTTGATTTCCAGATTTTTTCTATTACACATGATACTGTGAAAAACTCTTCTATGGACATTGATATTCACTTCAAAGCGTACACACACTTTTTACTGAAGTATAGTTGATTTACAATACTGTTAGTTTCAGGTGAAGATTTCACATGTTTTACTTATTACCAAAAATGCCTTCCAGAGTGGCAGTTCCACCTTACACTCCTGTACATTGCCAATCATGGGTATCATTGTTTTAAAAAAAAGTTTGCCAGCTAAATAAAAGAAAAATAATAACCTCATATGTTTTAATGTACATTTCTGAACACCAGTAGCTGAGTTTTTTCTAAGTGTTTACTGGCCTTTTGATGCATGGGACATATGATATTCTGTTGTCCACATTTTTTTGGTCTTCTTAAAAAGAGTCTATTTTAGAATAGTTTCATTTTTATGGAAAAGTTGGGACAACGGTATAGATAGTTCCCATGTACGCTACACCGACTCACCACTATTAGTAACATCTTGCATTAGTCTGGTACATTTGGCACAATTAGTAAATCTTAATATATTATTAACTAAAGTCCATGCTTTATTCAGATTTCTTTAGTTTTACCAAGTATCCTTTTTCTGTCCCAGGATCCCATCCAGGACAGCATATTACATTTAGTTGTCTTGCATCCTTAGCTCCTTAGCTCCTCTCTTGACTGTAAGGGTAAGACTTTCCTTGGGAAATGACCTTGAGAGTTTTGAGATATACTGGTCAACTAACTATATTATAGGAAGCCACTCTAATAGAATTTGTCTGATGCTTTTCTCATGGTTAGACTGAGATAAGAGTTTTGGAGAGGAAGATCACAGAGGCAAAATTCTATCTCATCATATTATATCAAGGGCACATACTGTCAGCACGACTTATCACTGTGATGTTAACCTTGACCACCAGGCTGAGGCAGTCTTTGTTAGAATTGCCCTCGTAAAGTTACTCTCCACCCCTACCCTGGTTCCATGCTGTATTCTTTAGAAGGATGTTCCTAAGAGCAGACCACACTTGAGTGAACGGTCATGCTCCATCTCCTTGTGGGTCGAGATGGGGTATCTATATAAGTTATTTGAAATTCTTCTGCAGAGATTTGTCTGTTCTTCTCCAGTTATTTATTTATTTAATGATTTATTTGCATCAATATGGACTTGTATTTGTGTATTTTATACTTTGGGTCTTAATGCAGTAGTATCTATTTTGTTGCTCAAAGCTTTGAACATTGAGAGATATTTTAGGTATTTTCTGTGTCCCTTTGACATACCTCTATAATTGTGAGGGGTTGTTTTGAGAGCAATTTGTTACTTTCTGGCACTACATGCTGCACCAGGCTCATACTATGTACTTCCTGTGGCATTGCTGGAATCAGCCACTTCTCCAAGGAGCCTCGGTTCCTTTTATTGGCTGACGGTATTTAAGACCCAGATCTGGGTGCTAGGTGTGCTCATTGTTATCGGAGTGTTGTTGATTCTAGGCCCTTCTTTGTCTGTTTTGTATGGTAACCAATATTTTTCTAGGTTATTGTTATCTTTTGATTTTGTTTATGAAGTTTGCTGAAATACATATTGCATTATGTTTGCTAGAGCTGTCAGCAAAATACCATAGACCAGATGGCTTAAACAACAGGTATTTATTTTCTCCTAGTTCTGGAGGCTGGAAGTCCAAGATCAAGGTGTTGGCAAATTTAATTTTTTTATGAGGCCTCTCTACTTGGATTGCAGATGGTCACATTCTCACTGTGTCCTCACATGGTCATACCTTGGTCTGTGTGTGTATCCTAATCTCCTCTTCCTGTAAGAACACTAATCATACAGGATTAAGGCCCACCCTCAAGACCTCATTTTAACTTAATTTCCTCTTTAAAGACCATACCTCCAAATATAGTCACATTGAGGTACTGGGTGTTAGGATATAAGAGTTTTGGGAGGGGGACATAATTCAGCCCGTAACATATAATGTATATTTTAAAACGTTTACATTAAGTGTTTCCATTTATATTAAATAAGCCTTTCTTATGCTGAGAGCAAGTATTTATATCTCTATAGAGAGATATAAAGAGATTTTTAGTTTATTTATAGTCTGTTTATTTTATTTGAGGGAGGGATTGGGCTGTAAATCCCTGGTGACTTTCCTGACCTTCACAAAGCTGAACCCTGGGTTTGGGGCTGATGCCACCAAGTCAGAGGATATCAAGTCTTCTCCTACTGGGGATTTTATCCACTCCAACTGGAAGCCACATCATTAATACTCTCTGCCTTACCTAACCGTACTACCCTGTGAATGAATGCTACTTCACGACAAGCCCATCCTCAGACTCTGGACGTGAGAATTTTAGCTGTGCCACAGAGCCTAGGGCTTTTCCATTTAACACAGGTACCCCACAAGGCACAGAGGCTTTCCAGCTTAGTGATTTCTAAGAAAGCAAGTGACCTTAGGAGCTGAAGAGTAAACAAGAACACAACTCCTGGGTCTGCTGTGTGTTCATCCTCCCTGCTGACATAAGGTATAACCCCTCAGTTAGCCATCTCAGTTACAGTTTACATATTCAAGTTAATCATTTCAACCCATTTTGTATTTCCTTTTAGAATTTGGACGCAATCAACATAATATCTTCCATATTCTCATACAGTCTAGTACCACTGGATTTAAATTCAACATGAGATTCTCCATTACTATCACTGGATGGATCTTTCACGTTTCCTTCCTTTGCTACAGTATCCATCCAAAATGTACCCCAGTCCTCTTGGGTTTTTCTTGGTGAGTGTCCAGCATCCATCCTCCTCTTTTATTTTCAAACCAGTGGCTGATAATACATTTAGGTTCATGCCATCTCAGCTGACTTATTGAATAGTTTCCCAGCACATGTCTCCAGCTCCACCGTCAGATCAGGATTCCTAATATCTCTGACTTGCTTCAAGACTTCAGTAGCTAGCCTCCTCATCCTCTTGCCAACAAGCCCCTGTGGGGGCTCATCAGAACATAATTTGAAAACCACTGTCTTATATAAACCATCTGTCCCAACATGGTTTTCTTCGATATGCCTCTTATATTTCTACTTCAATCCTGAAATGTGTGCTTCTTGCCTACAAGGCCTCCTTCCCTCATTGTTTCCTCTTCTTTCTTTTTTTCCATTTTTTTTCTTGAAGATCCAACCCTCTTCCATAGATTTCTAAATTACTTTCATTGTGAATTTTAGAATTTGTCAGGATTAGTCATTTTGCCTTTACCCTATTCTATTAGATCGTTTGATGAATTTTTAAATGTATAAATAACAGACTTCCAAAATGTAATTTTCTCACATATAGCAAGGATTTGGTGCTAGTTGATTTTATGCATACAGGTGCTTTGCCTTTATTTTTTTAATCGCTATGTTGAATAGAACCAGTCAAATTAATAAACACAATGTCCCTAACACCTAACTTTTGTAAGAGTAGAAAATAATAATGTATTTCAGTTGGAACATGGGGAAGATTAAATGTCTTAGTGACTAGTGGGGCAATTTTTATGGACCACCACTGTTAATATTATAATTTGTTACTGCTCCAATGTGAATATTACTTAGTAATTTATTGCTAACATCTGAAATGTTTTCTAGGTTTTTTGGGGGGGTTCATTTTCTTTAATATTGGGCTCTACTGTAGATGTTTGCAATCTGGGAGGTCAGGCGTAAAGCCAAAGCATAAGTACAGTCTATAAAAATCAAATAAGGTTTATTTTAGAAGGCCACCTACAAGATAAACTAACAGTTTATAAAGGGAGTATTTGCTACAAATAAAATTCACCTATAAATTTGAATATTGTTTCAGTTAAAGAGGCAGGAAGAAATAATTATTTATTTCCCTTTAGTCTTATTTCTGCCTAAAGAGGGGAAAACTTTGCCAAAACACTCTTGATACCCTTCCCTCCCACTAAGGTAAGGTTGCCCATTTGAACACTGGTTATGTTTAAAAATTTTTTTACACTATTTTAAAAAGGAAATAAAATTTATGAGAATGCAGTGGTGAAGATGGTTCTTGTATCATTTTTCATATATGGAAAATATTTGAAATAGCTGTTTTCTGGACAAATGTTCAGACACAATCCAACCTTCACCAAAATTGTTTTAGAGAATTATAGCATGTTCAAAGGCAAATCTCAGAAGGAAACTACTAAGAGTGCTCTCAATACTAGATGTCATCAAAGCATAAAAGTTAAGCACCATTTCATAAAAAATTGATTAAAGCTTTTTTCCTGATTAAGATCCTAAAAAGAACTTACTACAGAATTTTTGGAAGATATAGAAAAGTATAAAAAAGGACAATAAAAATCACAAGTAATTCCATTACTGAATAAGTGATCTTTTTTTTGTTGTTAAAGATTATTCAAAAAATAAATTTGTATATATTTGTTATAATTTTTATCAGTCTTTTCAGAAGGCTGATATATCACTCAATTCTTTGAAAACCTTAAAAATGCATCAATAATAGTTTAATAACAAAACTGACAACAGAGTTAATTTACATTTAAATAAGTTATAAAGCACTAATTCTAAGGATTTGAACTTCTTTTTTTCTTTTTAACCATTTAAAAAAATTGTAGTTAATTTACCATATTGTGTCAGTTTCAGGTGTACAGTAAAGTGATTCAGTTATATACACACATATATATTCTTTTTCAAATTTTTTTTCCATTATAGGTTAAGGTTATCCAAGATACTGAAAATACTTTCCTATGCTATACAGTAGGTCCTTGTTGTTTATCCATTTTATATATAGAAGTATATTTGTGTTAATCCCAAATTCCTAATTTATTCTGCCCACCCTCACCCCACTTTCCCCTTTGGTACCCATAAGTTTGTTTTCTATGTCTGTGAGTCTACTTCTGTTTTGTAAATATGAACTTTCTTCTTTTTAATCTATTATTCTTATCATTCTTTTAAAAACATTGTGAAAAATGAAGTTATACACAAATAGTGTTAATACAATAAATCCCCCATCCCTATCACCTAATTTTAAGAATTATTAACAGTGATCCATTCTTAACATTTTGGTATTATTTCAAATTTTTTCTATAATCTTTTAAAAACCTTATTTTAAAATGTAACATTTTAAAGACAATATTTTAAAAGTATGTTCTAATTATGTATAAAATACTTTAAACACAACTAATTGACATCTTAGAGCATGTAGATTTTTGTTCTGCCCTTCCACTAAATGTTACATTATGAACATTTTCTTATATCTTTAAATAATCTCTAAGAACATCATTTAACAACTACATAGTATAATATTCCTTCATAGGAATGAAGACCATATGTTCCTATATGTGTACTATTTTAATTAATGCTATGATGAACAATGTTTCTATGATTACTAGTAACAGTGATTATTTCTCAACATTTTATACTGGGCAGAATGTTAAGCACTTTCTGCATATCATTTCATTCAGTTCTCACAATAACACCTAGAGGTAGGTGCTGTTTTCATACCTATTTTACAGATACAAAGACTGAGCCTTACAGAAGTTAAGAAACTAACTCAATGTCATGTAGCTTAAAAGTTTATTGGCTAGATTTCAAAGCCAGGCACTCTCACTTGAAAATCCACACTTAAGAATCACTGTTTTTTCCTAATGACATTATCCTAGAAGTGGAATAAGTCAGTCAAAGAGGCTGAGATTTTGAAGATCTTTGATATATATTGCCAAACTGCTCTTTAGAAAAGAAATATCAATTTATTTTCTTACAAGGAATGTATAAAATACCCATTTAAGGACTATTTTCTTTAGTAAGATCAAAAGTCAAACAAGGTGAAATGAATAAAGGAGAGTCACTAGGCATTTCTTCTAACAGATGAACTGTGTTTCTAAGATAAATATGTGGATTAGAATAATCATGGAGTGTATATATCACTACTAAAAGAGAAAAACATCCTGAAATATTAATGATGACATTTAATTTCAGAACTATTTTAAAATTATCTTTAGATTACAAATTCTGCCTCTCACAATAGAAAAGAATTTACATTGTAGTTTGTTAAAAGTAAGCATACTATAGCTTATTGCTGATAATAAACTACATAATACTAACATGTAATGTGACTACACTCATTGGCACCTGGCATTGCTCACTTGGCAAATTTTTCTTATTCCATTGCTTTCAGAATCATGTTCCCAGATACAATACTCCAGGCCCTCATCCAAGAGTATAAATAAACTGCATCTGTCTGCAGCCCAGTTTACACCAAAAACCGAGACCAGTGCAATGTACATAAAACAGCCTGGACTAAGAATGGAAAACATGCAGAGGTCTCTCTGCTACTCCCCTGTTCCTGTGACCAAGAGAGAGATGGCTAGTCATTCACTGTACTCTTTTCTGCTGACCTTGGTCTCAGAGTCTTTGTCAGCACAGCACCAACATAAGCTCACAACAAAGGATAAAAGATGAGTGAGCTTACTGGCCATTTTTTGCCATCCTTGTTCCAAATCTTTATTCCTCTAGGTGGTGTCATTGTAAATTGGGGTCAAGCTTGACCACCAGGTAGGTTATGTTCCTAAACTATTATACCTATCTCCTTCGGGGGAAAATCACTTTAACCGAGTTGCTTTTTAATATTACATTCTTGTTTTTTCTTAAAGTACATTATAAGAAACTGCCATATGAAACTCATGGCTATAAATACTAGAAGAATAGTGTTAAGGCCACTGTCTGTCCCTATACATGAAATTTCATGTGTAAGATTTACTTTGGAATTCAGTACAATGCAGTACTTAGCCTTCTTTGAGAAAATAATGCTCTTCTTTCTATCTGATAAGAATTTTATTATTCCTTTTTTCCCTCCACTGACTGCCTGGAAACTCATAGGCAAAATCTGTTGTTCAACTATATCAACTATGATGGGACTTAAGATTGGCCTATCTGTATGGTATTTGTGTTAACCAGACTTTTATTATCTATTTTGCTTTTTTCCCTAGTCTTAATCCTCTTTTCTTTAGATTTTAACATATACACTTGGCAAATAACTTCTTAAATAATTTGAAAGAACACAGAGCAAAAATAAATAGTTAAAAGGTAGTAGTCACTGCAGTGAAGCACAGAATTCAGCTCATCACTGCCAGGGAAACAAGAAAGGCATTTTTAAACTTAGGTAGCTGTGACTGGGAACCACTGGTGGTCCCCCAACTTAGCCACACATCAAAATCACCTCAGGAGCTTCTTTTTAAATACTGTTTTTGTTGTTGTTGCTTATAAGGTTTAACAAAGGTAATTAATCTAAAAAATGAAATAAAGCAGAAAATGCAAAGTAAAAGTCTTCTCTCATTTTGAAACAATCCATTTCCCCAGAGATATGCATGGAAAAAGTTTCTTGGATATCTTCTAGTAAACTAATTTAAATATATAAATTATATTAAAATATAAATATATAAATAACAAAAACAGTAAATTCTCAAACTCATTATTTCCTAATTATTTTACTACATTTTGCTATGTTCCTGAGTTTATTTATATCTATTCTATTTGTATGGTGGAAGTACTAAGTGAGCTTTGTGTGTCTCTTCCCAGCTCCACACTCAATGACATCATATTGGTAGCTTGAAATAGACTATTATTGGAGGCAGGATTTACATCACGGAAATTAGCAAATGATATGAATGAGTCCCTTTGCCCCAGTTGTTAAGCACTACCAGCACACTACTGCCTGTATGTGTTTCAGTCAAGGGAAATTTTAGTATGTTTCTATCAGGAGGACAATGAAATACTGTATGTAGAAGGAATTCACAGAATTTTCTGAAATCAAGAAGGCAGGCTGTTATGGCAACCAAGTTTAAAAAAGGCTTCATGCAAGATAAAGAAAAAGAGGGCAATTGCCTTTTATCATATTCAATTCTGTTTGAAGATTAAGTCTCTAATATTAACACAGACTCTGATGAATTTTTAAAATGAAATTAGGATCTTAAATATTAGGGAATGCTAAAAATAGTATATTTTATAACAGTAGCTTTCTGACTTTTTTCAAAGCAGTATTTTTTCCACCAGTGGAAATCTTCCTTAGGAACCTCAATAAATAAAAGATAAATACAAATAAATGAGACAAATGCAATTAAGTTGTCCTTAGAGAACTTAATTTCATTGACTGTAGAATCCTCTGAGGAATTCTAAGCCTTTGAACTATTTGAAAGGCATCCTTTATAAATGGTTCAGGAGCTACCAATCTGTCTATATATAAGAATTAGTTGGGAATGAGAATCTTTGGAAGTGGGAGCCAAGAATTTGAATTTTTGAATTCTGCACCTTCAACAAGCTAAGGTATGACAATATTAGGCTTACTTTGTTTTGTATTAAAACTGATTATGATTAAGCAATATGCTCTTCATATGCTAAACTCTAATTGTATTTTAAAAAGTAATGAGAGAATGATTATAGGTTATCTTGACTTTTGCCAAACTCTAGAGTTACTTAGACACGAAAATGTAAGAGATCATGAGGAAAAAGAAAGTAATATAGAGTAAAGTGGCAAAACTTAATAGATTTTTGAAAAGAATGAATTTGTGCCTGTTTAAGACCTAATAATTACAACTGGTGCAAGGTCCAGTGAAAACCCATGTATCTGTGTATATTCTTTCTAAATGAATCATTATGCAACTGTTTAAGGAGCCATCATGTAGCAAAAGTTCATACATGATCACTGCAAAATAGTAAGTAACTTTTGTCTCATACAAGTTTCAAGGAAAAGAAATTTGCTGCCAAGAATCTCTGCTAGTAGAGAATCCCCATTTAGCAAAACAAGTGGCCTTAAAGAAAAATATGAAAATTACATACAGGAAGAAAAAGCAAACCCATGAGAAAAACCCAAATCCTGAATTCTATAACCAGTGATACAAGTTTAAAACTGCCAAGGAGAGAAAATGACAGTAAAAATTCCTTTGAAAGACTTTATACATGTTTTAATTATAGTCATCAAAAGCTACGAGGCTTGGAATTTTTATGCTGTTAGAGCTAAACTTCTAATTTTACTCCAGAGCTTCTAATTTCTTCTCTAAAAAGAAAGCTAAAGATAAAACTAAGGGAAAGAAATCAATCTGCAGTAAATCAGGCTGGTATTTCATCATCCTCTCACTGTCTCCTCTAGCTACCACCTCACCCCTCACTACGAGGGTCTACTATGTGGTAGACCTAGACCAAAGAAAAATGTTTAAAAAAATAATGCTGAACTCAATACAGAATAAACTATAGAACCACAAACTCCTGAAGCCCGCAAGGAACTAGACATCCTGTGGGCAGAATTCCGCAGAATGGCGTTTGTGGCTAAAAGAAGATGATGGTCCCCACAATCTAGAGCATTCCCCAGTTTACCAGGTATAATTTTTCCATTCTGATTATCACTAGTAAGAAATTCATGGTGGGGGGTAGGTATCATTGTTCTATTTCTACAGATAATAGATAAGGCTCAGAGAGACTACGGATCTTATGAATTTGGCACCCATAAGTGTTGAAGCCCATACAAAATAAACACAGAACTTCTAATTTCAAGGCCTGTGCTCTTTGCTCCATACCAAAAACTTGGTAATTCATACAATGTATAACTCACAGCCAACATCTCCAATATTAGTACCTGAATGAAGTCAATATTCAGAAGTTAGCTAGGTAATTGTGACCCACCAATCTACCATTGCCATATGTAAAAAGACACATGAGACCCATTTTTTTGATTGGGTACAAAGTCTACATTGAGGAATATTTACATGTTTAATCACCACTCACATGCTTTCTAGTTCCTATCAAACTGGTTAGGTGGCTATACTTGGTGGAGTTAAGAATTACTCATATCATCTGACCAACCCCTGACTCCTATGTAACTCTGGACTCAGAGGAACTGTTTCCTTTATTTGGCCCCTAAGCATAGGATCTGTTAAAACCCAAATTCAGCATTAGCTCCGTCGACAGGTAAGAGTTCAGTTGTAATCTAAGTTTCGAAAAAAGCTTCTGGTGAAGAAAAATCACACACAAACCACTTCTGAAAATGTTGAGAAAACTTCCTCTTCTTAAAATACAGGCCTCTACACAAATAAAAAGGAGATGAGTAAGTAAAGACATAAACATAGATTCTATCCTGACCAGGAAGTGAACTTCCCTGATTTGAACTCGGATCTAAAATTGCTGCTGAGTCCTTGCATCGGACATTCATATCCACTGTGCAGTCCATACTACAGTCGTCTGGTCACCTCACAAACGGTCATGGCAACTCTTTACTGGGCTCCAACCAATCTAAAGTGAATTTTGCTTTCAAATAATCTGTTAATCCCTCTCCATTACACAAAAACAGGTATCAGATGGCATACTTCATGCCAAGCACTGTGTATTCTAGCAGTAAGGATACAACAGTGAACTCACCATTGCTTTTTAATTAAAACTGAATTTGTGATGACTTGGAAATCAAAACAGTCTATCGTATTTCTTTTTTGGGGGGGCAGGGTAATTAGGTTTATTTATTTTTAGAGGGCGTACTGGGGATTGAATTCAGGACCTCATGCATGCCAAGCATGTTCTCTACCACTTGAGCTATACCCTTCCCCCAACCTTCATATTTCTTAAAGCACTTCCTTCATTTGTTCACATCTTTCTAATACCTTCATTATTTCCAACTCAGTACTTTTTTTCTCATGCCACTCCCCAGAGCTAGAACTATCTCCCTCTTTATGTTGAAAACCCTCCCTCTTTTCCTAGGCACCCTACATGTTACTCTTTGAATAATGAGGTTGAAAGACAGTTTGGTCTCCTTATTTTGTATAGCAAACAATCCCTAACAGAAATTAAATTACAAAAATAACAACTAAAACATAAAAATTAAACATTGTAAAAGCATTTAAAAATATTCTCTAAGTTCTCTGGAGGTGGTCAGCTGATTAGAGAATGTACTTTCTTTTGCACAAGAAAATCATAAGACGAGGAAACTTTATATTATCTTGGGCAACTCAGCAACAGAAAAAGAAAGCAAACATGGGCTACAAGAACTATTCCACCACCTAACTTAATTCTGACATCAGTAACTATGGCAGGAAATCAGTATGCTGGCTTTTTGGCACCACCAAGCCCTCTGGCTCTTAGGAAATATCATTGTTTCAGAAAGGCAGTTTTGGATGAGCCCACTCCCACTCTTGAGAAATGGTACAGAATCTACCAATTCTGACTTTGTGGCTTTTTGCTCCCTAAAAAAATACAAAAGTGATTAACAAAGGACAGTTGATATATCCATTGAAAAGAAAGGGTTTTAAAGTTTCTCATAACAAGGGGCCTGTTATATGTTAAGGAGACAAAGAAAAAAATGACAGTTAAGTGAAATATGTAATCCGTGACTGAATTCTGGGTTAGTTTTGTTCTGGTTGTTATTTTTGTAAAAACAACAATGCAGCTACATAGAGTATTATTAGAGCAACTTGGGCAATTTGAATACGAACTGTACTTTAGGTGTTAATATCTTATTATTAATTTTTGGGGTGATGTTAATCTTGTGGGTATAAAAAAGAATGTCCTTGTTTAGGACTAAAATGTCATAATGTTTTCAATTTACTTTTTTAAAATAAAATTTTAATTTTAGTATAGATTTAGATTTACAAAAAATTACGACAATAGTATAGACAGTTCCCATATACCACACACCCATTTCCCCTTTTATGAAAATCATACATTAGTATGGTACATTTGAACAATTAATGAACCATTAACAATACATTAATATTAATTAAAGTCCATACTTTATTCAGATTTGCTTAGTGCTTATATATATCCATTCTAGAGTACCATCTGGGTTCCCACTCCATTTATGACATTACATTTAATCATCGTCTCCCCAGGCTCCTCAGAAGGTTTCTCAGCCCTTTCTTTTTTCTGATGACTTGACAGTCCTGAAGATTGCTGGCCAAGTATTTTTTATAACATCCCTCAGTTGATCTGATGTTTTTGTCAGTGTTAGACTAGGGTAAGTGTTTTGGGCAGGAACATCACAAAGATGATGCACCATTTTCATGACGTATCAAGGGCACATACCATCAGTAGGACTTACCACTGATGATGTTGACTTTGATCACTTGGCTGCAGTAGAAGTTACAAGATTAAGTTACTAAACAACCCCCCTCCAAAAAAAAAAACACTGCCTTGCTTCCCACAACATACTTTTTAGAAGGAAATGACTATTTACAGCCTATACTTAAGCAGTGGTAGATTATGCTCCTTCCATGAGGGCAGAGCATCTACATAAATTATTTGGAATTCTTTTGCATGGGAGAGATTTTTCTATGCTCTTCCACTCATTGATTTATCATGAGTATGTTATCTCAGTATGACTCATGGATATTTATTATACATTTAGTGTTCTAACACAATACTACTTTATTTTGTTGTTCAAATTGTCTGATTTGGTCACTGGGATCTCTTTCAGTTGGCTCATGTCGCTTTGATATACCCCCATCATTGTTTTTATCTATTTCGAGCACTTTGTTTATTTTGTGGCATTAAGAGGTGGTCCAGGCTCATCCTGATAATTCTTGTTCCATTCCTAGGAGCAGCTATTTCTCCAAGGAGCCCTGGTTTCTTTTATTGGAGAGTGTATTTGAAATCAAGATATGGGTGCTAGATGTACTCATTGCTACTGGAGTATTGTTGATGCTAGGCCTCTGTCTATTTTATATCTTAACTAACATTGATCTGTTTATGAATTTTGCTAATATGAGTATGTTGTATATTTGTGAGCCTTTATGTTAAGTAAGTGTATGCATTTTTATTAGGTAAGCCTTTCTTATGCTGAAAGCAAGTGGATATTTATATCTATCTTTCTGTTCATCTGTAGTTTATTTCATTGGAGAGTGGGATGGGCTGTAAATTCCTGGTGACTTTCCTGTCCTTCACAAAGCTGAACCCTGGGTTTGGGGCTGATGCCACCAAGTCAGAGGATATCAAGTCTTCTCCTGCTGGGGATTTTATCCACTCCAACTGGAAGCCACATCATTAATACTCTCTGCCTTACCTAACCGTACTACCCTGTGAATGAATGCTACTTCACGACAAGCCCATCCTCAGACTCTGGACGTGAGAATTTTAGCTGTGCCACAGAGCCTAGGGCTTTTCCATTTAACACAGGTACCCCACAAGGCACAGAGGCTTTCCAGCTTAGTGATTTCTAAGAAAGCAAGTGACCTTAGGAGCTGAAGAGTAAACAAGAACACAACTCCTGGGTCTGCTGTGTGTTCATCCTCCCTGCTGACATAAGGTATAACCCCTCAGTTAGCCATCTCAGTTACAGTTTACATATTCAAGTTAATCATTTCAACCCATTTTGTATTTCCTTTTAGAATTTGGACACAATCAACGTAATATCTTCCATATTCCCATACAGTCTAGTACCACTGGATTTAAATTCAACATAAGATTCTTTTTTTTTAATGTTTTAGAATACTTGTTTTATTTGTAAATTATAATTAGGATTACCTTTGCAAAAATGAAGACCTTACAAGACATTTTGTGCTAAGTTGCCATGTAGAAGTCCTGTTATGTTGCCAGTCTGGAGTGGTTCAGTTCACTTGGTATGTACATGCATAGCAGCAAGACAGTATTTCTTGTCTTTCCTTTTAAAAATGCTTAATTCTTTCCCTTTTTTATATTTTAAATTGATGCATAACAGGATATACAGCACAATATTAGTTTCAGATGTATAACATGATTTGATATTTGTATATACTGCAAAATAGTCATAGTAAGCCTAGTTAACATCCTTCACCATATAGTTATAAAATTTCCTGTGAGAACTTTTAAGACCTACTCTCAGCAATTTTTAACTATGCAATACAGTATTATATAACTATAGTCACCATGCTGTGCATTACACCCCTGTGACTTACTTATTTCATAACTAGAAGTTTGTGACTTTCGACCCCCTTTACCCATTACTATCACTGAATGAATCTCTGACTCTTCCTTGCCTTGCCACAACATCCATCCAATCTGTAACCCAGTCCTGTTGGTTTTTCCTTGGTGAAAATTTGGAGAAAGTTTCCTTTTCAAAATAAAGTTGCTGATGCTACATTTAGGTTCATGCCATCTCAGCTGACTTACTGAATAGTTTCCTAATACATGTCTCCAGCTCCACTGTCAGATCAGTCGTCCTAATATACCTGCTGCACTGCCTTCTTTCAACACTGCTGGCCTCCTCACCTTCTTGCCAACCAGCCCCTGTCGGGGCTCACTGGAACATAATTTGAAAACCACGGTCTTATATAAAATATCCGTTCTAACATGGGCCCCCCAATATGCCTCTTGTATTCCTACTTCAGTCTTGGAGTGTGTGCTTCTTGCTTGGAATGCCTCCCTCTCTCATCTTTCCTCTTCTCCACATGGATCACTTAGCTTCCTCCCCTTGTTTACCTCTAACTGCCCATTCCAACAGTGAGGAACTTACTTAATTTCATTTCCAGTATATATGTATAGTGGTTTCAGAATTGTTAACCTATACCTTCATGTGATACAACTTTATCAAGAAGGGTACAGTGCTATATACAGTTCTTTTTAACTTTAGCCTTATAGCCCCCAACAATTCCCAAAGCTACTTAAATCAGCACCTTTTCCTTTTACTCCCTTCAGCAAAGTTGTTTAATACATTTGCAATATGGATACTTCTGTCACATCCCATCTTGTATCCTTCAACCTCCTAAATAATTTTGCATATGTTAAGGTTCACTCTTTGCTGTTGCGTTGTGTGGGGTTTTGACAGATGCATACTGTCATGTATCTACCTTTATAATATCATGTAGGATAGTTTTACTGCTTTATAGAAACCCGTGATTTACTTGTTTAATGCCCCACAACCATTGCTGTTTAAAATCTGTATACTTCTGCCTTTTCCAGAATGTCATGCAGATGGAATCATACAGTATTTAGTTTTTTCAGACTTGCCTCTTTCATTTAGTAATGTGCATTTAAGATTCATCCATGTGTTTCTGTGGCCTTATCGTCCTTTTAATCATTGTATAGCGTTTATATGGATGTGCCAGTATGTTTATCCATTCATCTAGTAAAGGACATCTTGGTTGCTTATAGCACTTGGTCTATTGTAAATTTTTGCCCATGAACATTTGCATCTAGGTTTTGGTGTGGAATTAAGTTTTCAATTATGTTGGATAAATATGTAGAAGCATGATTGCTAGATCCTACAGTAAGACTAAGTTCAGTTTTGTACTAGCCAAATTGCCTTCCAAAGTGGCTGTATCATTTGCATTCCCACCAGCAATGAATGAGATTTCTTGTTGTTTTGCATCCTTGCCAGCAACTGATACTGTCAAGTTTTATGATTTTAGCTATTCTAAAAGGTGTGTAGTAGTATCGCACTGTTGTTTTGATTTGCATTTCCCTAACGATCACATATGGATGCAGTGCATCTTTTCATACGTGCATTTGCCAATGTGTATCTTCTTTTGGGGGAGGTATCTGTTCAGTTCTTTGGCCCTTTTTTTATTTGGGTTGTTTTCTTACTGTTGAATTTTAAGTGCTCCTTGCATTATCTTCTCTTACTTTGTGGTTCGTCTTTTAATTTTTTTAACAGCATCCTTCACAGAGTAGAAGATTTTTAGTCTGACTTACCAATTTTATTTTTTTTTATTTCATGGACCATGCTTTTGGCATTAAACCTAAAGATTCATTACCAAGCCCAAGGTCACCTAGATTTTCTACGATCTATATATTCTTTTGAAGTTGTGCATTTGACATTTAGCTCTGTGATCCTTTTTGAGGTTATTTTGGTGAAAGGTGTAAGGTCTTTCTTTAGCTCCTTTTTTTTTTTGTTTGTTTGCACAGGGACGTCTAATTGTTATAGTACCATTTGTTAAAGTGACTGACACATAAAACATTTGGTAAAACCAAGAGTAACAAAAAACTGTAGCTATTGCAGAATATACTATATATATATGTGATATATATGTAGAGAGAGATAGGGAGAAATCAACTGTGACATATTAACAGTAGGTGATTCTAGGTGAAAGGTAAATGGGTGTTCATTATACTCTTTCAAATTTTCTGCAGCACTAACACTTCAATAAAAAGCAGTGAAATACAAAGAAGGTAGGAAAGAATGAAATGAATTTTAGAAATATTTTCATTAAATTATTTACTTCTCAAAAGGTTAAATTTCTTTAATATAAAAGATTGTAATTATGTAGAAAACTGGATTATCTAACAACTGGATTAGCTACCGCACTCCTAGAGAAAAATGTGAAAGAGAAACAATGACAACTAAAGACAAAAATATTAAAAATATTTTATATTAAATACTTTCTACTGTAACTGTCAATTCATCCATTTCTTCTTGTAGTTCAGTTGGTTTTTGCTTAAATACATCTTCTTGTAAGTATATCTCTAGATTTGTTTTGTTTTGTCTAAAATTCATCTTAACTAGAACTGTTTCCACATTTCTTTTCTTTTTTTTAAATTTTTCTTTTTTTCTTTCTTTTTCTTTTTTTTTAAATGGAGGTGCTGGGGATTGAACCCAGGCCCTTGTGCATGCTAAGCACACGCTCTACCACTGAGCTATATACCCTCCTGTCCCATTTATGTTTATTGTAATTCTGGTATATTTAGGGTTAAATCTAACATCTTACTCTATTTGTCCTACCTGTTCTATCTTAATCTCTCATTCTCTCTCCCCTTTTTTTTTTTTTTTTTGCCTTTTATGGAATAAATGAGACCTAATTCTTTAGTTCTCTGGTTTCTAGCTTTATGTTATTAGACTTCCTATGTTGGATTGACCCTTGGTGTTGTTTCTTGTCCCAACAGAAAAACCGAGAACTCAAGGTCATTGGGTTTGAGGAGATGCCCTTAGGTGAAATTAGTCTTAATGCTCCCTTTACCTTGTTGGGCTTTTGGCCTCTGAGCAAACTGTACTTGCTAGTCAGCTCAGCGATACATTTAAAAAAAAAAAACCACGGAGGCATTTATTTTGATTGTTAGATGAGATCACTATCAAACATTTCCAATTCCCAGCCATTATATATAACAATATTTTCTTCACTAATATTAAATAGTTGTAAAATTTTTGATTGATTATGTTGCCACCCAGTGTTTTATTTTCATTTTATTTATAGGAATACTCATGGTCTTAATCACCTTCATCACTGGTATATTTTTAAATGTTATTAAATAAATATTTTATCTAGCTTTTTTTCCATTTTTTCAGTGGGAGGGTCCATCACAGTTACATTTTTGTCCACCTGTCTGCTGAAAATGAAAACTCTAAATTGCTCTTTAAATTCTCAGAGGCTTTGTTCTAAAAAGGTCAATCAGAACAATCTATAAGAAGAAAGGAATTCAGTCTCTTAATCAGGCACCTCTGGGGCAAGAGGACATAAGCTGAAATATGGGAGTTCCCTGTATCTGATGTGAATTATGTAAGTAAATCACTTAAACTACTGGTTATACATGAGGGTTCCTAACACTCTTTGATACTTATGGTAAAAGAGCTGTTCTTAAAATTGTAATCTTAAATTCAGGTATAGATGTTTTTTTCCTTGAAATGTCTAGCCATTCAAATTTTAAGACAAATTTGAACAATGTCAATTTCTATCCAATCCTAAAAATTTAATGGTATAAAATAAGACATTAGGAAGCTCTAATTCTTTCCCCAAAGATAAAGAGGCTGGAAATGTGGTTTGGCATTACATAATGTTGCCACCCACTCTAGAAACAGAAATGAGTGCCTAGCAACAGGAAAGGGTCATCTCAGGAGAGTGCTGATTGCTCATTGGAGCATTCTAAACACAGATGCTTTGCTATCCTTATCACTTCCAGTCCCTGTTAAACACATGCTGGTTACCTTGGATCCCAGTGCCATCTCATGAAAACCTTTTTTCTATGAAAATCAGTAACTACCACTTAGGGCAGCCTCTACCTTTAGGTTACATTTTTTAAAAAAGCAAAATAAAATTTGAAACATTAAAAGAAAATTTGCATTTTGTGTGTATTCTTCTTCCCCAGTAATCGTATTTCTTTCAAGATATGTTAGTGTTCTTGTTGGCATTTTTCTGACCTCACCCTCTATACACACAAATTTTAGCAGCAAGGCTGAAATATCCATTTCTTAATTAAGAGGTTATACATGAGGGGACCAAATATTATTTATGCTTATGGGTGCTTATGGTAGGAGAGATTTTCTCAAAACAGTAATCTCATGTTCAAGAATTTGTTTTTATTTTCCTTAAACATATAGCCATTGAAACTTTAGATTAAATTTGAACAATCTTAATTCCTATTCAATTTTAAAGATTTAGCAGTACAAATAAAGATCCAGGAAGCGCTAGTTTTTTTCCCAAAGATATATAAAAGGGATAGAAATGTGGTCCAGCATCACATAATGTTGCCACCACTCCAGAAAGAGAAGTGAGAGTACCTTTCCCTAGGTTTCTTGGCTATTTGCATGTGTCCCCCCCTCCCTCTCTTTGGTGTAAAATCCTTTGTCCATTTTTCTTTATATATTCTGAATATGAGCCATTTGTCACTTTCATATGTTACAGTTTTCTCCCACTGTCTTCTTTTTTCACTTTCAGTGGTGATGAAGAGAAGTATTTAATTTTAGTCTATTTCAATTTATCATTATTACACGACTCCTTTATGACTAATCCTTTCTGTGCCCTGTTTAAGATTGGTTTTCCTTATTTCAAAGTCATAGAGCTATTTTGCTATTATTATCTTCTATAAACCTGATTGTTTTACTTTTTGCCTGCAACCAGACTGGAATTGATTTTTTGTGATGGTCTGTATTGGGGGCTATGATTATAAGGATATGTGGAAATCCAGTTGACATGGGACCACTATTATAGATAACAACCTTTACTCACTGCTCTGTAGTACTACCTTTGTCATAAAACAAGTACCTTAGATGTATGGGACTCTTTCTAGACCCTATGCTCTTTCATTGGCCTAGTTGTCTATCCTTGCTTCAATATCACATTGTCTTAATTGCTGTACCTTAATAATAAATCTTGATACCTGATTAACTCATCCTACTATCAATATCTGATCAAATATGTCATTCTACTTAGTTCTTCTATTCTTTGCTCTTTATATTTCAAGATTGTCTTGGCTATTCTTGGTCCTTTCCACTTTCATATACATTTTAGAAAAAACTTGTCAATTTTCTTCTCTTCTCTAGATATGCTCACTCCCTAGGTGAACTCATCCAGTTTCATCACTTTGAATATCCACAGTCAATCTGTCAAACAATCCTCTGCATTGTATCTTTAAAATAAATCTGGAATCTGACAACTATTACCAACCTGGTCCAAGGCACCACCCATCTCTCACTGGTTTATTAAAATGGCCTACTGATTGGTCTCCAAGCTTCCATCCTTGCCCATTTAGTCTGTTCTCCAAGGTAGAGAAATCTTTTAAAATAAAATCTGATAATGTCACTCTTCTGCTTAAAACTCACCTCACTCAGAGTAAACTCCAATGTCCTTCACAATGGCGTACATGTCTAGCCATACTATTGCTCTGCCCCAGCCCCACTGACCTCCCAGTGCTGAGCAGAGCCCCACCTTGAGGCTTGCACTTGGTTAACTCCCTTCCTGGGAGGCACTTTCCCAGTTTCTGTGTGGCTAATGCCCTCACCTCCTTCAAGTCTTTGTCCAAATGTCTACTTCTCACTGAGGCCTTCCCTAACTACCATATTTAAAATGGGAAGTCACCCTAAGACTAAATGAAAACTCTATTCTAAACAAAATGCTTTATTTTTTAACAGAAACACAATAAGATAAAGTACGACCCATAATAACTGTAATCAATTCAAAAAGCAAAGTTTCATTTTTTTTAAATGGCCAATTCTGTCTTCCTTGTATTTGTTTAAAACAAGACAGCCATGGAGATTAATCCAATCCATGATAACTCCATAGAGTGCCAAAAGATAGCCTCTTCTACTGGCCATTGATCTCACAGTTGTTTTGTGTTTTATTTTTAATTTTTAATGTGTGGAGAAAGGACTAGGTAAATCAAACAGTCTTGCTTCAGTTGTATTTAACTCAACCCCAGTGCATACACATGGCAAGGAAAACTGGGAGGTTTCCTCAAAAATTTAAGGAATTAGGGTATTTCTTTTCCTATAGCAGTTTGATTAAACATTACTTTTGAAATTTACTATGTCATATTATGAAATTCCTTTCTCCTCCTTACATCCAGTCACCAAGTTCTGTCATAACTTCCCCCTAAATCTCACTTAGATGAGTCTGTTCCCACAACCCAAACACCTCAGCTTTATTTCTGACCCCATCTTATTTTTCACTGGGACTGTCTGCCCTCATCACTTTCCTCAGGACCCCTGTTAACATCATTATAGTTGATCCTTGAACAGTGCAGGGGTGAGGGGCACCAATTCTCTGTGCAATCAAAAATTCCTCCTGTAACTTGCAGTCGGCCCTCCAGATACCTGATTCCTCTGTATGTGCGATTTCGTATCCCTAGACTCAACCAACTGTGGATCTTACAATACTGTAGTACTTACTTTTGAAAAAAATCCACATATAAGTGGACCGAGGCAGTTCAAACCCATGTTGTTCAGGGGTCAACTGTACTTAAAATCTTTCAACTATTTTTCTTCGCTATCTCTGTAACGAAATAACTCCTCATCAGGCTATGCAAAACCTAACTGATCTAAGTCTTCTGGCCTCTCTAATCTCACCTTTCGCATCTCTGTGCTCCAACGATACTGAACTACTTGCTTTTTCCCAACAGAGTCATGTTATTTTGTTTCTATGTGTTGGCATATTTTTTCCCTCTGACTGGGGCCTCTTCTCAAGGAAGATAACTTCAAAGAGAAACCTGAAAGGCCATTTTTCTCTTAGAAGATTTCCTTGCCTCCTCTGGGAGAGGACCCCCTCCCCCTTCTCACAGCATCTTGTACATGATGTGACACTATTAGCAGTGTGACTTTGGGCAAGTCATTAACCTTTCTGCACCTATTTGCTTTTCTGTAAGATGCAATAATAATACAGACTACCTTGTTTTGAGCATTAAATGAGTTAAGTCGTGTAACAATGCTAGGTACATGGTACCAAGTCCATAAATATGAGCTAGTATTATTGTCCAACAATATTATGTTCCACTGTCTTTCCATCTGCAGTCTAGATATTGGTTGTTCAGTTAGGACAAAAACAGTGCCAAGTTTAGCTCTGCACCCACAAGGCCTAGAATACTCTCTGAAACATATTAGGTGCTCAATAAATATTTACAGAAAGAATAAAATAAAAAATAAACTTTTTCCTTTACATAGTAAGGCAGGACTCAATCTTTTGTATGTACAATCTAATATACAAATATAGCCTAAGCTGAGGCTGGGAAGTGAACAAGTAACAAAAGAAATTGACAAAGTGCTAAATATTCAATTTGATGGCTCTATGATTTTCTTTATGGCCTTAAAAAATTGCAGTGGTCATGTAGGATTAGAAAACTGACAGCGGTAGCATTTTTTTCTTGGTGGGTTAAGTGTAATAATCACTTAAATATATGTATCAGCAATTTTAACTCTCAATTTGACATACAATAGTATCTTTCAATCATAATTTGTTAAACCATAAAGTCAAAGAAGAAGTAACAGAATTCTTATCTCCTTCAGTAGCATTAGACTCAGTGTCAACATGTTTAAAAATGACCATATATTGGTGGTGGTTTTCCTCATTTCTGATTCATCCTGATTTTGTGGACAACATCTCCTCTCAACTTGTTTAAAATGTATTTGCTTCATTAAAGTTTTTTTTCTTTTCGTAGAATGTTTTTGGTTGATTGCCAAAGATTTACCTTTTATTTATTTCCCTCGCTGTTTTTTTAGTTTCCAGAGCAACATACTGAACTATACTTTAAATACTATACAGCTTTCCTTAGGGAAGAGACACAAAAGAGAAGCTGAACAAATTTCAATCATTTTTTAAACACATACACACACATATCAGCTACAGAGAGAGAAACTAGATTCATGTAAGGAACACTCCTCCAAGTAGTGTTTGCTAAAAATAGTATCATAATAAATTATGTGCCCATACTTGTCCCTCAGAAAAGTCATTTCTAGAAAATATATTCTTTTCCACCCAAATTTTAAATCTGTTAAGTAAGATTGTTTCCTGAGAGATTTATTCTTTATAACAATCAAAGCAACCTTTTAAGTAAGCTGAAAGTTATTTGCTTTTGCTAATATGAGTCATGATCACCCAAAAACTGGCAAATTACGTATTTTCCCCTTAACTTAGAATCAGTTTTACTTTCTTATTGACCAAATAGAGGCAACTTAATCAAATCAACCCAGAACTTGAGTCAATTTATGAGAAAGAGAGATAAAAGTATGGTTTGCATACAAGGAAAAAACTGTCAGTTAAATATTTAAAGATGACACCTGCAAATTTTGTTATTCTACCACAAAATTTAAGGCTTTAGGTCTACTAGTACTGGAAGAAAATTGCAATGCACCAAAAAACCTTATAATGTATGAAACAGCTTTAAAATAATAACAAACAAAAGAAGCTTGCCATGTGGTCCTAACATTAGAAAGATTAAGGAAAGCCATGTTCTTTTTCACGTAGAACAGAATTGAGAGAAATAATACATTTTTTTAAGGCACTAAGTTTTGGGGGTGGTGTGTTATGCAGCAACAGATATCTGAAAGCAGCAAGGAACGCCAGGTGGCCTTGGTGGCAGTGAGCGCAGACTCAGAAGACAGGGGCGAATCAATACTGCCTGATGAATCGCTGGGGAGCACTGGCTGGCATAATAAAGCACAGAGGAAGGTGGCATCAATGGCACAAGCGCAGCAAGAGCAAGAAGATAGCAGGGCTGCAGGTAGGGACTCTGACTATGTGTTTGGCATCCCTACTCTTGAGTGAACCCAGAGACAGGGAAGTGGGGAGCTGAGGTCTTACCTAAGTAAGACGGGTTAGGGTTAGTAATCTATTAGACTCAGGGTCAAACTGTTAAAGTGACCTTACTTAAGGTCTATGAGCTGGTGTTGAGAGAATATGAAGATATAAAATGAAAAATGAAACAGAACTAATAAATTTCAGAAGCCTGGTTTTCCTCATTTTTTATTGCTTTATAATTCTAATAACATGTTAATGAAAGGGTTGCAACTCTGAAATACTCATTAGTGCTATGCTGAAATGCAAACAGACTGTTTTAAGTACATGGACTGATAATATGTTTCTGAGTAGGCCATACAGGTATAAAGAACATTCACATAGCAAATCCCATTTGTGCCTCTCTCTCATATCCAGAAGGAACTTTAATTTGAAAAGATACATGAACCCCAGTGTTCATAGCAGCACTATTTACAATAGCCAAGACATGGAAGTAACCTGAATGACCATCGACAGTCGACTGGATAAAGAAGTTGTGGTATATTTACAAAATGCAATACTACTCAGCCATAAAAAAGAATAAAATAATGCCATTTCCATTTGTGCCTCTCAGTAACCTTGATGAGTTAATCAATAACAGAACTGTCCCCATTTTTTAGGGATGAAGTAAGGTCATACAACTATTAAGAAGTAGTGATGTCACTTGTAATGACTCAAATAAAAGGATAATGATGATACAGGTTTGCATTTTATGAAACTAAATTCTGTAAATTAGAAATAATCTGACAAAAATATATTTTTACCTTATGCACAAAAATTGAAATAAAAGTGAATCCAAAAAGCTACTATAATTTTATAAAAAGAATTTCAAAGCTGGCTGTGAAAGGAATTGAATGCTATTTTTGTGTTACTGCCACAAGGCAGTAGCTGGAAAAAATAAATGTCATCTATCGTTTGTTGAGGCATCTTTATTATGAGATCCTAAAAAACTTAAAGTTCAGCTGATAGCATTTTACATGAAATTTAACTAAAAATCTAAGCACTCAGTTCTTTCCCCAGTATATCTAGAGAACTTATTAGCCTTAAATAAATGTTAGAATAAAGACCATCAATTTCTGTTAAGTTATATATTGGTATATGGTTGTGCTTTTCTAGCTTATTTGAGTTTAAAAGCTACCATTTTGTTTTTCTTCTAATATAAAATACAAGGGCAATATATTTTGCTTTGTACAATAACTCATTTTCACTTGATTGTTTAAGAAAAATGAATTCTACTTAGTAAGCAAATGCTTGGGTTCCATGACAAATTTAGAATCATCTGAACCACCAGAAAAGAGACAATCACCCGCCTCTCCTCCAAAAAAAAACTTAAGATCATAAGGTTATACTATGTAGTAGTATTTCAGTTTGTTTTGTACACACCGTAGTTATTCTAAGACCAGCTCTTAAAAGATTTTATTTATGGCTGGCATTACAAGTTGAGACTATAAAATAAAGGCAGTTATTTTTCTGAGGAAAATTGTATTAAAATTAGTCTTTGATTTAAATAATATTTTATAAAGCAACTTGTTTACTTGTTTAAAGCATAAATGTTTAAGGGAAATGCAAAGCAAAACCACAATGAGTTATCAACTCACCCATTAGGATGGCTGTTATCAGAAACGCAAGAAGTAAGTGTAGTGAGGATGTGGGGAAAAGGAATCCTTGTGCACTGTTGGTGGGAACTGATGCAGTGACTGTGGAAAACAGTATGGAGATTGCTCACAAGATTAAGAATAGAACTATCATAAGATCCAGCAATTCCACTTCTGGGTATTTACCCAAAGAATCTGAAAACATTAATTAAAAAAGATATATGCACCCCTCTGTTCATTGCCACATTATTTATAATAGCCAACATAAGGAATAAATGTTTATGAGCCATAAAAAAGATGGAATCTTGCCATTTATGACAACATGGGTGGACTTTGAGGGCATTAGGCTAAGTGAAATAAGTCAGACAGATAAACACCATACGATTTCACTTATGTCAAATATAAAAAAACAAAACAAAATAAATGGACAAATTAAATAAAAATACATAGGTATAGAGAACATTGTAGTGGTTACCAGAAGGGAGGGGGAGGGGGGCAAAATGGGTAAAGGGGGCCAACTCTATGGTGTCTGATGGAAACTAAATGTTTGGTGGGAGCATGCTGTCATGTATACAGAAGTAGAAATACAATGTTGTACACAAGAAACACAAAATATTATAAATCAATGTTACTTCAATTACAAAATGAAATGTTATAGTAGAAATGGTTCATATTTATTACAGAAACATTACCAAAAAGAACAAAGTAGAAATCTAAAACTCACTCCCAGATCCACTGACCAGAAATAATCAGTGTAATGTTTGATAACCTAAACATCTTCCTGTATTATTAGTAGAGAAAGAAGATTGACAGAAAAAGTATATAAAAAAGGAGTCTTAAAATATATGGAATTTAAAATAAACTCTAAATTACCTTTTGCTTAAATTTAACTGAACCATAAGTAAAACTGAAGGAATAAATAAAATTGTACTTAAACATTAGAGATGTCAGGGCCTAAACTAATCCTTTAATTTTAAGAAAAGGATTATGAAAGGCTAGCATTTCAACTCTGAATAGCATCTGTCTTTCTGCTGTGAAAGATGAAATTTGCTCTAATACTTCTTTATCTTCCCACCCCCTCCAGATTTTCACCACCTGTTTTTTAACCAAGATATATTAAACATTCTAATATATAATATTAATACTGTTGGAATTTTTAAATGCATTGAATGATTTTAATAAGTTTAACTAAAATAAAGCCCCATACTAATTTTACAAATGATCTTTCTAAGGCAGCATAGATGTGTACTGCTGCAAATCTGCTATTCAGCCAACCTGACAAATGTGATATTTTGTTGTTTTCTAGACTTTGTTCACATGCTAGCTGGGAATATGAAATGTATTTCCAAGTTGAATTTCATGAAGCACTACAGAGAATGTTATAATAAAATCCAGATATTCCTTCCACTACATTCCTTTCCTCTAATACTTCTGTAATTCAATCTAAAAAGACCAATCAATTTTGTCTGGAAAGATTACTTCTGTATAGGCTGCTAATGTTGCTTATTGCTAAATTTCAGGTATTTTCTCGGTATTCAGATTTCCTTGTTTTAAAATCATCAAATCACTGAAAACCAAACTAAGGACATTCTACAATTTTTATTTCCTTGTTTTAAAATGGTAACAGTATTTGGCAGCTCAATTCTGGGATAGTTTTCTCACATTACTATTTCTCAAAAAAATCACTACCAGGTTTTCTATCTCATGACTTCTACTGTAATGGTTTTCCAATCTTGTTGCATATTCTAACCTCTTGGGGAGCTTTAAAAAATAAGAATGTCCAGGCCCCATCCCAGATCAGGGGATCCCAGGGGTTTGCGGAAGATGTTTTAAAAGCTTTAAAAAACAATATAATGCTTTGTGAGCTCTTATTTTAAATGAAGAGCCCAAATCATCTCTATGAAAATACTCAGTTTATCATGTGTTCAGTTATAGTGAAAATAATCTTATTAAGATTTTTAAGAGGTGAAAGTTATCACTATCAACTGTATTTCTCAAATTAAATGGTAGCACTAATTTTCAGCATTTGGAAAGCTACAGAATTGCTTTTCTGGTTCAAAGTTGTAGTTTTAAAGTACTCCATTATATAAGACTCTTTTTTAAAGGGTGAATAAGATTAGGAAATTTTGACCCTTTATCAGGAAGTTTTGAGATTAGTTTGAGGGATTAAATGTTAGCAAGATGTAAGACTCTGACTGACAAAACAATAATAAATCAAGAATCCAGCAAGGAGTAAAGGGAATAAATGGTCACTGATTTCAGAGCCTATTTGTAGGCTAAAATGCTTTTGCTTTTTTGTTTATCCCAGCTTCCAAACCTTTTTTTGTAAACATTGAAAGTTCTATTTTATCTCATGAATGTCCAGTCATCTTTAATGAGAAATGTTCCATAATAACCCACTTCACTTATCCCACCAGTAAAGGCTTAGGCTTTGGGCAGTATTCTTTCTCTTATTATAGAAGCTGATTGGTGATTTATTTTCCAATTTCTTTCTTCCTGAACCATTCTTATGAAATCTGCCAAGATTCCTCAGTCAAATAGGCTAACAATCCTCACTTTTTTTTTTTAAACTAGTTGGCAATCCTATTAATATTTCTGGGTGACTGCTGGAGTAGTACAAGAATATGGATAATTTTTAAAGTTAAATGTAGTAAATTTATTTAGTTTACATTCTCAAAGTAGAAATCTCCACAGACAGATCTGCATATGTACTAGCTAATGTCTCCCAATCATGTTCCTGAGGTGCTGCAAGTCTCTGAATGTCCTCCTCTAACCGAGTGAGCACAGCACATGGAATGACAAGGGAACAAGGGGACAGCCTAACAGGCCAAATAAATCCTGGCCATCAGTGGGTGACAGATGTCTCAGCCAGATCATCCCCACAGCAATGCTGACCACATGGAACACACACAACTCTATTTAATAGCTTCCATTTTCCTCCTCTCCTATAAATTATGCTCAGGGTGTATAAAGAATCAGAGCTATACATTAGTATAAAATGTTAATATTAGACATTACCTCCCATTGGTAAGTTCAAACCCAGATTCTAAGACTAATATCAGCTCCTTTGTAATGGAGGGGAATTGCTCTGAAACATGTAACCTAAGTGCTAAATTATCCTTGTGTAAGTATTAGAGGATTTCAAGCAATGTAATTTTTGACCAGTTAAATTATCAAAATGGACAACATTATTAAAAATAAAAAGCACAAGCTGTTAAGAATATTATTCTACATTTGAACATCAGCACTATTTCTTAGGTCTGTCTTATTCTGGAAGTAGCTATATGAAGGCACATTGATTTATACATTTTTTTAGACATTGAGTTACATTTTATAGCAATATCCCATGTATCAAATGGATAGAAAAGAAAAATACTGTCATCTGAAAATAAGTGGGGGGGAAAAAAAGAAAGCTCTTAAGTGGCCATCTATGTACCTATTTCTGAAATCTTGAAAATCCTTTGAATACATAAGAAACTCAGCATCTTCATTGGACTCATACCAGCTTAGACAGGGGGAAAAAATGGACTAGAGACAGCCTTCCCTGAGATTTCACAGAGGTTCTGGCCTTCTGTTCACATATTCTTTATGACAGGTGCAGCCCCTTCCCTCCCTCCATCTGGGGCCTGGCTTAGCATTAAAACTGGCCTCTACACTAGCAAGAAGGGCATATGGGCTGGGACATGGGCAGCACCTTCTTTCTGTTGGTATCTGCTCCATGTTGTCTTAGTTTATCCCTTTAGTTATGTAGATGTCTTGGTCCTGACTCACTGCAAGTGTTAAGCATTTTTAAAAAATATGATAGTTGCCATGAAGGAAATATATGACATATACTTCACAGTTTTGAAGCATAATGAAATGAATCAGTCATCTAACTCCAAAGTAGAACACCACCAACACCACTGTCCCAAAGCCCTTTCTTCTGCCAGTGTACTCTCTCAGAGTTAACCCTTATCCTAAAATTTGTGTTTATCATTCTCTCTTTAAAAATACATTTGCTGTATATGTATATCTCAAAATTATATACTGTCGAGTTTCACCTATGCTGAAGACTTTAAAATGGTATCATACTAAATGCAATTGTATCTGGCTTTTTTCAAAGAACACTTTAATTTTCCTAACATTCATCCATGCTGATGCTAAGTGGTATCTCATTCAGTTTTACTGCTGTGTGATCTTCCATTATGTAAATATACTAATATTTATTTACTAATTATTTTGTTCATGTAGATTAGTATTCTTGGTAGATTTTTGCTTTGAGAACTTTCCTAATAAATATCCTTGCAAACATCTCCTGGTGCATGTGTCAAATTCTACCTAGTTGTGAAATTGCTGGGTTGTAGGGTATGTGAATGATTAACATGATAAGTTAGGGCCAAATTGTTTTCCAAAGCAGTTGCAGCATCTTACTCTCTTACTGGCATCACATGAAAGGATCCTGTTGCTCTACCTATCCTTGCCAACACTTGGTATTTTCAGACTTCTTAATTTTTGCAGGCTAGAAGGTGTGAAATGGAATTTCAATGTGGTCTTAATTTACATTTTCCTGAAAACTAATGAGTTTTGTGTATCTTTTCCCACATCTAGTTGCCATTGCTTTCTTCTAGGAGATGCCTTGTTCATTTGTACATTTTTCTTTTAGATTATTTCCTTATTGATTTTAAAGAATTCTTACACCTTCTGACTATCATACTTTGTTAAATATGTTACAAAACTATCTGCATGTTTAGCCTTCATTGGGCCACAATTCTAGTGCTGGATTTCCCCATCACACCCTCCTCCCCTGCCCCAAAGCTATTGAGGAACTGGGAAAATAGCAATATGGATTTCTAAACTGAAGTTTAAAAATTCCATATCCTGAAAAGGATATTTAAAATACTTAGGTATTTTTTCACATAGACTGGTAAAGATAAATTTATTGTCAGGGATGGCCAATGTAGTAAAACTTCAACTACTATTGTTGAGAATGTGAAGTGAATCTTGATAGGGGTGGTGATACAGAAGTACACATATTTGACAAAACTCATTGAAATTACTGTATGTAAATTCTAACCAAATAAAGCTGATTTAAAATGTAAAAAGTAACACGTGTAAATTGTAACACAGGGAGGTGGTATAGCACATTGGTTAAGGTCTGGTTCTAGAGTCAGAGCGCCACTTAGCTCTGCCTGTTAGTATGTTACTTTCTTGGGTAAGTTAGAGCATGTCTTGCATTTCTTAATAGCAAAATGGGGATAACATCAGTATAATGTTATGTTACGTTACGTTACGTTATGTTATGTTATGTTATGTTATGTTATGTTATGTTATGTTATGTTATGTTTTATGTTATGTTATGTTATGTTTGTTTCAGTTTTCACATCTGAGCAGGTAATCCACTGATTATTCACTTTTGAGTTTGCTGTGAAGTAAGGCTGTAGCATCATTCTTTTTCTGAGAGATAACCAAGTTGTCACAACACTAATTATCCATCCTTTCTCATTGATTTTTTTAAATTGAAGTATAGTCAGTTTACAATGTTGTATCAATTTCTGGTGTACAGCATGTTTTAGTCATATATATATACATACACATATTCATTTTTATATTCTTTTTTATTATAGGTTACTACAGGATATTGAATATAGTTCCCTGTGGTATACAGTAGAAACTTGTTGTTTATCTATTTTATATATAGTGGTTAGTATTGCAAATCTCAAACTTCTGATTTATCCCTTCCCATCCCTTCTCCCCACTGGTAACCATTAGTTTGTTTTCTATGTCTGTGAGTCTGTTTCTGTTTTGTAAGTATGTTCATTTGTTTTTGTTTTTTAGATTCCACATATAAGTGGTATCATACAGTATTTGTCTTTCTCTTTCTGGATGGCTTCACTTAGAATGATGATCTCCAGGTCTAACTGTATTGCTACAGATGGCATTATTTTATTCTTTTTAATGGCTGAGTAGTATTCCATTGTGTGCATATGTGTGTGTGCACATATATATACACACACATGCACACACTATTCACAACTTCTTTATCCAGTCATCTGTCAATAGACATTTAGGTTGTCTCCATGTCTTGGCTATTGTAAATAGTGCTGTGAACATAGGGATGCATGTATCCCTTTGAATTAGAGGTCCCCCCAGATATGTGCCCAGGAGTAGGATTGCTGGATCATGTGGTAAGTCCATTTTTAGTTTTAGAATTATCATACTGTTTTCCATAATGGCTGCACCAAACTACATTCCCACCAACAGTGTAGGAGGGTTCCCTTTTCTCCACACACTCTCAAGCATTTATTATTTTTCCCACTGATTTTGAACACTACTTCTGTTGTATCAGATTTCCATATATGCCTGGGTTAGTTTCTGGATTCCTGACTGTGTTTCATTAAGTCTGTTGTCAAGCAATGCACCAACACTACATTGCCTCAATTACTACAACATTATAATAAATTTTGATATGTAATAGGGCAATTTTTCCTTCCCTGTTTTTGCTGCTATATTATTGATTCCTAAGCTTTTGCTCTTTCCTATGAACCAGAGATAATTAAGTCTATCCAGTTCCATGAAACCCAAAACAACAAAATCATGTTGGGATTCCACTGAATTTATATATCTATTTGGGGAAAATTGGTATTCATCAACTAATTTTGATCCATTAATATCAGCTATCCATTTATTTAGATCTTTTATCTTTCAATCACATTTTATAACTTTATAGGTTTTTTATCCAGTGTTACAGTCTATCTTTTAACAGAAGAATGTAATCATGTACATTTATTGTCTTCACAGATATATTTGAACCCATTTCTACCATAATTTCTTTTGTCCATATGTTCCCCCCACCATCTGCCCTCTTTATTTGGTCTTTCTCTCTCTAGCCTCCTCTTTTTCTCAGTTGGTTTGGAAAATATAGATTATATTTGTAAGCTTTTAAATTCTCGTATCTCTGCACATGTCAGAGACCATACCATTTTCTCCTCACCTTTATTGAGAATGAAGGGAAAAAGAGTAAAACTAGACAAAAAGCTGAGGAAAGTATGAAAAAGAGGACAAGAGACAGTGTTGCCCGACTTTGAAGTGGGGGAGTAAAACTGAATTCTTCAAAGGAAGAAACTGAATGCTTTCTTTCCTCATACAGTTCCTCCTCTCATCACATATTTAAATTGCAAATAGGCAGTGTCATTTTTAGGTTACAGGTTATATAATTTTCAGCATTTCCTTTATATTTCTTGGTCATTCAAGGTAATCAAGATATCATTTTATTGTAACTATTACTCTTAAAATGGTTTACCACCTATGTTTGACTGATCTTAGTTTTAGGTGATCTATTTTAGTTAAAGCACTATAAGAATCTGTCACCAGCAAACATTTAAGGTAATGGGTACAGAGTTACTGGAAGACAGTACATTTTATTTCTTTAAAAAAATGACTTGTGCCTGTTAGTTTTTTTATTGAGCCGTAGTTGATGGACAATATTACATAATTTTCAGGTGTATAACATAGCGATTCACAATTTTTAAAATAAAGATTATACTCCATTTATAGTTATTATAAACTATTGATTATATTTACATTACATTGTGTTGCACAATGTAAACTTGGAGCTTATGTATTTTATACATAGTATTTTGTACCTCTTAATTCCCTACTCCTAGACAATACATTTTATTTCTTAAACTTAGAGGAGATCATGTGAAATAAAGTATTACTTATATCATATTTATCACATAAAATAACACAAGACATAGGATTTAGAAGTTTCTAAAAATTATTTAATCATAGTAACAATGCATAAACTTTGTATAGGGGGAAAAAGTTTATTTCCAATTTGCATATCTGAAACTTTTACTTGGCAAGGAAAAGACCAGATATCCTTTCAGAATATCTTTACACAAAGCTTTCAGACCACTTTTCTCAAATAGTTTTATTTAAAAATTTAATATTTTTAGGTTGTTTATGATTTATACACTTGCATGGATCTTTTATATGGACCGAGAGGTGTATCTTTAGAGAATACTTTTTCCTGTACACTTATCATCCATTAAACACCTTAAAACCATTGTCATTTCTATTGGCAAAATTAACCTAGGTATACAAAGTGAAAATTGAGAGGCCCCATATTTCAGAAAATCAGAAACAAAAACTAGGGCTAATAAAAATTAATGATTAAAAAAATACAATGCAAATAAACATAAAATGAACAACTGAGAAGTTTGTTCAGCCATAGTGAGATTGGCTGGTGTGCTCAATAGAAAACAAAGACCACAGGCGCGAAGCAGTGAAGAACTGATCATGGCAATAATGATACCTCTTAGGCAAAGACCAGTAAGTTTATTCTCTTCTATTGCCATATTCTTTAAGTTGACACTCAAGGATACCTACTGCTCATTGTTCCTGTCGGTCTCTCAAATGTTTAACAAAGAAAGGAAGTGAGTTTATCCACTTTACAGTTTTGGTGATAGTGCATTCCTAATTTTGGGAGCCCTAAAGATTAAAGTTTGATGATGAAAAGTGTCCCATTAGCAGAACCTTTAGCATATAATTTATTCAGTGCTATATGTAATCATACTGTTTTTTTAAAATGCCAAACATTTGTTTATTAATTATTCTTGATATTGATGTAATGCAAGGTTAATGTATTCATTTATTTAAATATGTAAGTTTTATTAAATACAAAATGTTTCATAGCAATTTATCTATCGTTCTCCACAGGAAGCATACAAGTAATATAATCAAGATTTTTAGCAAGGTTTCTGCTCTCCCTTTCATGCCTCCAGTGATTTTTTCCCTACTTTTCTAATCTAATCCCTTACGCTATCCTTGCCACATATTAGTTTTCCTCAGGATATATAAAAGAGATTATTATGGATTTAATTGTGTCCTTCCAAGAAAGATATGGTGACCTTATTTGGAGATAGGGTTTTTATAGAGGTAATCTAGTTAAAATGAGGTAATTAGGGTAGGCCCTAATCCAAAATGACTTGTATCCTTATAAAAATGGGAAATTTGGAGAGAGACATGCACGCAGGGAGAATGCCACCAGAAGATGACAGCAGAGATCAGGGTGACACATTTACAAGCCTAGGAACACAAAGATGGCCAGCAAACCAACGGAAGCTAGGAGGGAGAAATGCAACAGATTCTCCCTCATAGCCTGCAGACGGAAGAACCCCATTGACACAATGATTTTCTTTTGTTTAAGCCACCCAGTTTGTGGTTCTTTGTAATAGAAGCCAGCAAATGAATATATTACTCAGAAATGTGACATGATAAAAGGTTAAGGAGACTTTCCATAGCAGAATGTTTGGTTTTATTTATGGGTGAGAATAATTCTTTCCTAAAATGGATATATCATTACTTGAAAATATTAATGCTCTCAGCAATGATATATTTGAATACATTCTGAAATTATGTTTTGAATTACTGGCCCAGTACAAGTCTACTATGTTTAGATTTTTCCTGTGACTTTGGTTTTCATGATTTTTTTGGTAGCTCTGCTTTGGCAGAGTTGATGACATTGTTAATAGAAAGGAAAGCAACATACTGGAAATTCTTGGCTCTGTATTCAAATCCTAATAACCTAAGAACTTTTAGGACCAGGAAAAGCATAACTTGTAATCCACATTTCATTTATAAATTTAGAAAATAAGGACCATAAGAGCTGATATGCAGAATATATGATTATGAAAATTATTCTCAAAATGTACTGTATCAGCAATTGTCATCAATTTTGGGAAATTCTCTGTAAATATTAGTATAGAAATTAATTTTAAAGCAGTAAAAAATTATGACAGATTGATCAGCAACAGTATTTTATACAGAACATTCTTGAGATTCCCAAGATGTTTATGAATTTCCAAATATCATTATAGCCTATAATTTCTCCCATAGAAGCAGCAAATAGTAAGCAACAAAGCCATTTTCAGATGGGGATGCCGAGCAGACTGTATCTGTAGGGAATCACTCCAACAGAACTTTCTGCAATGATGTAAACACTCTTATTTCAGTGCTCCCCAATAAGGTAGCCATTAAGCTTGCATGGCCACTGAGCACTTGAAATTTGACTAGTATGACTGAGGAACTTAATTCTTAATTTAACATACATTTCAATAACCACATGTCACAAGTGGCTCTTATACTGAACAGTGTAGTTTTCTAGGCTCATTCCCTCCCGTACATATTTTCCTTCCCTTTTCACTTAACAAAGTGGTTCTCAACCAGTGGCATTTCTGCCCACTAGGTGATATATGGCAACATCTGGAGACATTTTTGGCTGTCATATCTAGGTGGGTGGGATGCTACTGGCACCTTGTGAATAGAGACCAGGATGCCGCTAAACCTCCCACAATGCACAGGACAGCCCTGGCAAGAAAGAATTATCCAGTCCAAAATGTCAGTAGTGCTAAGTTAAGAAGCTCTGACATATTTAAAAGAATGTCAAATGAAAATTAAAAATATTTTGAATATCATTATGAATAGCTGTATAATATTCTAACATTAGCTAGTCTGTTCTTTACTTAAAATCTTTAGCCATTGTTAAATTCCAACTGCTACTGTTTTCTCTGGCCACAGTATCTTAGTGAGTATACCACCTCACTTGATTTTCAGTCATCCTGGCCTTTGTAATTTTCATATGACCGACGATGGTAAATTTACTTCAGTAATAGGATAAGTATGCTTAAACCCCTAACAGATAGTTTTGTAAACATTAAGACACGTAGAATAATTTTTACCTTTAACCTTCCATTTAACCTCAAAAAAATGTATGAAAAGGGTAGTTTAGGGCAAATGCATAATCAGTGACACAGAACTAAGCTCACGTTCTGCCAACAGAAACTCAGCAGTAATCTTTTTCCATGTGATGACCAAAACAGTAATGCCATATTTATTTTAGGGTATTTATACCATTTATGCCATTATTATTGTAATACACCATTTATTTGAACATTTAACTCTATACTGAAAGAAGAGAATATAAGAATCTCTATCATAAAAGGGTTAAAGAATCCAGTGGAAAAAGAAATAGCTAATACAGCAGCACTGACAAAAAGTGGACAAAAGGAAATTGTTTCTTAAGTGAAGGCTACAATAAAGGAATCTTGTTGGAAGTTCTGGCCTCTGCAATGAAAACAAGACCCAATAGTTTAGGAAGACAGAAACGATCACCTCTTGCTGGGCAGTCACAACAAATTATATGTTTAAGATTTTTAACTTTTAGATTTTTAACTTTTCCAGTTTCCTTGAAAACATCATTGCTCCCATTTATCTTATTTCTTGGTTGTCTAACAGCAGTATCCTATTCTTAGACACAATTCATGAACAGTTAAGCTATTTACATGATGGAGTTCATTAAAACTGGTAAATAAAGATAAAATCTACCTTAACCTAATTGAAAGAAATTATTTTAGCCATCACTGAGATTTTACAACCATTTAAAAATATTTAAAGCACATATAACGGAAGAAAAATATCACTTGTAAATTGTGACTGCCCTCAAAGTTCCCAAGGATTTAAGATGTTTTTAATTAATCCTGTCATAATCTTAACCAGCACACACACAGAAAAAGGACAGAAGCAGGTTACTACTATAACAATATGTTTCAGAGATGATGCTGGCTTGGAATTGAGTAATGTAAGTAAAGGTGTTGAGAACTGGATGGATCCTGGATGTATATCTTGCAGGTAGAGACAACAAGCTTTTCTGTAGTCTTCAACGTATGGAATTGGAGAAAAAGAAGAATCAAGGATGATGCCAAAGTTTTTGGCCTAAACTACTGAAGGGCTGAGCTATCATTAACTGGGCTGGGGCAGGCTGCCAGAGGCAGATCAAAAAGAAAATTCAAGAGTTCAGTTTTGGATATCTTAAATTCGAGATGACTTTTAAATGCTTCCAAATAGAGTTAAGGAGGCAGTTAAAAATATGTATGATCATGAGTTCAGCAGAGGTCTGGGTTGAAAATGTAAATTAATGGGAGTCCTCATAGGTGTAGATAGAAAAGAGAAAAGGTTTAAGAACTGAGCGCCTGGACACACCAATTTTAATAACTCAGGGCATGTAAAGGAATGTGGCAAGGGAGACTGAGTAGGGAGTGGTTAGTGAGTTATGAAGAAGCACAGTTTCTTGGAATCCAAGTGAAGAAAGTACTTCAAGGAGAGAATGAGCAACTGTATGAAAAGCTGCTGCTGGGGGGAGGGTATGGCTCAAGTGGTAGAATGCTTGTTTAGCATGCATGAGGTCCTAGGTTCAATCCCCAGTACCTCCTCTAAAAGTACATAAACCTAGTTACTTCCCCCTACCAAAAAAAAAAAAGTAAATGAATAAAATAATTTAAAAAACCCAAATCTGCTGCTAAGTCATACAAGGACCAATTTGGCCATGTAGGGGGTCGATACTGACCTATGGAAGGGTAACTTTAATGGAGTGGTTGGTGGCAAAGCCTAAGTAGCATGGCTTCAACAGTGACCTGAAGGCGAGGAAGTGGAGAAAGTGTATACAGACTGTTCTTCTGAACAGTGTTTGCTTTAAAGAGAGGGAAAGAAATAGGGTAATGAGGTGAAAAGTATAGTAGGCTGAAAGAGTTTTTTTTGTTTTTTTTTTTTAAGATAGGAGAAATAATAAATGGCATGTTTGCAAGCTGACAAGAGAGGTCTAGCAGAGGGAAAATATGATGTTGGAAAGAAAGGGGCACAATTGCTAGAGTATGGTTTTTAAGCTAGAGTATTGCTAGAGTATGTAATTTAGACTCTAAAGATACCCATTAAATATAATTGAAGAGGATCAATTAAAGAAAGAAGATTGAGGTTTAGTAGTACTGCCAGATAATAAAAATATGGTAAAAGAAAAATAAAAATGTTATGATGTAAAAAGGGAAATACAGATGTACAGAATTAAAAAGGAAGTTACCAAATTTATCTAACTCTATGTGAGAAAGTAGTACTGATAAAGAATCTGGAGTAAATAGTATTTTATATTTAGAAATGAGAAAGAAATTACAAAGTAAAAAATGAACAAGTTGAACTGCACTAAAAACTATCAACTCTCTATATAACTAAAAATAAAATATCTAAAGGGAAGTATAATTAGATTGAGAAACACACTTGCATCAAATAGGACTTTAAAGTTAATTTCCTTATTATGGAAGGAGCTCAGATAAACAAGTGAATTATCAAGTAACCAAGAGATAAATGGATAAAGAGCATAAAGACTATTTGTACAATATATGATATACTAAATAAATATTAGGACAAATATTAAACCTTGCTAATAAGAAAAAATGCAAATGAGAACAATGAGATCTGTTATATTCATTAGGGAAGTATAAAAAAAGTTAAAACTCCCCTATCTGGCTAAACTGTGATAAAGACAGTACTCATACATTGTTGGTGAAAGTGTAAAATATTAACATCTTTCTGGATAGCAACTTGGCAATTGATATCAATGGTCATTAAAGATATTCATAGCCTTTGACTCAGAAATACTCCTTTTGGATATTTATCCTAAGGAAACACTTAAAAAGTATATATAAATGATGTCCATTGCAGCATGATAATTACATTGTAGCATTACCTATGATAATACAATATTAGAAATGATCCAAAAGGAAAATTAAAAAATAGAAGAATGGCTATGAAGATTATGAATACTGGTTTGATCAAATAGAAGATATAAAATAAGACTTCAGAACAACATAGAAGATGCTTACCATATAATAATAAATTTTTTTTGGTCCCAGGTTTTGGCACCAAAAAAAAAATTTTTTTTTTCAGGCAATCTGTTTTTAGTCCTGATCTTAATTTAACCACAATGCTATGCTGTATACACAAATTAAGAAAAGTTAGGAAAATGGGGGTTTCCCTCAACCTCTAAGAGTCGTGTTTTAAAAGGTAAGGTATGGGTATCACATATCATTTGGTAGTCTCAGGTTACTATCCCTTAATAATTGCTAACTAACCTTTCAATATTGCCTGTAAAGTTAAACTGATTTTAAAAAGACTGGAAATGATGAAAAATCCTCATAGCATTACAGAACGCTACAGCTGTACAAAAGTTGAGGTTACCAGGTCTTTTTGCAGAGAAAGAAATAGAGGTCTATAATCAGTAAGAAGTTGACTCAAGGTCATTCAGCTGGTTAGCATAATCAAAGCTAGTTCTGTATGAAAATGAATATATGTATATTCATGTATGACTGAAAAATTGTGTTGTACAGCAGAAATTGACACAACATCGTAAACTGACTATAACTCAATTGAAAAAAAAAAACACAGCAAAAAACTAGTTCTAAATTCCAGGTTTCCAGTGATAAGGACAATTAAAGTCCCATGATATTTTTTCTATACCATCTTACACCTCTCCCCTCTACCCAAAAAATCTATTTATTTATCTATTATGTTTCTAGTGCCAACAAATACCAGGCACCACATTTGATGTGTTTTAGTTAAACTAATTTAATCTTTACAACAGTTTTAAGGAGGTAAATATTATAACCATTTAAAGACAAGGACAGTGGGGGGTGGAGTATAGCTCAAAGTGGTAGAGAGCATGCTTAGCATGCACGAGGTCCTGGGTTCAATCCCTAGAATCTCCTCTAGAAAGTAAAATAAATAAAGAACAAACCTAATTACCTCCCTCTCCTCCCCCCACAAAAAATAAAATAAAGGCAAGGACACTGAAACTCAGATGGATTTAGTATGTTGCCCAGGACCCCAAAGCTATTAACTGGCATCCAGGTCTGATTCCCAAGCCTCCCTGAAATGATCTGCCAGTCTGGGGAGAAAGTAAAGTGCTCCTGCACACAGGGAGCTCCAGTTAAAGAAGGTCCTTGTGTTCCTTTCACATGCCACCAGAGGCTCATGTTAAGAGAACTGTCTGATCTTTCTTCAGACTCAGGACTAAGCTGACTGTTCCAGTGGATTAGAAAGAATGTTAAGTAAATTCTTTTTCCTGGTTTGAGAAAGGTTTTCCAAGTTTGTGTAGACCCTGGGGTTGATCCTTTGTGTTCTTACATATGATCAAGGGAGTAGAAAACATTCAGTGCTTAGAGAAAGAGAAATTGGAGGGCAGAGGAGCAAAAATACAGTGATGCTTGTATCCCCTGACAACTGTGCTTTCTAATAGACTAATGAATGGTTCAATGGCTCATGAAATACATTTCCTGACACTTGATAAATACATTTCCATGACCCTTTGTCCTTCACATTTTGCTCCTTCCTTTGCCTCATGCTTTAAATTCTGTAGGTTCAAGTATGCAAGCTTTAATCCCCTCTCTCCTGTTAGGGAGCCCCGTAAGTGGTCTCCCCATCTTCGGAGTTTCTCCATTTACATCGATCTCACACAAGGCAGAGAATCTTCCAAAGCGAAGGCACTGCTGCCTAATAAAATCTATCACTTCTTCCTTACATTCCTTGAAAACTGGGCCCAGCCTGCCTTTTCAGCTTTATCTCCCCAGTCCCTCAAGTCCTCTGTAACTAATCTGGGTTTTCCCTCCTCTGTGCTTTGGCTCACAGTGATCTCTTTATCTGGAATCCTCTCCTTTTTCATCTCTGGCTGTCTAAATTCAGTCTGTCCTTTAAGGCCCATCTCAAGTGTAATCTCCCTTGCTTTTTCTGATTCTTCAACCAGATATAATCTCTTCCTCCTCTGAACTCTGTAGCACTGGGTGTAACTCTTACAAGACTTGACCTGCACAGCAGTAGCAGTATTCGAACTGTCAGTTCCATAAAGATCAGTTATGTGTTACTAACTTTTGTGTTATAGACAGCACCCAGAAAAGACATTCATAACTCAAAGTCAATGATTAAAAACAAAAATCTGATGTGAGTAATGCAAACTAAATCAAAGCGCTTTACAATTTTCTATCTATCAGTTAAAGAACTGGTTAAAGATACCCTGAAAATTAAAAAAAAAAAAAAGGTACAGCTTCTTAACGGGGCCCTTCATGTCTAGATGCAGACACAACTGGTAGACGTCTACTAGGTCTGGAAAGATATGCCTGTATTATTAAAATGAAGACTCAAACAAGGCCCCAAAAGGCAAAAAAAAAAAAAAAAAAAGACATCCGTGGAATGCTTTTATTTCTTTTTAGTTTTGTACAGATGAACACAGGAAGCTTTAAAACTAGAAACTGTACCGCGGAAGGACAAACTGCATGAAGACAATCAAAAGACAAATTTTGAGTGCTATTGCAAATCAGGTTTAACAGGGCTACTAAGCGGGTGATTCACTCCCAAACAAAATAAAACCAAAACACACAGAAAAATTAGCTCCTTCTGCCCACTGAGAAACAAAATTAAAAATCTGGTAATGTTATTTTTTCCTCATTCTATATAGTTAGAAAAGTCTGCCACCTCATAAAAACATTTCATAAAGGTACCGAGATAGTATTACTCCTATAGAGATCATGAATAATGAATCCACCGGCCCCTGGCTGTAACTAAGTCTTTGTTGTTTACTTGGTGATTTCTGTTTTTGAGGAGGGGGTTAAGTTGAGGGGGGTGGGAGTAAATCAGTTTAAATTATAGTCCAACAAATACCTTTACTGAGTAAACAGCACAATTCAACTTATTTTTTTCTTATAGGTCTGCAGCACTTGTTGGTAAGAGCACAATGAAATGAACCGACAATTTGAACAAAGGCCACAGAGACCTGTAGCCTCTCAATCACTTAGCAATACTTCCGCCAAGACGGCCGAATTCTGGGATCTGTGCGAGCTGGCGAGTGTCACCGTTCAATAATGAGCTGCTTTCTCGATAAGCTGTAGATCTCGGGACAACTGAGACCCTTCCCAGAGATCTCAGCCGGGAGCCGTCTCGGGTTTTTAGACTAATCTCTCCTCCTACCACACGTGACCCAGTGGCAATCGGCCGCCCAGAGAGACCCGCAACGCAACAGCGGCAGGATACAAAGGCTAGGCGCCGCCACGGAATCCACAGGCGGATCGCGGAGCCTCCCGCTCTCAGCCTTTGCGGAGCTTGCGCACGGCGCCGCCGCGAGGCGCGCCGCTCCCAGGCCCGCAGGGCGGTGCCGCGCAGCGCGGGGAGCGGGAGCAGGGAGCGCGCGCTGCCTACCCTGTGCGCCTGCCCACCCAACGCCGCGGGAGCAGAGCTGACGAGCCGCACGCAGTCCGGCCGCGCCGCAGCCGCCGGGCCTTCGTCCGACGCAGGGAGCTCCGCAGCGACGTGGACTAGGGTGAGGAGGCCGAGAGCCCCCAGACCCCGGCCAGGCCCAAGGCCAGTCCAGCCCACCCCCGCCCAGGCCCGGGCCTTCCCTTCTCCTCCTGGCCGCTCCCCTCCCCCCATCTCCCTCGGGCCTTGCGTGGGCTGCGGGGCGCGGTGAGCGGCACTTACACCACGGCTCTGGAGATCATCCAGGACACCATCTTTCCGGGGGCTTGGACCCCACCTCGGGGGCGGGTGGGCACCGAGCGTGGCGGACCAGGCCGCCAACGGCAGGCCGCGCGCTCGCCGGCTCCTCGCGCTCCCCGGGGCCGCGCTGGCGCCCTCGGGAGCCGGGCCCGGTGTCTGCGCGCGGCGGCCGGAGCTGCGCGGCAGTCGGTCCCCCGCCCGTCCCCGCCCGCCGGCCGAGCCGCCGCCGAGCCAGGCGGCCCCGCCCCTGCGCTCCGCTGATAGGCGGCAGCGGCGGCGCGTTGGCCGAGGCCAGGTCTGGGCGTCTGGGCTCCGGGGGCTGGGCGGCCGGGACCCCAGCCCGTCGGAGGGCCTCTCGGCCCAGGTCCCTGCGCGCTGACCTCCCTTTTCCTCCTCCTTACGTCCCTGGGACGCCCACTTGGCTGGGGGATGGTGGTGGTGGTGGTGGTGGTGGTGGTGGGAGGCTGAGGAAGGGGACTTGGGGGTAGGGGTTGTCAGTGCGTGTGTGAAAAATGAAATAGTAGCAGAACTCTGTCCAGTAGAATCCTCCGGATCAGGCCCTAGTTTCTGGAGAGGCGAGATGCTGAGATGTGTTCAGCCACATCCGGTGTCCTCATTGTTAACTGAGGCCCTGGGCATCCTCAGACTACCGCATTTTAAGGCAAACAGGGGAGGATCTTTGCACAGGCCTCAGTGTGTACCAGGAATCTCCTGATGCGTGGTGCAATGCAGGGAGGGGCAGAGGGAAGAAAGCATTGGATTTCAGCTTTGCAGTAGTGGGTGTATTGATACCACTCTTCTGGGCCACTTAAGGCTCCTTTTCATCACAGCATCTGCAAAGCCTGTTTTACAAACACACATCTGAGCCTGCCAGATAGTCGAAGTAAAAATTTGGGCCTAGAATTCCTGACCTGTCCTGCTATTTACAGGTGTCTGGTTTTTTGAAAATTGGATTACTGCTTAACACCTTGCAGTTCTTGCAGGTATCATAATTTCAAGAGGCAGAACTTAAACTCTGATTTCTTGGCAGCAGTACCAAATAGAAAACGATCTCAAAGTTTAGTTTGTCTTTTTTTTTTTTTTCTGTTAAGGCGATAATAAAAGGTAATTCTAGTAGTCAGATGGTGAGAATAAAAGATGAAATGTCAGCTTGAAGTCTTTAATTAAAAGTCCTAGAAGAATATAATAGCTTACTTTGTGACCATACTGTAATTTATTCTTTTTGTTCCTCAGTTTCCCCATAGTAAAAAGAAGCTGGTAATACTGCAGCCTAACTCTTGCCTTCCAGGGGTGATATGAAGCATTGCTTAATACATGTTTAGAGAGTTCTGCGACCTGCTTGGGAGAAAAATGAAGGATACATATAAGATTATGCTGAATTTTTCTTTAAGGTCCCAGGTTCAATACATTTAATAATATTTTCATTATTTAAGAAATGAACTCGAACTGCTCTCTACTCTTGGTTTAGTCCTCCCCCCTACCCCCGGTTTATTTTCTCATGTTAAGAATGTATACTTGAATTTCAGGGATCTTATTAATGAAAATTTGCATTTGTTCAAATCTTTTATTTTTGGCCATTTTTCAGTATTATTTGGAAATCAGGTGTGCCACAGAAGCACTAGTTTTCTGGAAAATTCTCTTGCCCAGTAAAACTCAGAGTTATTTGAATGGCATTCAAATCCCTCCATGAATAGATCCTTAAATGTTAATTTTTACTGCCTTCCCAACTCCTAATGTACCTTTTCCTTACCTCTCTTCTCTGAACCAAGCTGTATCTATTGGATGGTAAGCTATTTAAAGACAGGTATGGTGTATTAATTATCTGTGTTTTCCCAGTATCTGGAATAGGGTAATTTCTGAGTAAAGGTTTAGATAATGTTTTTTAGATAGTCATTCTCTTAAGTATGAAAACTGAATGAAATTTCAGTTGTGTATGGTGGAAGTCTCTTAAAGATGTCTTTCTTGCCTTCTTAATTTGGAGGTCATCCTGAATATTAATTATTTCACTATACCAAAATATACTAATGCTTTCAGGGGTTGTTGAAATAAATAGGACTGCTGACTACTCTCTGAAATGTCCATAGGCTGCTGTGTGTTAAATTTCATTTTGTGTGCTTATTATATCTTCAGCCTCCTCCACATTCATGTCACTTCTTGCTGCTCTCAATCTGCATCAGCCTCCTTCTTCACATCTCAATATGCCATGTGTTGGAAACCACCTACCCTGTGCTACGTACATGTTGTTGAGTCAACCTGAGTCAGTTCACAGAGCCTAGGTAGTGTTTATTCCCTGTTGATACACTGGAAACTGAGGTTTACAGTTCACTGCCAGTGACCACATAACCCATAAGTAGTAGAACTGGAACTCTAACCCAGGTTTGCCTACTGTTCTTTACATTATACTGTGATAGTCGAATTATGTTTCAGGCAGTGGGTCCAGATGGGAGTGATCTCTAGGGGGAATTTGGGAGGTATTTTTTGGGATTGTTGGAAAAATTGGGGCTAAGCACTAGCATTTGATGATTGGGGACCAGGGATGCTGTACACTTTGTAATGCATGGGCTGTTCTGAACAAAGAATGTCCCCATGTCCCCATGGTTTAGGAGTATCCTGCCTGACAGTTATGTAACATTTGTAATTATCTGAACCTAGAACCTCCATTTTACATCTAAACCATGGTTTTCACTGAGACTGAATTTTCCAGTGTCTATTTCTGCATGCAACTGTGTGTGAAAGGAAGATTTGTTTTGTTCACAACTTGACCATGAGTTGTTTACAGTTTGGGAAAATTGCATCACAAACTACTTTGCATTCGTAACAGTCATGGTTAGCTACAAACTACTCCTGTATGTCTTCTTCTAGTTCAGTTTTGTTTCAAGATTAACACATCGAAATGCATATTATCTTATTTCAAATAATTTTCATTTCACTCATTTATATCTTATTTAGGGTACATGGGTTTGTTTAAAGTTGTCTGTAGGAAGATTGTTTTTAATTTCATTTCAGGGTGATAAAACACAAGTTGGAAAGTGTTTTATGGAAGGGGGACATCCAGTCTGATATGGTTGAGAATCGTTAGTGTAAACTAAGGGTCATTTTGTCTGAGAAGGAGCCTCACATGGAAAGTACCCAGGTTTCAGTACTGGGTGTTTCTAATATTTGTATGTTGGCCTGGGCTTTGGATGGTTGAGATCTGGTAGTAGGTAGCCATTAGATAAGTACTGTATGGTGTAAGGTCTGGCTCCGGAGACAAAAAGAGAAAAGAAAATGCATTACCTGCTGCCTGGAATCTTTTAAAGTGTGGTATCGTTTGGCATTCCTTGAGATCATTTCTTGTTTAGAAGATAGAAAATTATTTCTTTAAATACTGAACTGAATTTTTTTGTATTGTTTGTTTTATGAGGGGGAGGTAATTAGGTTTATTCGTTGATTTCTGCTTGAAGGAAGTACTGGGGATTGAACCCAGGACCTCTTGTGTGCTGAGCATGCACTCTACCACTTGAACTTAATTTTTTTAAACATGTATTGCTAGTGTTCACTTGTTGTGCTGTGGAGTGGTGGGAAGAAGGATATTTAGGGCAAAGGACATTCTATCAGGAGATCTGTTTCTACTGCTAGTAGTATGTTGTTTGGCAAGTTGATCTGTTTCCTGTTAAATGGGGATGATAATGTTATGATAATCAAATGCAAGAGGGTTTAAAACATAAGGGTAATTATACTTTATTAAAAGAATTGGTTTCTCTTCTACATTTTCACTTAGTGTTCCTGGGAGATATGTGGAATGTGTGTCTTCTACATGTTAAAGGAGTTTGTTTATTAGGGGAAAAAAAGAGGGTGGGAGAGTCCCTAGGAGAGCAGGTAGTGAGAACAGACGTACAGGGCACAGAGATAGTATCTAATCTATGTAATTATTAATTATGCAAATGAAACTAAATACTAGGTCACCTTCCCAGTTCTGTTGGAGTATTTCCAAGAGCTTGAAAATATTTTATTTGCAGAAAGGCTAAAATGACTAAATGAGTCTAACTTTAATAGTTGTTTAGAAAATGTTGTGAGGGAGAGACTCTTAAAGAGAGTAACTTAAAAAAATGAAACCCGTTTTTCTATCTGCTACCAGATGAATGTTTTTTTCTGTCTTAGCCAGTTTGCTTTATGATATTATGGTTACAACAGAGGTCAGATTTGGCATCTGACATTGAGATCAAATTATAAAGAAATAATATTGAAAATTGGGTTGTGTTAGAATAAAAAGATTAGACTCTGAATTAAGTATTTGACTATAGGTATTAGCAGAAAAAGTTAATTACTATTTAACATTCAATGGAGGAAACAAAACATGTTTGTGATGGCTGGATCTAGGGCACATGCTTACATGAGGTTTTTATACCTCTGAGGTGGTAGCTTTGCTTACAACAATTAAGACAAAAGAGCTTTTTTCTCCCTTCAGGATAGAAAATGGTTTTGTGTTTGACCATATTAAATGGCAGAGAAATCTCTAGTTCAAGACATATTTGAGGCACTTTCACTATTCATTTAAAATAGAAGAGATTGGGGGGGAGGGTTTAGCTCACTGGTTGACAGTATGCTTAGCATGCTTGAGGTCATGGGTTTGATCCCCAGTACCTCCATTAAAAAAAACAAATGTAATTACCCCCCCTCAAAAAAACCAAATAAAATAGAAGAGATTAAGTCATACTTCCCAGTTTTGAAATCAAGATATTTCAGGTATTGTTCAGGTGTGTACGGAATTATTATGGTATAATTTACAGAAAGCTGAGCTATTTGATTATTCCATTACGTCTAGTAAGCCAAACTTTAAAAAAATTTTATTGATGTTTTTGAGTGGTAATTCAAAGCATACAGAATAAAATTCAAAATGGTGAACAATGAAAAGTTAGTCTTAACTTTTTATTATCTGTCTCCAGCTATCCAGTTCCTTCAAAGGCCTGTGTCTGTTGCCAGTTTTTTGTGTTGTTTTGTTTTGTTTTTGCTAAGAGTAAAGTCCAGAAAGAGACCCAGTTATATATAAGTATGTAGTCTAAGATAAAGGTAGAATTTTATTTACGTCAGTTGGGACATAATGGATGTATTTATTAAATGATTTTGTGATAGCAAGCTACAGACTTAATAAAATATTTAGAAAAAGTGATTCTTGATGGATTAAAAAATGTAAATGTGAAAACTAAAAGTACCATAAAAGTATAAAAAGAAGACATATGTGAAGGTAATACAATTTTGTTAATGGAAAGGCCGTTCAAAGCATGCCATAAAATCAGAAACCAAAAAGGCAAATTTCGTAGACTTGATTGCATAAGAATTTAAAACTCCTGTGCCTCCAAAAACAATATAAATAATTTCAAGACAAATGAAAAACTGGGAAAAAACATTTGTAAAACCAGACAAAGCACTCCTAAAAACCATTAATTAAAAATACATCTCAAAACTCAGAATCTCTGGTTTCCAGTCCGGCATGGAAGGAGCAGCTTAGGAGTTGCCACTCTGTTCTAACAAGTAAAACGCTGAATAAACTAAAAAATCAACAACTCTTCTTAGATCCTTCAAACAAGTGAGGTTGCAGAATAATCTGCTGCCCCCTCAAATGGAAAGGCAGGCAGATATGGAGAATCACAGCTTACCAGAGCAGAAACCTCTGCAAGAACCAGTGCTAGAGTAGGAAAACCTGCACTGTAATTGGTGAATCTGGAGGCTCAGGGTGGACAACTCTGAGAGTTAAAAACTGTGAGAGAATCCAGTCATGGCAGGGAGGGGACCCACACTTTTGTGAGTTTTGCCACCAGGAGGTTGACCAGGTCCTCACAGTTAATAATGGAGAAAAATCCCCCTGCTTGCAGCAGAGGGAGGGGGAAAGAAACCATTTCAAAATACACCAGAGTATTCCCTCCTCTTTAACAAGGTGGGCCCTCAGGAGAAACAGTTTACTAGAGGCAAACCTGGAGGAAGCGAACTACCCAACACCAGTCAGCTCTAGCCTTCCACCTGGGGGAAGGGAAAAACCCAATTTGAGCCCTTCTAGCCATCCATGTAGAGGAAGGGAAACACATAACTCCAGTCCTCTCCAGCTCTCTTGTCCCATTTTAATGGGAGGTGGGGATGAGAAGCATTGATGAAGTTTACAGTCCAGAGGTACCGACTCACTGAAAGACTGAGACCTAATTATAGGACTATAGAATGCTCTGCATACCTTCACCACCATACCACTACTTTACTAATGATCTGGTTACCGCAGTTCCTTTTACCCAGTGCATCATGTCTGCCTTTCAGCAAAAAATTACAAGACATCTAAAAGGCAAAAAATACAGTTTGAAGAATCATAGCAATCATCAGAACCAGAGTCAGATATGGAAGGAATGTTGGAATTACCAGACCAGAAATTTAAAAAGGAACTGATTAATATGCTGAGTGTTTTAATGGAAAAAATAGACAACATGTAAGCAGAGATGGACAGTGTAAGCAGAGATGGACAGTGGAAATTCTAAGAAAGGATAAAAAAGAAATGCCCTTTCCTACCGTTGCTTTTCAACACTATGCTGGAAGTCCAACATAACACAGTAAGAAGAAAAGGCAAAAAAAATTATAGTGATTGGGAAGGAAGGAATAAAACTGTGTTTCCTTTGCAACAGCATTTCTACTTGATTGCGTGAAACATCTGAAATAACTGACAAAAAAATTCTTGGATTACAAGTGACTATAGTAAAGTTGCAGGACACAAGGTTAATATATGAAAGTTAATTGCTTGCTTCTATGCCATCAGTGAACAAGTAGAATTTGAAATTGAAAGCACAATATCATTTACTTTAGTGCCCCACAACATGAAATGTTTAGGTATAAACACAACAACAACAACAACTATATATATATAGTGTGTGTCTGTATATATATATATATATATGTATGTATGTATGTATGTAAAAGATAAGATATATATGAGGAAATGTATAAATAAGACATACGAGGAAAACTATAAAACTCTGATGAATGAAATCAAAGATCTGAATAAATGAAGAGATATTCTATGCTTATGGTTAGGAAGACTCAGTACTGACAGGATGTTAGTTCTTCCAAACTAGATCTATAGATTCAATGCAATCCAAATGAAATCCCAGAAATTTTGTTGATGTTGACAGACCAATTTTAAAATTTATATGCTGAGGCAAAAGACCTAGGATAGCCAACTTGAGTATTGAGAAAAAGAATAAAGTCAGAGAACTGACAGTATCCGACTTCAAGACTTGCTATAACACTACATTAATCAAGACGGTATGATATTGGTCAAAGAATAGACAAATGCATCAGTGGAATAGCACAGAGAGCCCAGAAATAGAAGCATATAAATACAGTCAAAGAAGCAAAGACAATACATTGGAGCAAAGGTAGTCTTTCCAACGAACAGTGCTGATACAGCTGGACATCCACATGCAAAGATGACTCTTACGCCCTTCACAAAAGTTAACTAAAAATGCATTACAGATCTACATGTAAAATGCAAAACTCTGAAACTCCTGGAAGATAGTATAGGGGAAAACTTAAGTGGCCTTGGATATGGGAATGACTTCTTTTAGGTGCAACACCAAAGGCATTCATTATCTATGAAATAAAAATTTGGTAAAGTGAACTTCATTAAAACTTCTGCAGGTGAATAGTCAGAGGAGGACAGAGGATTTTTAGGGCAGTGAAACTATTCTGTAGGTTGCTACAGTGGTTTATATCTGTCATTATAAATCTTTTGTCCACATCTGTACAATGTGGAACACTAAGAGTGAATTCTAGTATAATCTGTGGACTTTGGATGATAATGATCTGTCAGTGTAGGTTCAGCAGTTGGAACAATATTCCAGTCTGGTGGGGGATATCAGTAGTGGGGAGCTGTATGTGTGTGGGAACAGAAGGTATATGAGAACTCTCTGTCCTTTCCGCTCATATTTTCTGTGAACCTAAAATTGCTCTAAAAAATGAAGCTTATTAATGAAAAAAAATCTTGGAAAAAACGAATGCACAAAGAATATCAACACATAATTTATAAATGCAAATGGTCAGGATGTACTGTAATCCTTAGTGATCCACAGAGACACATGGTCCAAGTTCAGAACTGAGTCTTGTTCAAGAAGCATAATTCAACCCCAAAAGTTATTGAAAAGGAATTCCAATTTTCCTCAAAGAGCATTAAAGGGAATTTAATTTGTAACCAGCTTATTAATTCTTACAAGGTCTTTTCTGCTCCCTGTTTCTCTTACTGCCCTGTAGCTGCTTACCGATCAGACTCTAAAGCATTTTCCTCAAATTCCAGCTAACAGGGTCATTTCCTTCCAACATTTCTTACTTTTTGCCTTTGCTATGTTGGTCAACTTAGTATCAGCAAGTCACTCCTTTTTAGAAAACAAAAAGTAATAAGTGTAGGGAGGAGGGCTGTGGACACTGACATATTCATAAAATTTTCCTTTATACTAAGAAAATGTTTTCAGTTTCACTGATGGCTAGAAAAATCCAGATGATTATATTCTTTCTTATTGCCAAATTACCAGGTATTAAATAGAGGATTATTGCTTAGTGTTGGTGAGGGTGTGTGGTACTTCCAAGTCCCTATTGCAGTTTGGTGGGGGAGACATACACATTTCCCTGTTTTTGTAGATGCTAGGCCTTTGTGTCCCACCCCTAAGACTTTATCCCAGGCCTTTTAGTTCATTCTGTGTGTGTGTTTGGGTCTAGCAAGTGTGTATTTAGAAAGTTTATTTTCATCCTCTTTCTGTTACATTTTCAAAAGTGACTTCATACTGTGTATCTCAAAATTGTTTGTACAACCTGTGTTCAAACCCTGCAGTAGTTCTTAAAAGAACAGATTCTTAGATTCTACCCTGGACCTTAAAAGAACAGATTCTTAGATTCTATATCTAATCTCTGGATAGGGCCCGGGATTTCTTTTTAAACAAGCTATCCATAATTAGATATAAACTTAACTATATGGTTAAATAATCAGAGCCATTCTTTCAGGCTCTATAAAGTTTGTGAACTTGTGCTCTGATCAGCTCTAATCTCATCCAGCTCTAACCCTGGAAGGACTTTAGCAGAATACTGGTCAACCCCTAATTCTTTGAAATTTCTTAATATAATTTACCACCTTTAAAAAAATTGTTTTATTTCTCGTTCTAAGAAACCATGTGCTCCTTGCTGCAAATCACTCAAAGAAGCTCTGCATCCTTCTTTCACAGCACCTTCCGGATGCTCTGTGCTCTTCCTTTTCTCCCTCCCTAACACCTTCTTTACCGCATGCTGTTTTTGAGATTTATCCTGTTGTTACTGTGACTGTAGTTCATAGATTTCCACTGCTATGTAATATCCGCCATATGTAGTATATACAATATATTTTTCATTCCAATTAAGGATATTATGGATCTTTGAAAACTTGCTCCAGCTGCATATATATGTGAGGTTTATCTAGGTATTTGATATGTAAAGCATCACATTTTAAAGCATAGTAAGTATCATATTTTAAAAATTGTAGCTATTTTTATGATTGTCATCCTTCCTACTAGGTTTTAAGCTTCTTGAAAGGAGGAATTGTGACTTACATATCCCATCCTGCATTGCCAGCTTCACATAAAATGATAAATAATTTTTGCTTCATTGAAATAAATTTTGTTCTTTGCTGTTTTTCTAGCATCCTCTTAAAACTCAGTTTTTTATAAGCCTCAAATCTCACAAGACAGAACTACTGATAAGTGAAATACATAGCCATGTTATATGTGAAAGCTGCATTAAAAAGTCTCAACACCTTGATCAAAATAAATATGAATCAGCAGGATAATAAACGTCGAAAGTCTTAGTTCTTATTTGACAATTTTAAATTGATGTACCCTTGAAGTCTTTTTAAGTGTTAGGTTATCACTTTAGTTCTTCTTTCTAGAGATGGAAATAATAGTGTAATATTTAACTAGTATTTACAAGAAGCTTTCATTTTACAGGTCTAGAATAATAGGAATAATGTCACTAAAAATTCTAAGAGAAAGAAAGTTATATTTTTGAAAATTAAAGAATGTTTAGCTTTATGATATAATTTTATTATAGGACTTGTGCTATTATAATTAAAAAAATCTATAGCTAATAGAGTCATATTGGTACTACGTTCAAATAGCTTCTTGCAGGAAGCTCTTTTCTGCTTTTTATTCACCTGTCCTGAACCTGGCATGTTGGTTTTAGTTCACAATAAATACTGCGCCAAGGAGCCTGGGGTTTATGATCCTAACTGTAGTTCATTAAATGATTAGGCCTGGGCAAGTCAGCTTATTTCACTGGACTTACATTTCCTCATCTGAAAAATAAAAGTAAAACTTAAGACTGCTTGTCTTTACAGGGTTATTAAAAGCATTAGACAGGGAAATGTATGAAATCTCTTTATAAACTGAGCACTGTAATAGGGATATGAGATATTATTTTTAGATTAGTAAAAATCCAGCACAAATATTCAAGACAGCCTTTTGCAGTGGGGAGAACACTGAATTTGGGAGAAGCATACTGTCATGTATGGGAAAAAGAATATGTGCAGATAACCACAGCCCAGGATAATGTGCCAGGCAGAAACCTTTACTGATTTTGAAGAAGTTCATAGGAAAGGGAGAGAGTGCTCTGTTTGGAGGAGAGGAGTCAGATGCTTCAAAAGATGGTACTTTGGTGGAGTCTTACTCTAGTAGAAAAGAAGAGGACACAGGCAGGAAATCTTGAAAGTGCAGTGCAGTGCTAGAAATTGAGTTGAAGTACCGTATTAGATAAGCAGAAGCTGGAGAGAGTGTCTTTCAATGCCGTACTATCTTCTAGCCTATGGGGAGCCCTTAGAAGGACTTTAAGCAGGAGAGTATTGTCATTAGATTGGCCTTTGTAAGATCCATCAGGATGAAGGATAGATTTGAGGATATACCAAAGGCTATTATATTAATTTGGGAGAAAAACAATTGGTTTTAACCAAAGGCTCTTAAGTTGGGGTCCATAAATTAGATGTTCCTGGATAGATTCAGGGGCCATGAACTTAGAAGGTGAAAAATTACCTTTTTTTCCACTAACCTTTTCCTGAAAGTTAATATATCCTTCAGTTATGAATGTAGGGAATAAACTGTAGTAATATTTGCAGTACTTTTAACTTTCTGTCAGTAGAAATCGCAAATATTTTCATATCGCATTAAAGTTGTTGCAGATATCTTGAAGTATTACTTATACTACATATCATTATGCTGAAATTATGATAGTTACTAGATAGTGACAGCAAAGAAGCAGAGTAGAAAAAAGAGAGCACTTATGAGACACAAGCATGTGAACTGTGATGGAGTTAGACACTTCTTAATCCATCAGAATGATCCAGGTCCCAGAGATGGGGGCTGGGATAGACTCAGTGACCATATACTAAGCAACTGCCAGGAGGTGTTCAGTAGTTGAAGAAGCAAACCTAGACATTTGGAAAGAGGTCAGTCAGTCAGTCAGCAAGTAGCCAGGAGAATCAGGAAAAAAAAAAAAAAAAAAAAAGGAAGAAAATAGGTAAATGAGAGTAAGAATTGTGCAGGATTCATAGCAAAGAATAAATGTTGAGTCAGCTTTAGCTGCCTTTATTCTGCTGATCCTAGTGACTGAGAGCTAATCTCAAAGTTTCCTAGGCCTGCCAGTGGTAATAAAAAGCAGCTGGTGGATTATGAGTTTGAGATTAGAAGGGAGGAAGGGCCCAGAGGGTGGAGCAGACATATTTCTGGGGTAAAAGTGTTTGGAAGAGGATTAGATATTAGATCCGTCACAGATCATTGAGGCCATTTAGTCTATTGTCTCCCCAAATTTTCACACAAGAGATCTCTTAAATTATTTTTCTGTTATGAATCCCTTATTACAAAAATGTTTTCCCCCAAATCTTTAATTATTAATAATTTGCCTCCTTATTTTTAACCAAGGATTGTAACTAGAGCAGCATACTTTATCCATACTGAACTGATGTAAGTTGAAATACAGACAACAAAAGAGAGAGAGAGACAGAGAGAAGCCCTACAGTTGTAGCTACCTTGTGTGGCATTTGCAGTTAAATAGTTATTTCATTTAGATTTTTCAGATACTAAAAGTGACCGGGGGATTTTAGGTTGAGAGCTCTGGAGCTTGGCCACTGAAGCCCTAAATTTATTTCTCAGGCACTTTGACTTCCAATCTTTCTTTGTCACCTAAGAGTTATGTCATTTTGCATAGGGAACTTTAAAACTTAGTTTCCCCATCTGCAAAATGAGTATAATAATAGTATCAATTTCAGAAGGTTATTTTGAGGATCGTATGAGATAATGCTTTTAGGCATTGGCATATTGCCTGATACATAGTGTGACCTCAATAATTATTAGCCATTATTTTATTTTTATAACTGTTACTACTATTTAGAGCTATGCAGCTCATAACCTTGGGATTGTATTGTAGATTTTGGATTTAAAGTTTGATCTTTTTATCCTCAAGAATTGATTCCCTTTCATTTAACCCCAAAAAAGATTAAATTGAGCAAAGTATTATGAATATTGGCAGTTGTGAGTGGAGGGAGAATTAAAGACCTGGCAGGTTTTTAAAACATCCAGCCTATTCAAAAAAACAGCTGTTGTCTATTAATTGAGCACAGGGTGAGAGGAAACAAGCTTCAACTTCAATAGTAAGTGGATTATGGAGGTACCATAATGAGCTGCTGGTGATGTTTTAGAGGTCACCTTATGTCGAAGTAAGGAGACAGAAGGGATAAAATTTGAAAATTGGCAAGATTTGTAAAACTGATTCTGACCTTAAAGATCTTTTGTGCATTCCATTTAATTGTAGCACATTTCATAATTGGAATCAATATGAAAATGAATGTACGTAAAGTATATTTTCTTGGTAGCCATTGGTATGTTATTTTAACACAGGAGTAAAAGTGTTTCTCTTAGAAGTTATATCTTAATCTTATTTGCTCATTTTATTTTATTTTAATCTCTATTTTATTTATTTCCTCCCTGATCTTTATTATTTCCTTTCTTCTGCTGACTTTTGGGTGTTTTTGCTCTTCTTTTTCTAGTTCTTTTAGCTGGTGGGTTAAATTGTTTATTTGGGATTGTTCTTCTTTTTTTGAGGAAAGCCTGTATTGCTATAAACTTCCCTCTTAGCACTGCCTTTGCTGCGTCCCATAAGTTTTGTGTGGTTGTGTTTTCATTTTCATTTGTCTCAAGGTATTTTTTAATTTCAACTTTGATTTCATCATTGACCCATTGATTTTTTTAATAGCATGTTGTTTAATCTCCATGCTTTCCTTTTTTTCTCCTTTGTTTCTCTGTAGTTGATTTCTAGTTTCATGGCATTGTGGTCAGTAAAGATGCTTGAGATAATTTCTATCTTCTTAAGATTGTTGAGACTTCTTTTGTGCCCTAGTACATGATCAATCCTAGACAGTGTTCCATGTGCACTCTAAAAGAATGTATGTCCTATTTTTGGGGGGTGTAATGCTCTGAAAATATCCACCAAATCTAATTTTTCTATTGTATCATTTAATTCTCTGTTATTTGCTCATTTTAGAAAAGATTATTACATGATGAATTGTGCTAGATTTGAAATACTAAAATGAAGTCTTTCCCCTCTCTCTACCTCCTTCACTTTCTCCCTCTCTTTTCCTCCCCATGCCACCACCAGCTTGTTCTTGGGTGATGATTTTGCTGGAGAATTAACTGTAAAAAAAATCACCTGGAAGAAATAGTGGTATTATTCTTAATAAAATTACTATTTTAACCGTGAAAAGAACTTTAGATTTAGCACCTTTTGAGAGTAAGTGTAGAGAGAAAAAGCTGAAAAATATAACATGGTAATAAAGGTTTTTAACATTAAAATCAAAGCACAGTTAACTTCAGTACCTTTGGTTTAGTCTTTTTCAAAGAATCACTTTGTCTTCTACAACACCTTTGTAACTAGTGTAAGACTTACTGATGTTCATTATACAATTAAATTTCATGCCTTTCTGATTTTTATATCTAAAATATTTTAAAATCTATTCATAGCATCCAATAAGGTGTTATTGAAATGAGCTGATAATGTGAGTGTTTGTGTATCCTGATTAAGCTGCAGTGTCCAGCAGGTCCAGGAACTGAGACCTGGATTCAGGCTCCGACCTTACCTTTTATTAACTGGGAATCTTGTGCAAGTTACTCAGTTTTTGAGTCTTTCTGTCTTCATCAGTAAAATGGGAATTATGAAATCTATCTCAGGGATGTAATAGTTCATATGTGCTATAGTTCTAAAGTGCTATTCAGAGGGGAAAAGCATTATTTATTTTAAAAATGCATTATGTTAACTAAATTTGGTTGTTCTCTACCAAGCCACCTTTGATAGTTAAATACCCATTTGTTATGGACAGTTCTAAACAAATGAATAGTATACCTGGCCTCCCAATGGATTAGTTATTTTTACTGCTAGTTAAACCTTAAAACATGACTAATTAAAGGTTGATACTTAATAGGAATGTGTTTAAATAGACTAGGTACAAAGTAGATTACTGAATAGTAAGTTGTAGGGTTCATTGGTATGGTAGCATTATAATAGGTAAAAATAGCTTATAAATATCATGTGAAGCATTTTAAAGTATAGGGCTTCACTTAAAGCAAAAGAATCTATTTAATAATTTATTTTTCTGAAGTATTTTAACAAGTCCTCTTCAATCTTTTTAATAAGAATGAATTTTTTAATTTAGGTATAAGTGACATAGAACATTAGTTTCAGTTGTACAGCATGATTCCATATTTATATATCTTGTGAAATGGCCACCACAGTAAGTCTAGTTAATACTTAACATCCATCACCACACATAGTTACAAAGTTTTTTTCCTTGTTATGAGAACTTTTAAGGTCTTCTCTCTTAGCAACTTTCAAATATACATAAATTCCAGTATTACTAACTATACTCACCATGGTGTGTGTTACATACTCATAACATTTCTTTATCTTTTATTGAGGTATAATTGTCATACATTATATTAGTGTACAACATAATGGTTTGATGTTTGTATATGTTGTCAAATGATGACCACAATAAGTCTAGTTAACATTCATCACCATACATAATTACAGACTTTTTTTTCTTGTGATGAGAAACTTTGAGATTATTTCTCTTAGCAGCTTTCAAATAGTCAATACAGTAGTATTAACTATAGTTGTCATGCTGTACATTACATCCTCATGACATTTATTTTATAATTGGCAGTTTGTACCTTTTGACTCCCTTCTCACATTTTGCCTACCCACCTACTCCCACTCTCTCCTGGCTCTCTTCTCTGTATCTATGAGCTTTTTTTTAAAAAATAGAGTCCATATATAAATGAGATCATATGGTATTCATCTTTCTCTGTCAGACTTATTTTACTTAGCATAGTGCCCTTAAGGTCCATTCATGTTGTTGCAAATGGCAAGATTTTTTTCTTTTTTATAGCTGAATAATATTCTATTTTACACACACACACACACACACACACACACACACACACACACACACACACAGGTATATCATAGTTTCTTTATTTACCCATTGATGGACATTTGGGTGATCTCCATATCCTGTCTCTTGTAAGTCTTGCTGTAGTGAACACGAGGATGCATATTTTATTTTTAGTCAGTGTTTCTGTTTTCTTCAGATAAATATCCAGAAGTGGAATTGCTGAATCATATGGTAGTTCTATTTTTGATTTTGTAAGGACCCTCCATGCTGTTTTCCATAGTAGCTGCACCAGTTTACCTTCCAACCAGCAGTGCATAAGTTTTCCCTTTCTTCCACATCCTTGCCAACACTTGATATTTCTTGTCTTTTTGATAACAGCTATTTTAGTAAGTGTGAGATGGTATCCATTTCCCTGATGGTTAGTGATGTTAAGCATCTTTTCAAGTACCTGTTGGCTTTGTGTATGTCTTCTTTGGAAAAATTTTGAGTTAGATCCTTTTTAAAAATTTTAAATGTGATTCTTTTTTGCTTTTGAGTTGCATGAGTTCTTTATATTTTTTGGATATTAACCCCTCATCAGATTTATGATTTTCATTTTGTTGATGGTTTCCTTTGCTGTGCAGAAGCTTTTTAATTTGATGTAGTCCCATTTGTTGATTTTTGCTTTGGGTGTCATATCCAAAAAATTATTGCCAGAATTGATGTCAAGGAGCTTATCTTACTGCCTGTGTTTTCTTCTAGGAGTTTTATAGCTTCAGGTCTTACTTTCAAGTCTTTAATCCTCTTTGAGTTAATTTTTGTACACGGTGTAAGATAGTGGTCCAATTTTATTCTTTTGCATGTGACAGTCCAGTTTTCTAAACACTGTTTTTTGAAGACTTTCCTTTCTCCATTTTGTGTTTTGGCTCCTTTGTCATAAATTCACTGACATACATGCTTGGATTTATTTCTGGACTCTCTTTTCTGTTCCATTGATCTTTGTGTCTGTTTTTACAAGAATACAGTACTATTTTGATTACTGGAGCTTTGTGATAGACTTTGAAATCAGGGAATGTGATGCTTTCAACTTTGTCCTTCTCTTAGATTGCTTTGGCTATTTGGGGTCTTCTTTGGGTCCATACAAATTTTAGGAATTTTTTTTGTTTCTGAGAAAAATGCTGTTGGAATTTGGATACAGATTGCATTGAATCTGTACTTAGCTTTGGGTAATGTGGACATTTTAACAGTATTAATTCTGCCAGTGCCTGAGTACAGAATATTTTTCCATTTATTTGTCTTCTTCAATTTCTTTCATTAATGTCATACAGTTTTCAGTGTACAGTCTTTCACCTCCTTGATTACATCTATTCCTAGGTATTTTATTCTTTTTCATGCAGTTGTAAATGAGATTGTTTTTGTAAGTTCTCTTTCTGATAGTTTGTTATTAGTGTTTAGAAATTAGATTTCTGTTTGATTTTTATATCCTGCAACTGTGCTGAATTCGTTTGTTCTAATAGATTTTTACTGGAATCTTTAGAGTTCTCTCTATATAATATGTCATCTGCAAATAGTGACAGTTTTGCTTTTTCCTTTCCAATTTGGAGGCCTTTTATTTCTTTTTCTTATTTAATTGCTCTAAGACTTTTAATACTATATTGAATAAAAGTCCCCTTTAATCTTGTATCTATTTATAAATTTGCTTTTTAAGTACTTTCATAAAATATAGTTCAGAAGTTTGAATTTATAAATCTTTAATGAATTTATATATTCTACTCTGAATTTGTTTTTGATTCAGTTTTTCACTTTTTTTCTTTGTATTTGGATGTGTCAGCCATGGCTGAACAGATACCCTTCATTGTTTTCTGAGCTGTTTTTCCATGCTATGTTTGCTATAGAGACTATTCTAAATATAAGTCTTTTTCAATTGACATGAAGTCCATAATCTACATTAGTACATCAGTCTTCAGTCTTGCCTGTAAATTTTATATAAGTTCTATTGTCTGATTTTTATAGATTAAAGCTTAAAAATTAATAGCTTAAGACTTTTAGAGAACTTGAATAATACTGTCTTTTTGTTTTATTCAGGTATCATGTAATAGCTTGGCAATTGCTTTTTCCAGGAGTGGGTTGTGTGTGTGTGTTTGTATTTATCACTTTATTGCTCATAGTTATCTGCACTTAATACTTTAAAATAATATGAGCCCTATTAAGAAAGCATATTGTGCTTGATTATTGAACTGATAGCTAAAACAATCATAAGTTTTGAATTAATGTCAATGTATGATAAAATTTCTAGTTTCCTGAGATCTCTAACGTAATTTAGTCATCTAGTTCTACATTGTTAACTAGGAATTTTTTTTTTAATATACATAATCTTTATTTGAATTAGAGTCAATGTCTCACTTTTTTTTTAATATAAACTGTCTGTTTTGTTTTAAGACATTATTAATTAATGAACTAAAGATTTGAAATTTACTTGTTTATATTAATTTAGAATTATTATCCGGGAAGGATGTGAAAATAATGAGGAGGAGACTTAGGGCCTCAAACAAAAAGTATAGCAGTTTGTTGAGTCAGACAGTCTCACACTTTTAACTTCAGTAACTCTTCAGAACATTGCCTTGATGTGTATGGTGATGACCTTGGCTAATTTAGGGAAGGCAAAATTAAACAAAATATATATTCTTTAGGAAGGCCAAAAAATGTTACATATTTTGGAAGTGGGAGATTTCGAAGTGGAAGATTTCTTTCACTGGTGGTTAAAATAAAACTAATTTTAATACTAATCAGATAAGGAATTTTTTCAAATATTTGAAGCTCCCTGAAGCCTCCTGCTTCTCGTGGATGACGGATTAAAGGCAGAGGAATGGTTGCTGTTGTACAGTACGGCTTGTTGATGAGCCATCTCTTACACAGACCACACGGTTGGCCCTATCCTTAAACTACTGCACGTGGTCTCATTTCTCTCTATTTTTGTTACATTAGTGACTTGCTATATTTTCAGAGTTGTTTTATTTACTTCTTTAAGGAATAACTACTAGTATCTGACTCTTCTGAATGCTATTGCTTTTATAGTGTATGGTTTTTATCATGAAGACCACGTCTCTCTTTCAGACCTCTGTCTCCTCACGATATGCCTTCTAATCCCAGTGTTGACGATATACTTTGAAAGGTCATTAAGCAATATAGCTTAATGATTTTAAACTGAGTGACAGTGTGGATTCTGCCCTAATCACTTTCTGACTCTGTGTGATCTTTACTCAGATACTCTGCAATCTAAGGGTGATCAGGTGTTTTTATGGGCTGGTCAGAAATTAAATTAGTTAGAGTTTGTAATATGCTCAATATAAGGCTTGACACAGAATGGTTACTTTTTTTATTATTATTATTGCAAACTTTGTACCATTACTTGATGGTCTAGTTTCCTCAACTGGTTTGCAGAGTTACTGAGCAAAGGAAAAAGATGTAGGTTTTTTGGTCTATCTATCACTTTTCCTGTCCTGATACTTTGTATGTAAAGATAGCATTCTTGTATTGTTTGTTTCAGCTATTTGAGACCTTGAAGGCCCAGGAGCTAGTGATTTTTATAATTTTGTTTAAGCACAAAATTAGAATTTCACATACTAGGGAGCCTTGTATGTAGGAGTGATTCACTCACCTAGTGGATGTGAGGAATTTACCTAGAATATGTGATGACCTTCCTCTCTTCTTCCCAACAAGTGCATAACTCTGATAATGGTAGTTACTTTGCTGCGTTATATAGACAAAATTAAGTGTCATCATTTTATTTCAAAATTTGGGGATTTACAAATGTCTGGGAGATAACCTTTATGCATCTTAGGCCCCCTGTGTTCAGTAAATGTTGACTGATTATTGTCTCTCCCAAGGTGAAGAACAACTTGACTGTTCCTTTGTAGAGAACAAGTCGTAGTGGTTGGTGACTGTGACATTTTAATCAAGGTTTTTGGATTACTGTTTCTTTGTTTCCTGAAGGCTTCGGTTTTTTGAATCCACGTCATCTGTCATCTCAAGGTTACCTTCAGAATCAATCAAAAAAAATTTTTTTTCTCTGAGCTTTTATCTTGAGTTTTTTTTTTTTAAGTATGCTGCTTGCTTATTCTTTTCTAGGTACTTAGGGCTTTTAACTCAGATTTTTACTCTAGTGATGTTCTCCTGTTTACAAAGAAAACTTGTACAGCTTTAGAGCAGAAAATTGACTTACTTCATTTATAATGATTTAACTTTTTAAAACCATCCATTTATAGGATTTTAAAAATGACAGCTTTGCTAAGATACGATTCACATTCCACGTAATTTACCCTTATAGTAAAGTGTACAATTCTATGATTTTTGTTTGTTTATTTTTGATGGGGGAGGTAATTAGGTTTATCTTGCAATTCTATGATTTTTAGCATATGTACAGGGCTGTGCAGCCATCATCATATTAGTTTTAAACCATCCTAATTATCCCCCAAAGAAACTACATACATTTTAGCAGTCACTTCCCATTCATGTAAATGGAATCATGCAAAGTGGTCTTTTTTGACTGACTTCTTTCACTTAGCAAAAAGCTTTCAAAGTTCACTCATTTGTAGCATCTATCAGTACTTACTTCATTTTTATTGCTGAATAAAATTCTGTTTTATGGGTAGACAACATTTTATTTAATCCATTTATCAGTTGATGGACATTTGGATTGTTCTACTTTTTGGCCATTATGAATAATGCTACTATAAAATTACATGTTTTTGCATAGAACTATGTTTACATTTCTCTTGAGAGATAATTTTTTTGTAAACTAAAATAGGTCCTAAAGGAAAAGAAGTTGTGTACTACTTTTAGAAAGATCTTGTAGGTATTTAAAAATTCTGTCTGTCTCCTTTTATTCCTGTATATTATTTAGCTTTTGCAAGTTTTGCTGCACTAACAAATAACTTCAAAATCTCAGTAGTATACAACAATATAGGTTTGTTTCTTGCTTATGTTACATGTTAGTTGCAGTTGGCTAGGGCTCTTCTTCATCCATCTTCTCATTCCAGGATTCAGGCTGAAGGAATAAGAAACAAAACTGGTGGAAACATGCAGTTAAAGGCTTTGGAACTGGCATGTATCACATTTCTGCGCCATTGTTTGGCTTAGGCAAGTCATACAGTAAACCTGACAATTAGGCAGGAAAATATAATCTGACTGAGGAGGCAATGCAAGTCATACGACATTAGGTGGGTATAAATAACCTTCTTACATGGAAGGAGGCACAAATAATTTGGAACAGAAATTCAGGTTATCACATCTCAGAAGGAAATAATGAAACTAATGGAGAAAAGGTGAGAAAGGTGGAGGTGAAGCTGGAAGAACTCTGTGTCTTTTGAATTCAAAGGAATATCCCACTACGTTACAAGTAAAGGGCATTTCTAGCACTTAGGTCAAGGGATACCCAGCTTTAACCAACAGTATCTAGAAGTGAGCCAGAGACCCAGGCGAGAGGATGAGAGTAGGGTGAGGCAGAGATCCCATTATGTGTGTTATGTAGGCGATGACTTATCAGAGAATAGTAGAAGACTCACTACTGGGTGCAGTCTTTTGACCAGAGTCCCATTCCCCTCACCACAACCATTATAGAGGTCCTCCTCTCCAGGCACTTCTTTGTTACCCCATTACATGGGACACTGAGCCAGGAAGAAAACTGAACCAAGCCTGTTTTCATTCTATCAGGCTACTTTTTTTTTTTTTTTTTAAATAGCCCTTTCTATCTAGAGGAGGTGTCAAAAGAGCTTTTATTGATTGTCTCCTGGATGTCATGTACTTCAGATAGGGATTTCTCAGTCTTAAAAATTCTGAGATGTGGCTTACTGGGGTGAGAGTAGACAGCAGTCTCAAGGCAGGCCAGTCCCTACACAAATACGTACTTTGCCTCCCAGCCGAACTATCTACGACTCTAGGAGTTCTCAAGGTGCAGTCCTGGGACCCACAGCTTTACTGGCATCATGTGGGACTTTGCTAGAAATTGTCAGGCCGCATGCTAGACCTACTATGCTAGAGCCTAACGATCTGTTTTAACAAGTGATTCTGATGCACACTGCCTTGAGAACCACTATTGTTTCATGCTGCTTGCTCTCCTCCCACCCCACTTTCATTTTAAAATCAGTTTATCCCTCTCAATCCCTTCCCTCCCCACCTGTGTACTTTCCATGTTCCAGGCCATAGAGCATTTTTTAAGAAGTTCTGTTCATTATGGAAAATTTGGATATATACAGAAGTAGAGAATAGTAAGGAATCCTGATGTACTAAACAACTATGTTCAACAATTGTGAATGCACGGCCAAGATGAATTCGTCATTATCCTCACCGATTCCCACCCTGCCCAAGATTATTTTGAAGCAAATTATACCAATTAATCTATCAATATATTAGTAAATCTCTCTAGAAGATAGGGCTGACTAGCCTGCCTGCCTCCCTCCCTTCTATCCATTATCTTTTCTTCCACAAGAACCAAAACAAAATCTCTTAATATCATCAACTATCAGTCATTATATTTCCCCAGTTATCTTATATAATTTTTCTCTCTTCAGAAAATACTTTGCTTGAATTAAGACCAAAATAAGGACTGTACAATGTTCTGTCTCTTAAGTTTTTTAATCTATAAGTTTCTCACACCCCCCTAATCTCTTTGTCCTTTTTTGTTGAAGAAACCAGAATATTTATCCTGTAAAGTTTCCCTCAGTCTTGATTTTGCTAATTGCATTCCTGTAGTGTCATTTAACATGTTCCTCTGCCCCTATGTTTCCTACAAATTGGTAGTTAGATTTAGAGGCTTGAGCAATTTCAGGGTTGAGGTTTTTGACACAGCTGCCTCATAAGTTGTATCGTGTATGTCCATTAAAGGGCATGTAATGTCTGTTATTAGACACTGATGGTCATTACATAACTCTGTTAGTTCACTAGGGGTTGCAAAATGGTGATACTCTTTTTTTTTTAATCAATTCTTCATTATATTTAGTAAGTAAAATATTTTTAAATAGAAAAATTTTCCCTTGTCAACTACTTGTTACCTTGAAATAAAGTTTAAATAGGAAGGATAAATGCTTAAATATTTCCCTTTAATATCAATTTTCAGACTAATGATTGGTTCTGTACGATACCTCAAAGATGATGAATAAATGAATTTTAGTAATTTTAATGAATTTGTGGATTTAAAAATATTTAATGTTTTAGTCCATTACTTTACTACTTGTTGATTAAATTGGCCAGTGAAGGCTCTTGAAGTTGGCTCCTGTATCCTTGTGAAATGACCTTAGTTGTCCTTGATTGCTTTTTTGCTTTTTGATAGGATAGGACATCACAGGTCATCTTGTAAGCGTCCTGACCCAAACCTGGAATCAGCTGTTTCCTCAAAGAACCTTGGTGTTTAGAGTACTTGGGGTACTCACTGTTACTTGGTTTTTCAGTGAACACATCCAGGAAACAAGTTTTGTTTTCGATTTCAAATACCTAGGCATTGTGCTTGGCGCTTGGAGAAATAGATTTGTAACACGGTCTCTGCTTTGTAAATAATTGAAGCGTGGTGTTATAAATACTGAAGTGTTGGGCTTTTGGTTCAGAAGCTCATAGGAGGCCACCTCACACAGAGGAAAGGTGAGGATCAAGGAATGCTTCCTCAAGGTGGTGCACTTGATCTCAGTTTTGAGGAATAAAGTGAAGCAAAGGTACTTTTGTGAGTTGTCTGTTTAGGACATGTATATGGTGTGCCTTTGTCTTTGTACCAGTATGAGCCTCAGTTTCTTCATTTATAAATGTATGTCACTAATGGACATATACTATGCTTCTGTTTAGATTTTCTCAGTCAGTAGTAATACAGTAATAATACTGCAGGAAACGTCACTGCGTGTATACTCTTGTGCATTTGACCCTGTATTTTGATAGGACAAGATTCCTAGAAGGGAAATTGCTGTGTTCGAGAGTATGAACATTTTAAACTCTTATAAATACTGCCAGATTTTCATCAAAAAATCATTATAACAGTTTACAGCTTTTACCACAGAAGGCTAATGACCATTTCTTCATACCCACAACAGTGGGTCTTAAAACTAAGTTATTTTCATTTATTTAGTATCGTATTGTCTTGATTCCTTCCCAGAATCTCAAAGGAAGTTAATTTAAATATGTTTGCTTCTTTAAAATATGAAGTTAATATGATGACATTTTGAATTTAAGATATTTTTAGCACTTCTGGAACCTAGAAACTTATTTTATAATGGACTGTTATTCTTTACTGTGGGTTAATAATTTTCTATATTTTGGAAAGTAATTCACAATCAGAACACCAAGAAATCATACACCCTACTTCTTACCAGCTGCAGGAGGAAAAGACTTCCTGATTTCTCATTTCTCTGTCTTTTTCTTCCCTCTTTTTGAGATGTGATCTGGAGGTCTGGATTAGAAAGAAAACATTCTTAAAGTAGTTCGGTAGCCTTCTGATTTTATCAATCTTTTAAAACTTTTGTATGATTTTATTACCTTAGTTTATACCCACTTGTATGGTCTGTGAAAATGCATAAACCATAAGTTAATTTATGTGTGAAAACAGAACATTTATGCTCTATCCTTCGGTGCTGTTGAGTTTATTTAATAACCTGCATTTTCAGAAACTGTTTTGTTCCTGTCTACTTAAAAATAGCCTGTGATTCTTACATAGATGTCAATCTAGATTTTAATTTTATATATGTTAATTTTCCTGCTATAAATGTGTAATTTTATCAGGTTACCATACCCAGAGAATTTTCTTTAATTATGAATGGTGTTGAAAAAAGAACATAAGGGAAAGAGTAAAGTAAAGAAGAAGAAGGAGAGAAATTGAAAGGAAGAAATCCAGACAATTTTAAATCATGTTCCTTTTCCCCTCTTAAATAGAAAGCTAACACTTTTATCTAAAACTTTGCTTGAAGTTGCACCTGTTATCTAGACTCATTGTAGTCAGAACCTCACAGTTAAAACAGAATGAAGACTTCAAGTTAATATTGGGATTATTCAGGCAAAACTGTGGCGAATTATTTGTCTGAATCATTTTCAACTGTTTAGATTCTAGCCCTATACCTCCCGTTTTGGACCTGCCACTTTAAGCTTGGTGTATTGTTTTCTTTTTCTCATATTTTTAATTACTAATTTTTATTCTCATTTTTATTTACTGATTAGCTTTTTGAAAATGATCTTTAAATCGCTTCTGTAGATTAGAACTTCCTTTCTTGTGATTAACTTCATCAAACTTTGTTCCTATCAGAAGGAATCTTTTCCTTTGAAAATTCAGCTTGTCTTTTGAAGAAAAAGTGATGATTACTGTATATATTATTTAAAAATGAAATCAGTAAGGGTGAGGAGTTTCTACTAAGTTGGATTTTTTTTTCTCTTTTTTAGTTTAGAATGAATTCTCTTTTGTGGTGACACATAGCTGTTTCTGAAGTTGGCAAGAAAACTTCCTCTTGGGACTCTCATAGAAGTGTTGCGGCAGCTCTCTGATTCAGCTGCTTTAGAAAGCTCTCTGAAAGTTGCCTTATTTGTCTGGGAAGAGTCTGGAGCCCAAACCTGCTTTTTCCACTGAGGAGGATTGAGGCTCTAAGCTGATGTCAGCACAACCATGAAAGAATCTGTGATGACAGTGTGAAATAGAGCAATATCAAATTATAAATGTAAATCTTGTACTCCAAAGCAAATTTTCAGTAACAGTAATGAAGAGACTTTTTATGGTACACATAAGCTTTGGCAGTATTTATATTCATATCCACCTTCCTGAGACCAAGAGAAAGAAGAGGAAAGAAAAGGAAGCCTCTCCTTTTCTTATTTTTTTCTATTTATTTTAAACAGTACAGAACCAAGCTGAGTACTATATGTCACTACACAAGAAAAAGGAGGGTCAAGACTATTGGTGCAAATCCCTTCTTATTAAGCAATGAAGTTGTATGTCTTTGTATAATATTTTATTGAATACTAATTACCTTATATTAAAAGGTTACATATAAATATTACAGTATAGTGTGAAATTATTTTGAATCAGATTAAGTAGAATGGAGAAAAGGGTCAGTAATTAAAAATAGTTGTGAAGGTGAAAAAGAAGAGCAGTAACAGTGAAACAAGATGAGAAAAATAAGAGAAAAGATGGAAGTGGAGCAGTTAAGGAAAATAATGATTCCAGTATTCTCCATCTAATGAGTCAGTTCACTGCTAACATGTCCACCCTCCACTCTCACCACTCCATTTCCCTTGACACAGATTCCTTCTGTCCCCAAATCCTCCCTGCCCCATTAAGTATTCCAAGCATCAGTTATACTATACTGAATTTCTGTCAGTTCGTCAAATATGGCATGTTCTCTCAAGCTTTCCTTTTTTTTTTTTTTTTTTTTTATATTTGCCCGAAACCCTTTACCTTCCCCCCATCCTTTGGCTGACTTTCAAACGTTCTTCAGGCTTCATCCGACTTATCATTTCTTCCTAATCACTGCTCCACCCGAAGCCTGGATTAGTTAGTTGCCCCTTCTAGGTGCTACCATCTGTCCATTCACCCGTCTATTTTATATCTTCTCTTGGATTTCTTGCTTCTTAATACCAAAGGTCTTTTTACTTATCTGTATGTCTACTATGCTGTAAACTTTGGGAGAGCTGAGGCCATGTCTTTCCTGTTCGCTTTTGGATCCTCATACTAGACAACACTGCCTGGCATGTGGTAGGGCCTTGACAACTATTTGTTAAATAAATTAATAGTTTTTTTTTTTGTTATATTGAGAAAAACATCAGTTCATTCACATAACACTTTTACTTAACAGTTACTCTGTGCTAGGCATATTTTCAGTTGCTATGGGGGCTCAGAGATCCCCAGTTTCTGCTTTCAAAGTGCTTCTGGTTCAGCTATGGAAATAAAACATGGATAGTGGTGCTTTTCCTAGTATATCTTCTCCTAATTTGAAATTTGAGTAAATTTGGATATATTTGTAATACCTTCTTGTCAATTGTGAAACTTCTGTTTCTAGGATAAGATGCCACTCCTCATTATTCTACATTGAATGGTCACAGGCTTAGAAAAAGAAAGAAGACATTGACCTTGAAGATCTTGGGGAGACAGAATATCTTTTCTCTAATTTTTCTCTTCTTTTTTATTTTTCTGCTACTATTTTGTTCTGTTTGCATAAAGATTTGTGGCAAAATGAAGGTTAAGGAAAAATTTGCTTTCTTAGAACAACCCCAATCAAGGTAATTTTGAAAGAACAAGAATAAAAAAAGAGCACAGAAAGTATTTCAAGAAGAACCACACTTTCCTTTCCTCTGTGTTTTAATAATCTTTATACTAACATTTCCCTTTTAACAACAATAATAACAATAGATACCTAAATTTTACTAAGTACTTTACTCAGTACTTGGCACTGTGTTAGCTGTTTTACATAAATTATTTCATTTAATTCTCACAAGGCTAGTGTTTTCATTATCCCTTTAGTGGATATACTCCTATTCCTGGATTTTATTTTTTAACAATTGGTGCAGCAAAGAAGAGATAATTCTGAGAACTTCTTTTAAAAAGAACCGATTATGTCAAATCCTAACTCATCCCTCCAGTGAGTGAGAGAGGAGAGCAGAGCAGCATGAACCCTCACTTGCCCTCGTGAGGATTCTCTGGGCCTTACAATAGTGGGACCAGGAAAACTAAGGAAATGCGTTCCCTTCTTTTTCTTCCTCTGTTTCCTCTATGAGGCTGGCTTTTCTAGGAAATACGTACTTATTATCTCTGAATTAAAGGTCAACAGAAATTAAGAGTACAGGGCTTACTGTAATCAAGTTTAGGTATAGAAGTTGGAATGAATATTTTCCTTATCTATTCTTGTGATTTTTTTTTTGTTGTTTAAGAGAATGTAAAAATAAGTCTGTCATTGCTTTCATTGGTTTGATCAAGATCTTACAATTTTAGCCCAATTTTTTCACAGAATCCTCAATCAGCCACAGATTCTCCTATCACAAAGGCCATGATTGAATTTCAAATAAGTGCTGTGCTTGTCCTGAGGAGAGGAGGACTAAATACTAGGAAAAGGGTATTGTTCATTTGTAAAAGTTTTACATTCAAAAATTATTCAACGAGGAAAACAGTATTATCTCAAAAGATAAGAGGTCCATTGCTTCCATATTTTGAAATGACGGTTCTTAGAATCCTTTGTAGGGAAGCACATCAGGGATAATGAGTGTGAATGCTGGCTTTGGAGACTTGTGATCCAATCCTGATCCTGTCACTTACTAGCAGTGTGACTTAGTCATGTTGATCTTTCTTAGCCAGTTTCTTCCCCTTAAAAATTGGAGATTATAATACCTCTTAAGAATATTTTTAGGACCAAATGAGGTAATTCATGTTAAATGCTTGAATCACAGGTTTAATAGATCTCACAGGCTGCTAAATGTGAGCTGTTCCTTTGTTAAAGTGCTGTGCTCATAATTGGCAACACAAAATGTCTAGTTTAAAGGGAAGATATGATTAAACATTTCAATCCTTATCCCTAAGGGGCAAATTTTAAATGAATCATTATTTTTAAAAAGTGTATTAATGAATTACATCCTTTTGATTTCTGCAGAGAATCAAGTAAGTGTAAAATAGACACCAGTGGCAATCTTATTTGCAAGTATTATCAGGATACTAAAATGTACTGTGGGTGGGCAGGTAATCCATCTTTTTTGTGAAGTTTTCAAGAAAATACCCCACACACAAAAAAAGCGGGGGGCGGGTAGGGAAGGAAACCTGGTTGTTGTTATAACTCCTTGTTTGTTGGAAGTAAAAGAACTTCTCACAATCTAGAGCAACTGGGGGTGATTTTGCTTCCCCAAACAAAAAATTATCTGCCTCAAAATATCGGTGATGCCAAGATCTAGACTTAGACATCAGCTTACTTTGGAGCTAACGTCATGATATGTTTTGTGATGAATACTTTGTAGAAATGACTGGATTGTTTTAATATTTCATGCTTTATCTGTAACTGAAGATAGTGTTATATCCTCTTTAAATTGTGATAGTTTTCTTTTTTTGAGATTTATTTTTTATTTTTGTTATTTATGTATATATCTTTATTGAAGGATAATCAGTTTACAGTGTTGCCAGTTTCTGGTGTACAGCGTAATAGTTCAGTCTTACATATACATACATTTGTTTTCATATTCTTTTTCACCATACGTTACTACAAGTTTTTTTTGAGATTTTTAATTTTATTTTTATGTGTATATACATTTTTATTGAAGTGATAGTTTTCATGGGGGAGTTAAACTAATTTCTTAGATGATTACTTCATTGTCTTTATGATGGATAATAGTGAACAATCCAGTTGATGCATTTTAAAGACTATTTTGATTGATTTGTAGTTCTTTTACATTAGACTTTACGGTTATTACAATTTGACTTGAGTTCCTTTATGAAGGTAGTTATTCAGACTAGAGATGTCCAGATTTTACAGAGTGGTCAAAATTGGATTAGCTCAACTCTGTATGGTAATTGGCACTTTAATTTTTAAAAATTAGGGAGCATTTCACTGATGCTAAGGGATGAACAAATGAGCTCTTAGTGACATTTTTGGCAGTAGCTAATACTTACTGAGTGCTTCCTTTGTGCTACTCTGTCCTAAGCATGTAACATGTATTCACTCCATTTGATCCTCACAGCAATTTCTTTATGTAGGAACTATTATTATTATTTCCATTTTACAGATGAGGAAACTAAGGCACAGAGAGATGATGTTACATGCCTAGGGTCACACAGCTAGTATATCTTGTAGCTGGGATTAGGATTCAGTTTAATTGGAGTTTGCTGTCTTAACCACTATGTTACATTATACTGACTGTCAACAAAGAATGTTAAAATATTTTCTGATTAATTACATCCCTCTAGACTAGATCAATGTATAGGTAAAAATAAACTGGAAAAAGTACCTATAGTAAAACAGTATGAAAAGGAATATATATATGTACATATATGACTGAAACATTATGCTGTACATCAGAAATGGAAGAAATTGACACATTGTAAACTGACTATATTTCAATTTTTTTTAAAAAAAGGCGTATAATTTTAAAATGTACTTGTGGCATTGGAATGCACTATATAAGTTCGTATGTCTAGATTAGGATGTGAAAGAATGGAAATTTGACTTTTTCTCCATCTCTGTGCAGCTTCTGGTCTGCACAGTCTTAAATCCAAAGAAAACCTACTGTTCTCTCTCTGATTTAGATTTCTCTTCTCCACATACTTTTCAACTCTTGTTTGTCTCCTCCTCCTCTCATAGGTTTTACTACTTTGTTTTGGGGGTTTTGTTTATCCCCTGATTTCTACCTTCTTTCTTTCTCCAAAATGATCTTAACAAACTAGAGATTAATTTATTTATAAAAGAAATATTTCTGTTACTATGTGAGGTCATGGAATAGGTCTAGATATGTGCTGAGTAACAGAAGACATTAAAAATATGCAATCAATAAAATCACATATATAGATGATCAGTAATTGACTGTGGTTTATTTCAGAAATGTCTTTTGTTAAATGAAGCTTCTAAATGAACTCTCCAAGCCACAGAATTAAGAAAGGCTATTTATTTTGAATACTGCTCATAGTTTTAAAAGGCAATTAATAAATTGATTAATTCAGTTCATTTTTAAAAAGAAGTAAGTGTCTACTATTTTAAAACGTAAATACCTTATCCAGTAGATAATGTTAATTATAATAAATATGAGTTTGGACATATTATAGGAATATAATTTCCAAGTGAAAGTTTCTCATATCCAACTTTAAAATTAAGGTATCTCTTTTTTTTTGAAGTCTGAAAATATGAATTATTTAAAATAATATTACAAACTAATCTATAGCATTTATCAACTATTAGTCTAGAAGAAAACTTCATATTATTTGTAACTATACCTATAATAAAGGAAGTCCTATCTAGTTCCTGAAGAAAAACACTTAGTTTATTTCTCAATGAGTATATTGAATTTAATAAAACATTTGATAAAAAAAATTTGAAGACTTGGTATATAACAGTGTTTAAAATAGTTTTGTAATATGTCAGCATATGAATGACATTTGTAAAATTTATTAGTATGAGCCTTAGTTGTTCTGATGAGTCTACAGTGTGGTTTTATTAAAAACAATTTCTCTAGCATACAAATATGAATTATAGGCTGGATGATGAAAATGCTTACACTTCCCCTAGCCCCCCAAAATTAATACCTTGTGATATAAAATTATGGTAAGGAAAGAACTATTGTTGAGACTCACAAAAAAGAACGTTTTTCTTTTATACTGGTAGGTAGGGTCCTGGATCTAGAGTGACAGGCCTTAGAGTGGTCCTGGCTGTAAAACTACATTTTAGGCTGTTTCTCAAGAATTCATTACTACCTCTGTTGAATATATATCTTGGAGAACCCAAGGGTCTGAAATTGCTTCAGAAGATAGGCTCTGTATGTCTTCTGCTTCTCAATTAAATTTGGATCCTTCTCAACTGGATCAGAACCTTTTATACTGGCCATACAACAGTGCTATCTGATTTTTCAACCACTGGAATAAAACTCACTGTACTTTAAAAAATACTGTTTTTTTGAGGTGATTTTTTTTTCAAAGTAACAGATACTCATTCTTTCATAGTAACTTTCCAAAACCCTGTGTTTGGAAAATCCAGAAAAGTGGGAAGAACTTAAACAAAGAAGAAACAAACAAACAAAAAACCTCTGATAATTCTGCTAACCAAAGGAAGCCGCTGATACTAGTTCATCTTCCCAAAAAAACCCTTCCCTCCTTTTGGTTACTGGGATCCTCATTGTCTTAATCCCCCAAAGTAGAAATCTGGGCTCATCTTTGATTAGTCATATTTAGTATATCCTACTGTGTCTGTGTCTACTGTGGCTGTTGAATTTGTCCAGTCCCACAACTCCGGACTCATTCCTTTTCACAGTGCTTTTCTTAGATGTTAAACTAGCCTTCTCTATTTGGTCTTTCTGTCTGTATTGTCTTCTATTTTTTATTCCTCACGTTATTAGTAGGTTTACTTCTCTGAGGACCAAGTCTAATCCTGTCGCATGGCTGAAGAACATTCTGTGTCTCTGAATGTTTTAAAGAGAAAGTGTGGACAACTGTTACAGCATATATGAAGTACTAGAAGCCTGTGAAACATTTCCTAGTGGCCTCATCCATAGCAGTCCCTCAGTGGGCACTTTATATGTAACTTCTATCACACAACTTGATTGTCTCTTGAACACAACACCAGTGTCGTGTTTTATGCTGTTTTTTTCTGCCTTGAAATACTTTTTGTTTTTACCAAATGCCTCGTAACTTTCAAAACATAACTTAGACATCATCTTCCCTGGGAAGCATTCTTAAACTGTTCCAGATAACAGTTACTTCACTCTGGTATTCTAGAGGGAACTAATTATACTGCCTTATAACACTTGCCATGTTGTATTTTACTTAGTTACATATATCATGTACATTTCTGCTTTTCTAGTCAGTTAAGGAAGATATTCTTCTACCTACAGTATACCCAGAGTGTTCTCATTGAGTCTCTATATACAGTCAGCCCTTTGTATCCATAGTTTCTGCATCCATGGATTCAACCAACCTTAGATCGAAAATAATCAGAAAAAAAAATTTCAGAGAGTTCTGAAAAGCAAAACTTGAATTTGCCACACTGGCAACTATTTACATAGCATTTACATTGTATTAGGTATTATAGTAATCTAGAGATGATTTAAAATATATGGGAGGATGTGTGTAAGTTATATGCACATATTATGACATTTTATATGAGGGATTTGACTTGAGTATCTATAGATTTTGGTATCTATGGAGTTCTGGAACCAGTCCCCCATGGATACTAAGAGATGACAGTACATTCATGCTCTATGCCAAAGATATCCAAAAAATTCTGAAGAAATTTTTAGGGGAGTGTGGAGGAGTGCTGTTTGGAAATGTAAGAAAAAGTCCAAGACAGCCTTGCCCCAAAATTGTGCTTTAGGTTTCTTGGTGCTACGTTCACTGCTGTCTTTGTTCAGAATTGTCAGTGTCTGAAAGTGATCCTGTTTTTGTTAAAATTACTCAGTACATCTTTTTATTGTTAATAGTTCACAGTACTTCACATTAGCATTCAAGAATCTGTCCAAAAAATTCCAAATATATTATCACTGTGTTTATTTCCATGGAATTAAGCAAGATAGCACAACTCAGAAGTTAGTGAGAAAGACAAAAAGAAATTGATGTTAATATATAGGTATCATATCTTTGGAAGGTGCTAGATCACCAGTTCATTTTTCTGAGAAACTGTAAATGGAAAGAGTCAAGAATTTATACTGGTTTTCCTGTGTAAACTGCATTTCAGGATAACCAAATAGTTATTTAGGGAAAGGCCTTTTTAGAAGAATTCCAGATAACAAATGCAGATAGAATGATAGAATTAGAGATTTTATTTGCTGGCAACTCTCTGAAATACAGATCCTCCATGTTACTGATTAAATCTGAGCCATTATTCAGTGAAGCTGTGTTAAGATTCATATTCTTTGGTGAAAATTGAAATGCCTAATGAGAATAGAACACTTCCTCTAATTTGAGATGAGCTGTGGTAAAAGCTGAGATTCTCCAGAAAATAATTTTAATTACTGGATTACTTTTCTATTGCTGCAAAATAAATTGCCACAGCAGGTTAAAACAACCCAGATATAGTATCTCACAGTTTCCATGGATCAGGAGTCCGGGCACAGTTTAAGCTGAGTCCTCTGCTTAGGGACTTACAAGGCTGCAAATCAAAAGTATTGGCTACGGCTGAGATGTCTTTGAGGGTCTGGGTCCTCTTCCAAGCTCACATGGTTGTTGGCTGAATTAATTTCCTTCCAGCTGTAGAACACAGGGCAACTTGCTTCTTCAAGACAGGCAAGAAAGTCTCTGACCTCTAGACCCTCTTATGAAGGACTCACCTAATTAGGGAGGCCCACCTGGGAAAATTTCCCTTTTGAATAATTTAAAGCTAGCCAATTAGGGACCTTAATTACAGCTACAAAATATTTTCACCTTTCACATAATTGTGGAAGTGATATCCCATCACCTTTACCATATTCCATTGGTTTGAAACAAGTTGCAAGTCCCACGCACACTCAAGGAGAGGTGACTATACAAGAGCGTGGGTCATTGGGGATCATTTTAGAATCCTGCCCATCAATATAACACTCAACCTTCTGTAAATAAAAAAGTAAGTAGCTTATTTTGTTTGTTAGTATGCAGGCAGTATTAATAGAGCTTGAAGTAGAAGAGAAAAAAATAGTCATCCATAATCCTGCCAGCCAATGAATCAAAATGTTTTCCTTTGGCTATGTGCGTGCATAAATTTTATAAAGAACCTATAGAACAGAGATACAGTTTCCCATTGCTTTCCACTTAGCAAAGGCATTTGTTGTTATTTATATAATATTTATATTTGCCATTTTTAAAGAATGAAATTGTTTCAGGTCACTGTATCTATATTATTGATTATTGTAGGTTAATCAAGGTGTAACTCACAAACAGTGAAAATCATTGCTCTCTGTTTAGTTCTGTGAGTTTTGATAAGCATGTGTATTTGTACAACCACCATCACAGTCAAGGTGCAAAATACTATCTTGTGCCTCTTGGTAGACAAACCCTCCTCCCACATCCCAGACCTTGACAATTACTGGTTTATTTTCTTTCCCTATATTGTTTTTTCTAAAATGTTGTATAAGTGGAATCATACACTTTGGAGCCTTTTGGGTTTTGTTGTCACTTAGTAAAATGCATTTGAGGTTGGGAAGTAAAGGAATAGTGTTCCTGTGACATAAAAAATAAATGTTTTGTCTTTGTTTCTGGTTCCTGGCCCAGAGCTGCTAAAATCCTTGAAAGGAACATTTTCTGTTATTCGTAACAAGCTTTTTTCAACCATGCCTAAGGTTATGCAATGAGGTGACTCTTGGTGGGCCCCTGGATAGCTTCAGGATGGGCACTGGTTGCCAGAGGAACCAACAATGTGATTAGAGAGTTGGAACTTCAGCCGCATTCCTGGACCTGCAAGGAGAGGAGGTTTTCAATTGCCAGTGGTCAGTGATTTAGTTAGTCATGCCTACTTAGCAGAACCTACATAAAGACCCTTAAACAGTGGGGTTCCGAGAGCTTCAGATTTGGTAAATCCACTTGCTAGAAGGGTGGCACACTCCTACTCTATGGAGACAGAAGCTCCTGTGCTCAAGACCCAACTGGACCTTGCCCTGTATGCCTTTTTAATCTGACTGTTCACTTGTTTCCTTTATAATAAACTGGTAAAAGTAAATATAATTTTCTCTGGAGTTTTGTGAGCTGATCTAGCAAATTATTGTCATTGAAAGGGGGTGGGGGTTGTGGGAAACTTATAGCCAAGTCCGATAGAAGTATGAGTAACCTGGGGACCCCATACTTGCAGCGGGTCTCTGACATAGGGGCTTTCTTGTGGGACTGAGCCCAAAAGCCTGAGGAGTCCAGCACTGATTTAGTAGTTAATGTCAGAATTGAAATGAATTGTAGGACACCCAGTTGGTGTCTGAAGAGTTGGAGAATTAGTTGGTGTGAGGAAAAAACTCATACATTTGGCGTCAGAAGTGTTTTGAGTAAAAATAGCTCAGCTGCACCCAAAGCTGCCTAAGATTTGGGCTTGCCCAGCTCATGGTGGGGTAACCTTTAAGCCCTTGGGATGTCCGGCCTGGTGAGAGTGTCTTTGTTTACCTGAGGGCCTTTGGCCACACCAGGTTGCCTATGCTGACAATGTGGCGTCCTTGGGCTGTGTGGTATCAGATTAACCTATAGAGGAGCTGGAGACTAAAGTTAGCTATGCAGATGATCAACCCTACATATATTTTAGACCTCAGGTGAAAACGCAGGACACTGAGCCTCAGGTGAGCTTACCTGGTTGCCCGTACTCCATGCATGTTGTCACATGTTCTTGCCGGTAGAAATAAGTGCTGTCTGCACAGCTCCACTGGGAGAGGACATCTGGAAGCATGGTATCTCTTGGACCCTGCCCTATGCTCCTCTTCCCTTTACTGACTTTATTCTGCATCCTTTTGCTATAATAAATTGAGTCCATGAGTAAAACGGCTCTTTACTGTGTAATTCTAGTGAATTATTGAACCTGAGGGGCCTTGAGGACCCTGTTTAAGGGTCTTTATGTAGGTTCTGCTAAGTGGGCATGACTAATTAAATCACTGACCACTGGCAATTGAAAACCTCCTCCTCTCCTTGCAGAGGTTCATCCATATTATTGCATGTATCAATACTCAGTTCTGTTTTACTGTTGAGTAGCATTTCAAAGTTTGTTCACTCCCTGGTTGAGCTAGTTGTTTCCAGCTTTTGGCAATTACAAATAAAATGACTATAAACATTTGAATGTGGGTTTTTGTGCGAACAAAAAGTTTTTTATTTCACTGGGCTGAAAATACCTAAAAGTGGGATTGCTGGGTTATATGAAAAGTGTATGTTTAATTTTATGAGGAACTACTGAACTGTTTTGCAAAGTGGCTGTCCCAATTTGTACTCCTCCCAGCTGCCACTGGATGAGAGTTCTGATTGCTCCTCATCCTCCTTAATATTTGCTATTGCTAGTTTTCTTTTTCTTTTCATTTTACCCATCCTAATAGGCATGTAATAGTATCTTATTGTAGTTTTTCTTTCCATTTCCCTAATACCTAGTGATGTTGAGTGTCTTTTCTTGTGCTTACTTGCCATTTTTATATCTTATTTGATAAAATATCGTTTCAAATTTTTTGCTGATTAAAATTTTAAAAAAATTATTATTGAGTTTTGAGAGTTCTCTAAATATTTTGGATACCAATCTTTTTATCAGATACGTGTTTTGCAAATGTTTTCTCCCAGTCCATAATCGTGGGAGAGGAATTTTTAATTTCATTAATTTTATGGATTTTAAGAAATCTTTGCCTAACCCAGTGTCATGTGTTTTCCTCTAAAAAGTTTTTTAGATTTTTAAACATTTTACATTCAAGTCTATGATTCATTTTGAGTTGATTTTAATATATGGTGCAAACAATGGTCCAAGGTTCATTTGTGACATATGAATATCTAATTGTTCTAGCACTATTTACTGAAGAGATTATCCTTTCTTTGTTGGATTACATTTTTACCTTTGTCAGAAATCAAGTGGCTGTATATGTATGGGTCTATTTCTGGACTCTCCATTTTGTTCTATTCATCTGTTTACTGATGTCATGCTGAGTTGATTAATGTAGCTTTATAGTATAGTCCTGAGGTAAGATAATATTAGTCTTCAGTTTTTTCTTTTTGAAACTGTTTTGGTTGTTCCAATTCCTTTATCTTGATTTTAGAATTAACTCATTGATTGTTAGCTTCAAAAAATTTGCTGGTATTTTGATTGAGATTACTTTGAATTTGTAGATCAGTTTGGGAAGAATTGAGTCATCTAATACATGTGCATGGTATATTTCCTCATTTACTTAGGTCTCTCATTCAGCAGTACTTTGTAGTTTTCAGCATGGAGAGCTTGTATGTATTGTATTACATTTCTACATTTTTTAAGTTGCTATTATAAATGCTACTGGCTTTAAATTTGGATTTCTAATTTTTTGTTTCTAGTGTATAGAGATATAATTGATGTTTGCATATTGATCTTGTATCCTGCAACCTTGCTAAACTCATTTATTAGTTCTAGGAGCTTTTTTGAAGATTCTTAGTGATTTTCTATATAGACAGTTATGCCCTTTACAAATAAAAGTAGGTTTATTCTCTTTCCAATCTGTATGTCTTTTATTTCTTTTTTCTTACTGCATTTTCTAGGATTTTGAGTGTGTTTTTATTGAATAGGAGTGGTGACAGCTGATGTCCTTTTCATGTTGTGAATCTGGAGGGGAAACATTCACTATTGTAGTATTAAATACGATGTTAGCAGTAATTTTTTAATGAGATGCATTTTATCAGACTGTATAAATGCCCTTCTATTCCTGATGTGCTGAGAATTTTATCAGGAATGAGGATTGGATTTTTTCAAATGCTTATTTTTTGTTTTTGTTGATGCCATAGTATTTTCCTTCTTTAGTCTGTTGATCTGGTGAATTATACTGATTTTTCATTGCTGAATCAACTAATAGTCCTGGAATAAACCTGTATTGGTTGTGGTGTGTTACTCGTTTTATAGGTTACTGAATTTGATCTGCTAATGTTCTGCTGAGGATATTTGCATCTATGAAGGATTTATAGTTTTCTTCTCTTGTAATTTCTTTGTCTGATTTTGGTATCCAGGGTAATGCTGATCTCATACAATGAATTTGAAACTTTCCATCCTGTTGTAGTTGCACAGATTTTTTTCCCCTACTCTTTTTTTTTTTTTTTTTCCCCTGTGTGTTTTCAGTTTTGGTAATTTTTGTTGACCTGTCTTCAAGGTTATTGATTCTTTTCTCAGCTATGTTAAATCTTCTGATGAGCCCATCAGAGGCTTTGTAAATTTTTGTTATTGCAGTTCTCATTTTCAGCATTTCAATTTGACCCTTTTAGCATTTCTGTTCAACTCTTGTAGTTCCTGTCTCTGACTTGCCATATGATTGTGCATATTGTTCACCTGTTCCATTTGAGCCTACATCATTATTCATAATTATTTTTAATTCCTTGACTGATTGTTTCAACTTTTGAGTTATCTGTTTAAGTCTGCTTCTGTTGGTGGTTCTGTCTTCTGACAGCGATTTGTTTGCTCTTGAAGTTTTGTGTGGTTTATAATTTTGCAGGGGGGGTAGCAAATTACTTTATTGGAAAGAATAGTACAAATTAAAGAACTTAAAGAGATGTTTTTGTATGACTTATAAAAAAGGAAATGGTAACCCAACGTGCAGGCACTGTTTTGGTGACTAGGGAAGTCATCCCATGACTAGGCTTATAATTTTTGATCGAATGCCAGCTATCATTTACAAGATAATAGAGATTGATGTATCTAGAGTTTATGCCAAGAAGTGGGCATGACTTCTGTTCTGCTAAGCTGTTAATATGGGGGATTGAATCAGTCTTGCCTAGAGTTTATCAGGACGTATATTTTTTTGTTGCTCTGGTTATCTTTAGTACATCGTCAGCTTTAAATGCTCCTGTCATCACCTCATGTTTAAGGTGAGGGCTGATTTGCTGGAGAGTTTTAACTCAGTGTTTTTATTATACCTGTATCTTTAGCTTTACTTGTATATTTGTGCTTCAGATAGGTGCCTTCTGTATTCTTTTGTTCTTTCTCTATTAATGGAGCGCTGTTACTTATTACTAGGAGCTCGTTTGCCTTGTGGTGGTAGGCTGGGGGACCCGGGGGCTGTTTAGCTTTGTGGTGGTGGGCATGGGGCCTTATTTTTGGTCCTAGGCCAACTTTATAGGCAGACTCTTCTCAGTAATCCTGCTTTCCCCCTAATAATAGTAGACCTCTATTGTTTGGGGTCAGGGTGATTTCCTGTCCCTCTATCAGTCGTAGATACTATCATCTAATTTGAAGGAATTATAAAATTTTGAATCATAAAACTTCCAGAAGAAAATACAAAAGAATACTTACATATTTTCTAAGCATGGCTTAAGGTTGAAACATAGATTTTTTAACTTATTTCAGTGTATAAAAATTTAAAACTTGTGAATATCAAAAAACAGAGTGCAAGTGGGGAAAGAAGGATCCATGTAAATTTAGATGTAAAAGCAAGTGAAACAATTGATTTTAAGTTAATTTTTGTAATTAGAATAGTTGAAAAAGATTTTTTTTTAGCTACTAAAGGCAAAGAAGAATATTAAAGCATGCAAGGTAAAGGTTTCAGGTATGAAGGTTACTTGTATTTAGAGTATCTCAAAAATTCCTCCATTTGAAGTTAGTTCTGCTAGATTAATATGGTAGTTTTAAGAGCAAATTTGGAGAAGCAAGGAAAGAAGCAATTCTGTAATGGTGTTTAAAAGAATTATTGTTTTCATTGGGAAGTCTTTTGGTCTGTTTTATTAGTTTGTATGTATTAATGATTGATATGTATATCTTCTGTGAGATGTCCAAGATAGAACCTTTCTGGCTAAAAACATTTGTTTTCCTAAGCAAAATTACTCTTGTCAATCCTTTAACATTTTTCAGGTTTGAATCTACCATGTGTCAGAAGAGTATATACCTTACTGCTTGGTAGGTTATTTAGAAGCTTTAGAATCAAAGTTTTAGGAACTCTATTGATTACGTCAGCCTCTGCATTTTATATATGATTCCTGGAGAAGGAGAGTGATTTATCCAAAGTAAACAGTAGTTAGTGGTATAAGTAACTTAGACTTCCTTGACTCCTGCTCTTTCATTACCCTGCATTATGTGACTGCTAATTTCAGGTTTGCTGCATTTGAGATATACATCTTAAAATATCCATTTGTAAGTGGCCCTGTGGAATGGGGATTGACCAGTTTTAACTTCTGTTTGCGTATTTTGTGAAACGAGAAGTTGGTTACCTTTCTGAATATTTCTCTTGGCCATTTAATCTTAGATAATACCAAACTTTGCCCTGGAGTAGCAGAATGTTTTGGGGATGTTGATTTGAATTTTAAATTTATAGTTAAAGTCCTTTTGAGGTCTGTTTTTCATGTGTGTCAGTTGTGATTTTTAAAGAAAGTATCTAGAGATTTCCATATACTGAGCTTCTGTGAACATGAACTCGGTATTTGGAACACTATTTTATGCACTCTCCTTAATTAAATAAACAATTAATCTGTAATAATGAAGCACACGTGGAATCACAAGACAGTACTTTCCTTTATGTAGAGTAATTTATTTTTATTACATATTTATGTTTTGTAATACATTATAAATCTCATTATATGTAATCATGTAGCTTTTTTGAGAATGTGCCAAGGGAAAGAATTCCCCATATTTCACTGCTAGGTCTTGTTTTGTTTCTGTTTTGTTTCTTTGAAGCTAGATTCTGTTAATTTAAGAAATGTGCCTCAGAGCTGTGTGTACTTGATCATGAAGTTCTTTCTTTATATAGAATCTAGCTTCATCCGTGGGGAAGAACATCAATGGAATATAGTTAGCATGCTGAGATTTTGACTCAGTATTACTTTTTAGCTTAGATTTTACTTTGACTTTTCATAATTTATAACTTTAAATAAAAGTATAGAAGGTCTTTTCCTTCATTAATTTTCATGGATATAAACAGAGCCATTCTTTGGGACTTTTAGCTTTGCCACTACTGACATATGGCAATAATGAAGGCTTATGAGAATAATAGGAAGATAACCCTTTAGGAACCTAACTTGTTCATAAGTAAAGGAGCTAACATAACAGTTGAAGATGCAAAGTGCAAGCTTCTATCTAGCATGTTTTAATGGTAGTATTAACTACCATTTATGAGAGGGGTGATGAATAAACAAAAAGTGCTATGGAACACCCTTGGAAGACTTGTTGTATACTCAATAGCAATTTTTCATTTCTTTTTTTCTTACAGCTCCTTGTTCAGCAGATTAGGAAATTTCCAGTGCTATTATGTTCATTCTTTCTAAATTAAAAAAGTTCATAAGTCAGATTTAAAGTCTCATTTTTGGAGGGGTATGTAGCTCAAGCGCTAGAGCACATGCTTAGCATGCACAAGGTTCTGAGTTCAATCCCCAGTACCTCCTCAAATAAAAATAAATAAACCTAATTACATCCCCCCTCAAAAATTAATAAGAAAATAAAGTTTCATTTTTAATAGAAAAATGTTGAAAAGAAGTAGAAGATTCCTGTGCATGCAGAATTTAAATTGGAAACTAGGTAACAACTGTGGAGGCCCAGTAGAGATTTCTTCATTTCTTCTTCCTTTCTTCTTCCTCTTTTTCCTTGTACATGGCATCAAGAAGGTAGTCAGAATGATGTTTGTATGTTGGCTCCATCAAAGACATTATTTGAGACTGTTCTCTTTAGAATACTAAGAACAGACTGGGTGTTTTGCATATATACTTATAGGATCATTTTGGGGTTTGCATTAAATTGGTAGTTTGGTAACAAAATGAATGTTTTTCTTGTGAATTGTAACTCTTTATCTCTTCTTTAGAAATTACTCCCATGAACCACCTTGTTTTTCTGGTGAAGCTCAAGTTTTATGAAGGCTTTACATTGTACATGATGAAATGAGATAATGTATGTAAGACATTGTTTTAAAGGAGATGAATAACCCTGTAGAAAGAACATGAAGTCTTATTTATGACCCTTGATTGAGAGATTCTCGGTTCCTCTTAGTTGGGTTAGATTTAGAAGAAGGTACATTTTTGCTATATTCTTTCATTAATTCAATAGCATTTATTGAGTATCTACTCTGCAGAAGATTTAATGGATGCTGGGAACATTGTTAGAAACAAGATAAAGATACATTGTCCTTGCTTTTATAGAGTTTATAGTCTGTCCAAGGAGACAGATATAAAAATAAATTACATATACTAAGACAAATGGGAAATGTTTTGAAAATCTGTTATTAGGAATTTGATAATCTCGGTATCAGATGGCTTCCTTGAGGAAGTAATATTTGATTACTTTATCGTTATCCTAAGTGTGATTGAGGAATTCAGTTAAAATAGTGCTTAGAGAAATACCTAAATAAAAATTACTTAAGATTTAATAAAAAGCATGGTAACATAAACTTATATTCCATTCTATTCTTGGTCTCCGTTTGCATAATTAAGTTGAAACTCTTGATTTTCTTCATTTTAACATTGGCTTCCACAGTTCTTAGATGTACTCATGTATATGGTAGTTTAAGACCTCATAACCCAGCCCAGTCTTTACATTTGACAATGAATAAAAGCCTCCAAGTTACAGATTTGAAAACTGTTAAAATGCCCTAATTATCTTGTATGCCATTCCAGTAATACTTCCTTAAATACAAAACAAACCAAGGTATTTCTGTTGTCTATCTTTCCAGATAGACTGAATTTCTCAAGGACAGAGGCCCTATCTCCAGAACCTTGCAGGATGTGAGACACATCAGTGTGTCTCATCCATAACAAATCAGTTATGGATGATCTTTGTTATTAATAAGGAGGAAACAACTTGGTGACTGGCCTCATGTTTCTTTTAAGTTGCTTCTTAGCATAATTCAGATACTTGGGAATCAGTAAGTTCTGGTTTTGAATTCCAGTTCCTTAATGTGTATTCCTAGGCAAATTTCTCTAAACCTCACTTTCTTCATCTTTAAAATAAAGTGAGATTACATGTGTAAAGTACTTAGCATAGTGTCTGACAGATAGTAAGTGTTCCATAAATGGTGACTAATATTATTACAAGGTACAGATCTTCCTTGGCTTAGGATGGGGTTACCTCTGGATAAATCAATCATAAATTGAAAATATCCTAAATTGAAAATGTGTTGAACACATCTAATCTACTGAACATCATAGCTTAGCCTAGCCTACCTGCCACATGCTCAGGGCACTTACATTAGCCTACGGTTGGGCAAAATCATCTACACATAGCCTGTTTTATAATAAAGTGTCACATATCTCATGTAATTTATTGAATACTATACTGAAAGTGAAAAACAGGATGGTTATATGGGTATAGAAAGGTTCTAAGTATATATCGGCTGTTTACCTTTGTGATTGCATGGCTTGACTGGGAACTGCAGCTTGGTGCTACTGTCCAGCATCAAGAGAGTATTGTACTACTCGCTAGCCTGGGAAAAAATCAAAATTAAAAGTTCCAAGTATGGTTCCTACTTAATGCATATTGCTTTCACACTGTTCCTAAAGTCAAAAAATCCTAAGTCAAACCATCATTAAGTTGGAGACTGTCTGTACATGCACTTAACCTTTTTGTCTATTTGTGATGTTAAAAACAGACACCTTTAGGGGGGTGGAGGGTGGGAAGGGATAGACTGGGATTTCAAAATTGTAGAATAGACTACACTGTATAGCACAGGGAAATATACACAAAATGTGATGATAACTCACAGAGAAAAAAATGTGACAATGAGTGTGTATATGTCCATGAATAACTGAAAAATTGTGCTGAACACTGGAATTTGACACAACATTGTAAAATGATTATAAATCAATAAAAAATGTTAAAAAAAAATCCATAACAGGAAAAAAAATGTTTTGAAATCTAAAAAAAAAAAAAACAGACACCTTTAGTAACACAGAATACTGGTATGTAGTAGAGCAGATAATTGGTCCTTTCTATGATTACACCAGGTCAAAAAGTAAAAAGTTGAAGTAGTCGACTGCTTATAAAACTAAACTTCATGAACTACTAATTATTGATAATGAAGCAGATAATTATGTCCCTTATTATTGCAATGAATACATTTTCTTCCTTTGTAAGTCAGGGTTGTTTTTTTTTTTTAATAAACCAAGTAGATTTTATGAGCAAATTTTTGTGGATTTTTTAAAAAAATAAAATAATAATCCCTCAATGTATCTTTTATATAGATTTAAGGTATTTGATGTAAGAGGTTTGCATGAATTAATGTATTAATGTGTATTTGTATTTAATATACATATTTGCATGTGGGGGTGCAAAGAGTAGATCTAGTCTTTATTTCTAAATTTTCAGCCTCTATAAAGTTAGTAATTTTAAATACTTCTGTGTTACTCTCTTTGCCTATATAGTGAAAAGTATTGTAACTCTTTGTATTTACTAATACTGGCATTTTCTGAGGATCTTTATGAAAGTAAAGAATGTAAGGGAGCTAATTGAACAAATATTCTAAGGTTTCAAATCTGACTAAAATTTATTTTAATTCCATCTTATTTACAGTTACGATTTGCTTGTAAAAATAATGTAAATACAGTTGACTTTTGAACAACTCAGGGGTTAGGGGCGTAGTGCAGTAGAAAATTTGATTACAACTTTACAGTTGGCATTAGAACACATTCTGCATCTGTGGATTCAACCAACTGGTTAGTATAGTACTATAGTAGTATTTATTGGGGAAAAAAACCTGCATGTAAGTGGACCAGCAGTTCAAACCCATGTTGTTCAAGGGTCAACTGTATTCCCTGAAACTAAGCAAAAAATGCCAGCAAACAAACAAAAATCGTTTAGGTCCTTTTTATTCTATATTTAAAAATGTGCCCTTTAGGTTTCTCCTAAACCAAAATATTCACAAATTAGTGGGGGGGGGGTTATTTTTTAATTTTTTAAGTTTTACTTTTTGGTTTTGGTAAACCCTAGGCACTAGTTGTAATTAAGAAATTCGTAAACTACCATCTGGAGTATAGTACTAAGAATTTAAGATGTTTGATTGAAAATATTATGAGGATATACGGCCTTTTAAAAAACTTGTTTCTGCACTTGAAGTGTTTTGATTGTTTGATGAATTTACATGCTTTTCAGAGCACTTAAAAGGACAGCATTCTGTAAGTAGAGAAGGTTCCTAGGGGACCATTTAGAGGAATTTACCTACAAAATTAAAATCAGCTGGTAGTTTTATGTAAGGCACCCCAACAGCCTATACTCTAAAAATATAATTCAGTGAATGGTATCTATATTATAATAGTATTACTTGCATCTCTTTTCTCAAGTGACTTTATATTTTCTTACTTGCTCTTAGAATATCACTGAGATTAGGAAGCATGCAATTTTTTGGTAACAATTGTATCATACCAAAGATCACAAAGCAAATCATTGAATTTGATATCTGAATGTTGGTCTTCTTACTCTGTTTTTTCTCTTTCCACATGTTTGATTATTTTCACCAGGTGATTTTACTGGCTCCTGAATCCAAGTTGATACTTTAGAAATCTCAGTCTGTAGTTCCCAAGGTGATTTGCTGAGTATTATATAGTATGTACTAAAAGAATGGATTTGGAAATAAAATTGCACAAGTAAAATTAAATTTTTCTCTCAGCTTGCGACTATGCATTTCTAGACGTGGTTTTCCTTTGTTTATCTATTACAGTTCTGTATTTGGCCTTTAGATTAGCAGAATTCGACATGATGATTAAAATCTCTCTTCCTTGTAATTTTGATTTCTAACCTGCTAGCAGTGGCCATGTATTCTCTGCTTCAAACAGCTCAGCTTGGATGTTGTAAGAAAGCAGATTAAAGCCTTGTGTTTATTTTAAATATTCATGTTTCTAGTATAAACTCCTTTAGAAAGGAAACTTCTGTAGAGGTTTAGAAAAATCTTTTAAGAAACCAAAAATTATCATGAACAATGATCAGTACATATATGTAAACTAAAAAAAGTGCAGTATATTGTATATGTATTTACATGCAATATATTATATATGTGCAGTCAAACTGTAATAATTCTACCTAATAAAACTGAAAAAGGAAAAAAAGTAGAGAGCAGTATGATGCCTAGAATTGTATGCATTTTCTGCAAAAGTATGGATTCTTGAAAAGCAAGGGCTATAGCTTTACACATATCTGAAATAAATATAAAAACTCTTGGAAAAAAGAAACCTGAAATTAGAGTAAGTTTTTATTGGGCTAGAAGAATTTTTTGGAGTTGGTATAATCACTAGTGGCCCTGAAAAGAAAAACACAACTGGAGTTTTAAAAACTACCTTTTAAACACACTATAAACTATGTCTAAAGTCGAATTTCTCACTGACATCTATATGGAGGTTTGATTTAGAAGAATTCAAGGCTTTGATCAAAGAAGGAGTAATTGTTCCAAGTTGGAGGTTTGTATGTGTATGGGTTACAAAGTCCTGTTGTGATTGGATGGGAAGTAAACATAATTTATTTTCTTGAACTGTGATTGGCTAAAACCCTTTTATTTCCACGGTAATTTGCAACAGCTGAATCCAGAGCCTTTCCCTGTTTCTGCTAACCGACCAGTGAGTTGGGGTAGGTACTAGTACTGAAAGTACTCAAATTGGCGCCAGAGACTGTGAATTTTAAGAATGGTGACAGAAGCCCTTAAGCGGGTGTTTGACTTTCTTAAAACAAAGCAGTAGAGAGGCGTAAATCTCTGAATAGCTCAAACGTGTAGTTCGTGTCACCCAAAACAAGAAGAATGAAAGGATGACGATGTTGTCTTCATTTTCATTTAACGTCGTGAATTGTTGCTCTGCAGTGGCTGAGTTCTGTGGGCTTAGTTTTCAGTTGAGAGTGTTGCTCTGCTTTGCTGTTGCGACTACAGGTCTATTAATTCGGACAAAATTCGAGCTAACTCAGACTGCCGTCGCCGTGTGTTTTGAAAAAACACATCACTCTGGAGATGCGGCTTTTCACCTGGAGTTTGTTTTGTGACCCAGAGTGGAACGAGCACGCTTCGTTTTCGCCTCACCCCTTCTTCTGAGGGAGAGACGAGTAGAGAGGTGGACTTCAAACGCTCTAGTAGCGTTCCTGAAGAACTGCATCCCCCTCTCCTGCCCCACTCTATTTTTTGTCCTGGCTAGCCCCGCAGCTACAGCTGCGGCGTCAGGCACTACTTTCCGTCTGCGGTAGTTTCTCAGACCCTCTCCCGCGGCTCCCTCCCCCAGCCCGCGCCGGCGGAAGGAGACGCGCAGCGCGCTCGCAACCAAGCTAGTTGAAGGGGAGGCGGAGTAGTACTGGCCGCGGTGCGGTGGCGGCAGCGGCCGGTGCTGCCTCCGAGCCTCCGACGGTGGTGCGGCGATTTGTCAGTTTTTTCTTTTCTTTTCTTTTCTCTCTCTTTTTTTTCCCCGTGAGCTGGAGGAGGAGTCTTCAAGTTGGGGAGTCCAGGGGAGTGTTGAGGACTGAGAGAGACCGAGGTCGCTGTGCCCTTCTGGGCAAAGCGTCCGGTGCGCCCTCGAGTCCGCGCTCGTTTGCTCGTGGGGTGGCCGCGGTCCCCAAGTCCGCTGTCCTCAACATGGGCGGCCGCTAGGAGGGGGTTTCGTTGGTTCGCTAGCAGCTGAGGAGGCAGCGGCCGCTTTGGCAGTGACTGCTATGGCGGTGGAGACGCGGCCGGAGCTGGTGGGGAAGCGGTTCCTGTGCCTCGCGGTCGGCGAAGAGGTGCGGCCGGAAAGCGGAGACAGCGGACGCTGCTGGCGGAGCTGGCGAGCGGGGGTCATCCGAGCTGTGTCACATAGGGACAGCCGCAATCCAGACCTGGCGGTAAGAGCAAACGCCCCCGAGTCTCCCAGCCTGCGCCTGCACTCCCATCCCCGTCTCGCAGCCGCACCTTCTGGGGTTATCTCTGGCACCTGGCTCAGCCTGGCCAACTGGCGGTCACGCCCCTCTTCCGTGCTCACGGCAGTATTGCCCATATCCCCTGCCAGGGTCGCCGCTTCCCCAAGAGTAGCTTCCTCGGTGGGGGCAGTCACCGAACGGGACTCCGCGGTGCCCGCCTGGGCTCCTTGGCCTCTGGGGTTGGCCGCGGCTGCCCCTGCGGCGCCCGGGCGGCCGCGGAGATCTTACGGCGAGGCGGGGCTGCGAGCCCGGCGCCGCACTGACAGGTCCGGCTGAGGAGCGGACCACTCCTGGCGGTAGGCTTCCAGCTTCACCAGCATTTCTTAGAGGAAGTCTCAATAGTGCCGCGGTTGAGGGTTTAAAACTTACCTTGTAAGGTTGCTGAAGGGGAAGGAGAAAAGGAAAGAGGCAGACCCCTGGTTTTCCAGTCCTGAAATTTGTGTGTTTTCGAGGCAAAGGGTATGGCATTGGCAGTGCCCAGATTCAACCTCTTTCTACAGTTAGATAATTGGATTTCTAACCGGAAACGATGAAAATGGAAATTTTTGGTTTGGAGGTTTTATGAGAATTAATTTCTTTCTCTCCCCCAGCCTTCTTTCCTTCCGTTCATTTTTTGTCCATAGTGTTATGTTGTTGTTTTTGTTTTTGTTAGAAGTGAATAGTACTTGAAAATCATCCGTTCCTGGGTTTTATATGATTTTAAATGATGCAAGGAACATTGAAAATGAAATGCTAAAGATCCTACAGAACCCTAAAGTGTCTTTTTCTTTGAATGCTTTTCTTGTGACACTGCTAATATTTTCAGTAGTGTAGGAATGTGCAGGATATTTCGAGAAGGGATATGCTGTTAGTGTTACAGTAAACATATTCACTGGGGGACACAGATTGGAGTTAAGGAGCGGAATAGAGGCAACAAATTGACTAGACTTTGAAAGGTTGATTTATGAATACATAATCAATGAAGTTTATTGGGAATATGCTGGGACATTTAATTTTTCAATGAATATTTCAAACTTCGGATTTTTTTCCTTTTGTTTATATGCAGATTTACAATTCCAGATTCACTTTAGTATCTGTGTACATACCTATCTTAGTATTTTTGTTAGCGGTTTTGAGTGTGTTTTTGCAAACCTCGGTTTCATGACTAGTCGATGATATGGTTACATGCAGTATGTATTAATGTCGACTTGATGTTGCAAAGCATGTTTGTTTTGCTCATAGGTTTATCTAATAGGAAATACGCAGAATAGAGGTAATTTTGAAGATTCTGGATGGTTATTCTCATTGAAAAGATGTAAAAGAATCTTCCTTAGGAAAAAAACGTCTTAATGGTTCTACAAATTGTGGCAGTTCAATAACTGTATAAAAAACATGTGCTGACTATTTTTCCTTCTTTTAGTGATAGGAAATTGTCTTGGCTTTTATGTGGAAGATAGTTGGATTATGGGTTAGCATTTTAACGTTTTTTCGAAATAAATATGGAATGATACTTTGTGTTTGCCACAGTATTTTGTTTTAGTAGTTAACTTTAAAATTGGGAAATACAGTTTTAAATTACATATATGTTTGGTGATAGTCAAGTTATTAAAGTTGGTATCAAATATCAAGTATATTAAAAATACTTTATTATATGGAAATTTAAATGATATAAAGAATGAGGTTTACACATGGTTGAGAAGGTAAGGTATTAAGGGCTATTTAAAAATGAGGGGGGAGGGTATACCTCAGTGGTAGAGTGCATGCCTAGCATTCATGAGGTCCTGAGTTCTATCCCACGTACCTCCACCAAAAGTGGAAATAGATAAATCTAATTACCTCTTTCCTAAAAATAAATAAATATTTTAAAAATGAAAAATGTATGTGGTTGGAGGGAATTGAGTAGAAAGAACTGTAAGTTGTTTCTCAGATCATAGAAATGTTTTGCATCTTGATTTGCATGGGTGTATACATATATCAGAACTTGTTGAATTGTGCACTAATATCTGTGTTTTTCACTCTATGCAGATTTTACCTCAAAAAATGTGTTTTGAACCATAACTGTGAACCTTCCAACAGTTTTCCATAGTCTTTTTTTAAAATTGTTATTACTGTGTAATCTGAGTTTTTATCCTACAGCCTACAGATTTCATTATTTTAAAATTTTTTAATATTCATATTTCTTTTTTTTTACATTCATATTTCCTTAATTAAATGGAACTTGGGATAGTTTAACATCACCATAGTGTAAAGCCTTTGTAGACTTTTGTTACTGCAGAATAAATCAAGCCCAAAAGAGCTTGACCAGTTACATAAAAAATGCTGGTAAATAGGCTATTTTTGTGAGTGTTTTTCCTTTTTTTAAGTTATAAATACATGTGGTTTATAACCTGAAAATTTATTAGGAATCATGGTTGTGTATTTATATATGGCACATGATTTGGAAGGATAATTATCAGAACTTGAGAGTAGATTACAGAATACTTTGTCTTAAAAGTTAATCAGTTATTCTTATTTTTGGTCTTATATATGACTAATTGTCATATGCATCAATTTCCTATCTCTACTGTTTACTAATTATCACAACCTTGTTGGTTTAAACAATACAGATTGATTATTTCAACAGTTCTGGAGATGACAAGTCTAACACATGGGTCTCAGTGAGTTAAATTAAGGTGTGATTAGAGCTATTTTTTTTTCTGGAGGCCTTTTTTTTTTTTTTTAAACTAGTTTTTAGAAGCAGCCCACAGTCCGTGGCTCATGATCCTCATCCTCCTTCTTAAAAGCCAGCAACAAAACTGTATTCTTCTGTAGTCACATCATCCTCTTGACTCTTCTGCTTTTTTCCTCTTATTTTAAGTGTCCTTATCATATTGGACCCACCCAGATAATCCAGGATAATCTCCCCATCTTCTTATTAACAGCGTTAATTCCATTTGAACCTTAATTTTCCTTTGCCATGGGATATGACATAGTTACAGGTTTCATGAATTAGGACATGAGCATCTTTGGGGTGGCATTCTGCCCACCACACTATTGTAGCAAAAATATTTTTTACAATACGAACATACATGATTTGATACAAATTAAAATAAATTTAGGCTAAAATTGATTGTATTTTTTCATGCTGTGAGTTTTAGTGGTATCACTATCTGACTTCTTTAGTAAATGAACTTAACTGGTAGAAACTTTACTCAACTATGCTTGGATAATTTCACGTATTTTGTTGATGACTTTAAAAAAATGGCCTGAAAATCTTCTAGGTTATCTTGGAATTACATTAATCAACAAAAGACTTTGAATGCTTTTTATTCAGGAGGACCAAGTTGTTGAAGAAATTGAAATACATAAAATTTATTGTGAGTTCTCAGCATATAGGGTTCTTTTTTTAGCTCCATTATTTAGAAAGGTTCTTGCATTGTTATGTTTGCTGAACATTGATTAGTGCCTTACTTTTTTGAGGAACATTTCTAGAAGGTTGATAGTATTACAGAAGGAAAGCTGACAGTTGAGAGTACTGTTATGTAATGTTCATCCTTGAATAATATTGTTACGCTAATTAAAGAGCAAATATTGATTTACTCTTTACTCATTTTACTTCATTTGCACAACTTAACAGCCATTTATTTTCTTACCTATTTATCCATCCATTCAGTAACTTACCTACCATCTCTTGAAGTTTAATGTAATTGCATCGTTTAGAGCGAACCCTATCTAAAGTGTGAGTATTTTTTTTAAAAAACTATCATGTTTTTTCAGTAACTAAAAGGAAGAAAAAATTATATTGTGTTTCATAGACCAAACATATATTTGCTTTTATTTGGAGGAACTTTCTGGAAGGTCACGTAGTGAAGAGTAGCTAACCTTGAAATGCAGATTTTAAACTATTCTCAACCCTATAATACCTTCAGATTAAAGTTACTTTACAGATCTTATGTGCATATAAAGTTTTTTAAAATTTATTTAGGAGCTTGAAATGATTTATGATTATTTGTTTATAAGGAAGCCCTTTTCTGTTTTAGTACTTTTTCTGCTTAGCTGTCTCTTCATTTAAGTTTCATATTGAGTTGGTAACATTTGATTCCTTTATAAGTTTTGTTAGGATAATACTTTAGGTGAGTCTGAAATTTATATCATGGTGTTGCAGTATTGCTAATACTAATTTCTAGTCTAAGCACACAGCGTTGAATGAATGAATGAGTTTTACTTCATTGCTCAGTGTGATCTGCCTAAATTAACTATAGGGAAAATTGGTTTAGCTTGTTAGGTAGAAAGACTTTTATGCCTGATTCAGTACATACACAGATTTTTTCCCCTTCTTTTGAATTTATTATTATTAATGGTCCTAAAGACTTATGTACAGGAAAATGAATATGGGCCACAATTTTCTCATTTATTCCATTCAGTGGGTAGAATTAGTCCAGAATCCAGAGCTTTCCCTATTCTGTAGTTCTAGAATTGTGATGTTAATATTTTATTTGTAATGTCTTGGAATAAAGTATCTGTTAAGTAAAAATAAATTTCAAGTCTTGTCTCAAAAGCTCTTAATTCTTAGATAATGAAACATTTCATTATGACATGTCTTATATTATTACAAGGACCATAATTTTATGTAAATATGATTTCTGTTTAGTGTTTCTTTTGGATCATCAAAATGAGATCATAGGGTTTGAATTTTTATGATTGAATAAATTGAGGTAGAATAAATATCTGAAGGCTACAATATTGGGTCTTAAATTAATTTTGTATGTATTTCTTCGTTCATTTGGAAGTTTTGATCAGCTACATTTAACTTTTTGTGAAAAAATACCCTATAGTTCAGGCTGATAAAAAGAAGTCAAAGATTGCTTCTCCAAATGATTAGTGATTCACACTTTCAAAGTTTAAAAAAAAAAAAAAAGCCCCTTTCATTGCTATAATAAATGTTCTCCCTGACCCTCTACTTTCTTGAGTTTTGCAACCCCATGATTGAAGTTCTTTTGGAACTTGTTCCTTTAGTGAGTACAGCTCCTCCCATCTTCTTAATTTAGCATTTGATAGTCCTTTGCTTTACTGTTTTACTTTGTTTTTTAAATCTTGTTATTCCCTTTGGAGAATTTACTTGTATTTCTTTGCATCCATAACCTACCACTTAAGCACTGGCCTTCAATTTGAATCCACCATCTCTCCTCTTTTCTTTGATGTCTGTACATGAATATTCCACATTTGAGTCTGATACAGTGTTTCTACAATGTAATTCATTATCTTGAAGTGGAAGAGCTCCCCTTATGAGATTTATCCAGGGTAGACTTAAAAAATGCCTCATCCTTCAACTACCATTTAAAATGTGTGTATCTACTGAATTATGCAAATTTTCTTCTTCAAATTGCAGTCTGCTCTACTCCCCACTGCCCTCCCCCCACTTTTTCCAATTTGTGCTGCCATGTCATTGCCCCAGGCATGCATTAAATGGTCTTTTTACTTTCAAGTTTCTTCCTTTTTCAGTCTCTTGTATTCATTGTAGACAAATTACTCATCCTGCATTTCCTTTTAGCTCACTTGAGTAGTTTTTCCTTTGCTTATTAAAGTCCATACTTCATTCTCTAATGTTTAGATGTACTCCATGTTGTCTCTATCCTTGAAATTTAAAATTTCCTAATCCCCTACACAAACTATTATGTTTAGCCAAAGTCTTTCGTTGAAATTTATTAAATACTGTAATATACTGTTATGAAATCATAAAATGCACTTCGTGCTTCCTTTCAAATTTCATTTGCCGATGAAAAGTTTCTGATGTCAGACTGTCAGATATGTTCTCTTCTGTTAAAAATGGTTTTACTTGGTATGCATGAACTGAGTCCAGTGAGAGAACAAATTCTTAATGAATCAAATGGTGTATAAAATATTATTTACTCCATTTCTGTTCATGAAAGACATCCAATTTAACAGCATTTTATATACTATTAATTAATCCTAAAATAACTACTTTGATATTATGGTATACATTTTCCACTTCCATTTTAATATTTTTGAAATTAAGGCATAGTTTATATACAGTTCGTGTTAAAAGCAACTTGTTTACTACTAGGCAGATTATTAAGTGACAGTAGAATGATAGTGGTCTGCCTGCAAAGTGTGTAACCTTAGTGTAGAACTTTCCAGTCTTAGCATCCTTTTAAACCTTAAAAATTACTGAGGTGCCCATAAAATTTTGACTTTTGTGGGTTATATCTATTGATATTTACTGTATTAAAAATTAAAATGGAGAAGTTAAAATATACAGGCACATGTTCAGTTTCCTGCCAGACCAGTGCTATCATACTACATGTAGCCTGTGCAAAACTGCTCTGAACACTGATGAGAGAATAAGAGTGGAAAAGGAAAATAATGTCTTGGCATTACTATGAAAAGTTTTTACCTTACTAACTCCCTGAATGGGTTCAGTTACCCCTGAAAACCTGTGGTGAAGATGTCTGTTCATCTGATTATTCCCCTAGTTGGAATTACTTACATTGGTATCATGGCAGGTGTTTAAATTTTAAGTTGAATTTAGCTTCTTCATCATTTCAGCTGTCTTCTAGTACTTGCTATGTTGCTATGAAAAGTATGTATTTTAGATGTAGAAGATTTCCTGTCTCATGCTAGAAAATGTAGAAACAGTAGAACATGAAGTAGAAACTAAGTCAGCATTCCTAGAATAGATTTTAGAATTTTTCAAAGACAGGAGATCTGTGTGACTAATTCATGTCTTGTGAAAGACTATCACTTAGGAGCTAAAACATCTGATCCATCTGTCGAAATTTCTGAGTTTACGTAGGATTCAGAAAACATCTTTAGGACCCGAGGAATATCAAAAATGGAAGTAGTATGTCAATGTATGGGTAAAGTTATGCATAGCCATTTAATGTAAAATGGCTTTATGTATAGCTAATAAAAGATTCATTTCCTTCCCAAATTGTTATTCCTTTGGGTGAATTTTAGCATCAAGGCAACACAGCACCAGGTAAGGTATTTAAATTGTGAAACAATTTAAAGTTGGTAAACTGTCCCAGTGTGTTGAATAGTACTATACTATTATTTTGGTCTGTCTGCTTTATCTTCTTCAAAACCACATTGATTAAACTATACAGGTCATATTTTAGAGTGTTTCCCCTATTCCCTAAAATTTTTTATTGTTACTTGTAACTTTCAAAATCCCTTACCGTGTTTTAACACCAAAGTGACTCATTTTAAGAGAAACCATTTTACTTTACCTTGTTCATCTGAATAAACAGAATAAATAATGAATATGAATATAGACTATTTGTGTCCTATCTTTCCGTAATGGTTTTGAAATATATAAACGATTAATCCCTCTTGAACTAAAAGTTATAGCTTAAAAAAAGAAGAGAGAAAAAGAAACAACAAAAGTGAGACAGACAGCACGAGAGATGTAATTTAAACTCAGATATACTAGTAGTTGCATTAAATGTAAATTAACTAAACATTTCTTTTTTTTTTCATTTTTCAGTTTTGTTAGGTAGAATTGTTAGTTTGACTGCACATATACAATGTATTGCATGTAAATACATATAAAGAGTATACTGCACATATTTTTAAAATTTACATATATATACTGTTCATTGTTTCTAAGAATGTTTAGAGGTTTAACTTTTTAAACTTACATAGTTATCAAAGGAATAAAGCCGACCACAAAATAAGAATTAATTCGAAAAGATACATACACCTCACTATTAACAGCAACATTATTTATAATTGCTAAGATACGGAAGCATCCTAAGCGCACATCAATAGATGAATGGATAAAGAAGATGCAGCATGTAGATGTAGTGGAATACAACTCACCCATAAGAAAGAAGGATATTTTGCCATTTGCAGCCCTTCATTCACTTTCTTTTTTCCACTTCAAAAACCAGAATTTTATAATTCGCATAAACATTTCCGTAGCATCAAAAACAACAAAATACCTAGAAATAAATTTAACCAAGGAGGTTACCTATACTCTGAAAACTGTGAAACGTTGATGGAGGAAATTGAAGATGATACAAAGAAATGGAAAGATGTCTTGTGCTCTTGGGTTGGAAGAATCAACATTATCAAAATGGCCCTACTACCCAATGCAATGTACAGATCCAGTGCAACCCCTGTCAAAGTACTCAACAACATTTTTCAGAACAAGAACAAACGATTCCAAAATTTATATGGAACCATAAAAGACCCTAAACTGCCAAAGCAATTTTTTGTAGATTTTTTTCCCCCCTTCGCTGTCTTCTTTTTGTTCTCTTCTTAGGGTTTCATGACTAGAGAAGTTCCTTTAACATTTGTGGTAAAGCTGGTTTGGTGGTGCTGAATTCTATTGGCTTTTGTTTATCTGTGAAGCTTTCAATTTCTCCTTCAAATCTAAACAAGAACCTTGTTGGATAGAGTATTCTTGGTTGTAGGTTTTTCCTTTTCATCACTTTAAATATAATACATCTTGTCACTGCTTCTGGCCTGTAGAATTTCTGCTGGAAAATCAGCTGATAACTTTATGGGTTTTCCCTTGTATGTTATTTGTTGCTTTTCTTTTGCTAATTTTAATATTTTCTCCTTATCCTTAATGTATATCAATTTGATGATTGTGTGCCTTGATGTGTTCCTCTTTGGGTTGATCCTGTGTGGAACTCTCTGTACTTCCAGGACCTGAGTGACTGATCCCTTTCCCAAGTTGGGGAAGTTTTTTGTTATTACCTCTTCAAAAATTTTCTGAAGTTCTTTCTCTCTCTCCTCTTTCTGGGACCACTATAACGCGAGTATTAGTGCGCATTATGTTGTCCCAGAATGCTCTTTTTTTTTTTTTATTGAGTTATAGTCAGTTTACAATGTGTCAATTTCTAGCATAGAGCACGATTTTTCAGGTATACATGAGCATACATATATTCATTGTCACATTCTTTTTTGCTGTGAGCTACCACAAGATCTTGTATATAATTCCCTGTGCTATTCAGAATAATCTTGTTTATATATTCTACATATGCCTGTCAGTATCTACAAATTTGGAACTCCCAGTCTGTCCCTTCCCATGCCCCTTCCCTTTCCCCCCGGCAACCACAAGTTTGTATTCTATGTCTATGAGTCTGTTTCTGTTTTGTATTTATGTTCTTCTTTTTTTTTTTTTTTTTTGATTCCACACATGAGTGATCTCATGTGGTATTTTTCTTTCTCTTTCTGGCTTACCTCACTTAGAATGACATTCTCCAGGGAAATCCATGTTGCTGCAAATGGCGTTATGTTGTCGTTTTTATGGCTGAATAGTATTCCATTGTATAAATATACCACATCTTCTTTATCCAGTCATCTGTTGATGGACATTTATGTTGCTTCCATGTCTTGGCTATTGTAAATAGTGCTGCTGTGAACATTGGGGTGCAGGTGTCTTTGAAGTAGGGTTCCTTCTGGATATATGCCCAGCACAGGGATTCCTGGGTCATATAAGTCTATTCCTAGTCTTTTGAGGAATCTCCACACTGTTTTCCACAGGGGCTGCACCAAACTGCATTCCCACCAGCAGTGTAGGAGGGTTCCCTTTTCTCCACAATCTATCCAGCATTTGTCATTTGTGGACTTTTGAATGATGGCCATTCTGACTGGTGTGAGGGGGTACCTCATTGTAGTTTTGACTTGCATTTCTCTGATAACTAGTGATATTGAACATTTTTTCATATGCCTATTGATCATTTGTATTTCTTCCTTGGAGAATTGCTTGTTTAGGTCTGCCCATTTTTGGATTGGGTTATTTGTTTTTCCTTAATAAGTCATATGAGCTGCTTATATATTCTGGAGATCAAGCCTTTGTTGGTTTCATCTTTTGCAAAAATTTTCTCCCATTCCGTAGGTTGTCGTTTGTTTTGCTTATGGTTTCCTTTGCTGTGCAGAAGCTTGTAAGTTTCAGTAGGTCCCATTTGTTTATTCTTGCTTTTATTTCTATTGCTTGGGTAGACTGCCCTAGGGGAACATTTTTGAGATGTATGTGAGATAATGTTTTGCCTATGTTTTCTTCTAGGAAGTTTATTGTATCTTGTCCTATGTTTAAGTCTTTGATCCATTTTGAGTTGACTTTTGTGTGTGGTGTAAGGGAGTGCTCTAGCTTCATTGATTTACATGCTGCTGTCCAGTTTTCCCAGTAACATTTGCTGAAGAGACTGCCTTTATTCCATTGTATATTGCTTCCTTTGTCAAAGATCAGTTGACCAAAAGTTTGTGGGTTCATTTCTGGTCTCTCTATTCTGTTCCGTTGGTCCATATGTCTGTTTTTGTACCAATACCATGCTGTCTTGATTACTGTAGCTCTGTAGTATTGTCGGAAGTTTGGGAGAGTTATTCCTCAAGCCTCTTTCTTTTTCTTCAGTAATGCTTTGGCAATTCTAGGTCTTTTGTGGTTCCATATAAATTTTATTATGATGTGTTCTAGTTCTGTGGAATATGTCCTGGATAATTTGATAGGGATTGCTTTAAATCTGTAGATTACCTTGGGCAGTATGACAATTTTAACAGTATTGATTCTTCTAATCCAGGAGCATGGGATATCTTTCCATTTTTTTAAGTCTTCTTGAATTTCTTTAATCAATGTTTTATAGTTCTCTGTGTATAAGTCTTTCACCTCCTTGGTTAGATTTATTCCTAGGTATTTTATTGCTTTGGGTGCTATTTTTAAAGGGGATTGTTTCTTTACTTTCTTTTCCTGTTGATTCATCATTAGTGTAAAGAAATGCAACTGATTTTTGTACGTTAATCTTGTAACCTCCTACTTTGCTGAATTCTTCTATTCTGGTTGTTTTTGTGTGGACCTTTTATGGTTTTCTATGTATAGTATCATGTAATCTGCATATAGTGACAATTTTACCTTATCTTTCCAATTTGGATACCTTTTATTTCTCTCTCTTGCCTGATTGCTGTGGCTAGGACTTCCAAGATTATGTTGAATAAAAGTGGTGATAGTGGGCAGCCTTGTCCCAGATTTTAGGGAAGCTTTTGAGTTTTTCTACCATTTCGTACTATGTTAGTTGTAGTTTTGTCATATATAGCTTTTATTATGTTGAGGTATGTTCCCTCTATACCCACTTTGGTGAGACTTTTTATCATAAATGTGTGTTGAATTTTATCAAATGCTTTTTCTGCACCTATTCAGATGATCATGTGGTTTTTGTCCTTTCTCTTGTTGATGTGATGTATTACACTGATTGATTTGCATATGTTGAACCACCCTTGTGTCCCTGGGATGAACCCCACTTGATGATGTATAATCTTTTTTATGTGCTGTTTGATTCTATTTGCTAATATTTTGGTAAGGATTTTTGCATCTATATTCATCAGTGATATTGGTCTGTAATTCTCTTTTTTGGTAATGTCTTTGCCTGGTTTTGGTATCAGGGTGATGGTGGCTTCATAGAATGAGTTTGGGAGTATTCCCTCCTTTTCAGTCTTCTGGAAGAGTTTGAGAAGGACTGGTATGAGTTCTTCTTTGTATGTTTGGTAGAATTCCCTGGTGAAGCCTTCCGGTCCTGGACTTTTATTTGTAGGGAGGTTGTTTATTGCTAATTTGATTTCATTTGTAGTGATCGGTTTGTTCAAGTGGCCAGTTTCTTCTTGATTTAGTCTTGGTGGACTGTACGTTTCCAGAAACTTGTCAATCTCCTGTAGGTTATCCATTTTGCTTCCATATAGTTTTTTGTAATATTCTCATATGATATTTTGTATTTCTGTGTTATTTGTTGTAATTTCTCCATTTTCCTTTCTAATTTTGCTTATTTGTGCTCTTTTCTTCTTTGTGAATTTGGCCAGAGGTTTGTCGATTTTATTTACTCTTTCAAGTTTGGTTGATTTTTTCTATTGTTTTTTAAATCTCTGTTTTATTTATTTCCTCCCAAGGGAGGAAACTGTCCTCATTTCTTTTCATTCTTTTCTCTTTTTTCTTTTCTGCAGTAGTGATTTCCACTAATCTGTCTTCTAGCTCATTGATCCATTTTTCTGCCTTACTTAGTCTGTTGTTGGTTTCTTCTAGCGTGTTATTCATTTCAATGATTTTTATGCTTCAACTCTGTTTGGGTATTCTTTATTTTTTCCAACTTTTTGCTAAGAACTTCACTCTGCATCTGTACTCCTTTTGAATTCTCTGAACATCTTGGCCATCATTACTCTAAACTCTTTCTCAGATAAATTGCATGTCTCCTCATCACTTAATTCTTTTTCTGGGGTTTTATCTTGTGCCTTGGCCTGGGAGATATTCTCTACAACCTCATGCTGTTCATTTTTCTATTTATATTTTTAGGTATAAACACGTCTATTAAAAAGCAGATTATTAGACCTTGAGAGAACACACAAAGTATACCTATTTGCTGTTTCTAAAACATAAGAATACTTATAGGTGATTGTAAAAAGAATGAAAAAAAAAACTTGTATACATATGTTAATTAAAGATAGTTTGTGTGGCTATGTTGAAGACAGTATGTAAGAAGCATTATTTGAGATAAAGAGGCTTCATCAAGCTAAGAGTTTTTGCAGCAAAAAGACAGAATAATTTCAAATTTATCAGTACCTGTGACATAACTTAAAATATATAAACCTGAAATTGGTAGAACTATTAGAGGAAATAAATTCATAATTGTAGTGGGAAATTAAATAGCTGATAGTACTAGCGGTGTTAAAAAAAAAAAAAGTAATGAGTAGAAGATTTAGAATAAGTACTTGCTTTGACCACCTCACAAACTGGTTGTGTGAATGAAATAGTATATTCAATAAATATCCTGTCATTCAGTAAATATTGAATATGAGTAAATATTGAAATACTTTTATTTAATAAAATTTGAATACCTTCTAATGACAGGTACTGTTTAAGAGTGTTGTGCTTTGTAAGGTGTACAACCTTAATCAAATGTAAGGTATTATCATGTATAGTCTCATCAATTTTAAGTGCTTAATGAATGAATAAGCAGTAATATCTTTATGGATTCTTAGAAGTGAGTGATAAGATTTGAAGGATGCATTTATTGAGGAAATAGGACATTTTGAGACTGAAGATTGGCAATTAGAATATTAGAAGAAGGGTAAAATGGTTTTGGCAGAAAGAATGGCATGAAGAAAAGCAAATCTTTCGGCTTCAGAGAGCGTTCATTTTGGAAAAACAATAGGAAAAATAATTTGAAAGTTAAGGCCAAATTGTAATATCAGATTGGGAAATTCATGGTCTAGGGAGTGGTGGCTGGAATGAATATCTTAGTACTTGTGCCATTTCCCACCTTTATGAATACAGTTGTCCTAGGTATCCATGGGAGATTAGTTTCAAGACCTCCTTGGTTAACAGAATCTGAGGGTGCTCAAGTCCCTTATATAAAGTGGCATAGTACAGTTGGCTCATTGTATTTGTGGATACTTAGGGCCATAATTATATTTCTGAAGGTAGGTTGAAGGGCCTTCGTGCATGCACATTTAATTTCTTTTTAATTAAAAAATATTTTTATTCTTATTTTCTATTGTAGTCAGTTTACAATGTTGGGTTCAGGTGTACAGCAAAGTGATTCAGTTATATGTATACATACATACATATATTTTTTTTAGTTTCTTTCCCATTATGGCTTATTACAAGACATTGAAAATAGTTCCCTGTGCTGTACAGTAGGTCTTTGTTGTTTATCTATTTTATATACATTATACATTTAATTTTGGTAGCCAAAACAAGATTAATTTCCATACACATTGTACCAATTTACTGCAGCAGTTTATGGGAGCAGTTTTCCTACACCCTCATCAGTATTGGATATTGTCAGTCATAATTTTTGTCTAGTTGGAAAAAAAATGGTAACTTTTATTAATTCTCATTTATGTTTTTGAGTTTCATGTATTTATTGGACTTACTATTCAAAAAATACAAATAACTTGTTCCTATTTTAGCCCTTTTCTTTTGTGATTTCTTTTTCTTATTGATTTGTAGGTATTTTTTTTAATCAAGATACATGTATTTTTTTAACATGTGGTTATTCTTTTCCTAGTCTGTTGCTATTTTTAAACATTTTTTTGTTTTGTTTTGCCTTTGCTTCTCATTTATAGGATCAGAAATTTTTTTTCTTTGATTTTATATAATTGGGTCTTGCTTAAAAAATACTCCCTAAACCAAAATTATATTTTACAACATTAACTTTTCCCCCCCACCGATATAAAATGTCTCATGTTTTCTTTTGCCATATTTTGATGAATATTTAGGAATATTTACAGACTTTTTTCTATATTCCATTTATCTTTCTGTTTCTTAAAACAGAGGATTAGATTAATGTATTTTAATAATTGCAGTTTTATAGAATCGTAACAGCAGATAAGGCAAACATCTTTGTTACTTTTCATTTTCAAAAATTAATTGGGAATTTTTATATATAACTTTTTTCATTTTTATTCTGATAAAATATGCATAACAGAAATGTAACCATTTTAACAATTTTTAATGTACCATTTAGTGGTATAAAGTACATGCACGTTCTTGTCCAATTATTACCACTATCCAGTGTCAGAACTAACTTGTCATCCCCAGAAGGAACTCTATATTCATTAAGTAGTAACTTTCCATTCCTTCCTAGTCTAATTACTTAATTACCTCTAATCTACTGTCTCTCTCTGAATTTGCTCATATTTCATATAGGTGGAGTCATGCAGTATTCCATCTGTAGAATCTGACTTATTTAACTTACTAGTATAACGTTTTTAAAGTTCATGCATGTAGTAGAAGTAGCAGAATTTCATTTTTATGACTGAATAACCTTCTCTTGCATGTACATAACATAACATTGTTTATTCATTCATCTGTTAATGGACAGTTGACAACTCAGGTTGCACCTGTTGGCTGTTGTGAATAATACTGCTCTGAACATTGGTGAACAAATATCTATTCAAGTTTGTACTTTCAGTTCCCTTGGGTATATATCCAGAAGTGCAATTGCTGTATCATATGGTAATTATATGTTTAGTATTGTGAGGAACCACCATACTGTTTTCCTCATTGGCTGTACCATTTTCTGTTTCCACGAGCAATGCACATGGGTTCCAGTTTCTCCACATTTTAGCGAACACTTGGTATTTTCTGGTGTATGTGTGTTTAAATAGGTTTCCTAATGAGTATGAAGTGGTATATTTTTGTGGTTTGCTTGGCATGTTCCTAGTAATTAGTGATGCTGAGCATCTTTTCATGTGCTTTTGTCCATTTGTATACCTTCTTTGGAGACATGTTTATTCAAGTCATTTGCCCGTTTTTTAATTAAGTTGATTTTTTTTTTTTGTTTTTGTTGAGTTCTTTATATATTCTGGATATTAACCCTTTATCAGATAGATGATTTGCAGCTATTTTCTCTTACTCTGTGGGTTGTTTTTTCATACTCTTGGTAGTGTCTTTTGGTGCACAAAAGTTTTAAATTTTAATGTGGCTCAATTTTTCTTTTGTTGCCTGTGCTTTTTGATTTACATCCAGTAAATCACTACCAAATTCAGTGTCATGAAGCTTTTGTATCCTATGTTTTCTTCTGTAGTTTTGTTTCATAAATACAGTTCTTTGATCCATTTTGAGATGATTTTTGCATATAGTGTAAAATAAGGATCTAGCTTTATTCTTGTGCATATGTATATCTAGTTTTCCCAGTGCCATTTGTTGAAAAGACTGTCCTCTATTCATTGAATGATCTTGGCACCCTTGGCAAAAAAATCATTCGACAATATACGTGAGGGTTTATTTTTCTATTCTATTCCATTGGTCTATGTGTCTGTATTCCAGTACCACACTATTTTGATTGCTTTTGATTTGTGGTAAGTTTACAATTATGAAGTGTGAGTTCTCCAACTTTGTTTTTCTTTTTCAAGATAGTTTTGGCTGTTGTGGTCCCTTGAGATTGCATATGAATTTTAGGATTGATTTTTTCTATTTCTGCAAAAAAAATGATACTGGGATTTTGATACAGGTTATATAGAATCTGTAGGTCCCTTTGAGTAGTACTGATATAACAATATTAAGTTTTTTAGTCTATGAACCCAAGAGATCTTTCCATTTATTTGTGTCTTTAATTTTTTTCAGCAACATTTTTAGTTTTCATTGTACAGGTTTTTTTGCCTACTTGGGTTATGTCCGTTCCTAAATACTGTAGTATTTTTTATGCTGTTGTAAATGGAATTCTTTAATTAATTTCCTTTTCAGATTGCTTATTGTTAATGTATAGAGATGCAACTGTTTTTTTTGTGTGTTGATTTTGTATACTGCAACTACTAAATTTGTTCCTTCTAATCGTTTTTATCCCCTATGTTTGTGAAATTTTTAGTTTTCTACATTTAAGATCATGTCATCTGCAAATAGAGAGAATATTCTTTGTTCCAATTTGGATGTCTTTTTTTATTTCCTATCTAATTTTCTATTTAGCACTTCCAATACCATGTTTAGTAGACATGGTAAAAGCGAGCATCTTTGTATTGTTCTTGCTCTTAAAGGAAAAGCTTGTAGTTTTTTTATTGTTGAGTGTGATGTTAACTGAGGAATTTTCATATATATGGCTTTTATTATGTTGAAGTGAATAGTTTGTTGTGCATTTTTATCATAAAAAGGTGTTGAATTTTGTCAAATACTTTTCTGCATCAATTGTAATGATCACTTTTTCCCCCTTTTGTTCTTTTATGTGGTATACTACATTGATTTTTTAATATGTTGAACCATCCTTGCATTCTAGGAGTTGGTTATGTGTATAATCTTCCCATTGTATTTAATTAAAAATAATTTTGTAATTCCCCCTTTCATTTTCTCTCCTTCCCCCACAAATATTCTGGTATAATTTTGCTTGGAATTGTATACAGTTCAGGAAGAATGACCACCTCTCTGCGATTGAGTCTGCACTTCAAATAATAGAATATTTTTCCAGCTATTCTTTTTTTTAAAGTAATTTTCTTCATGCAGTAATTTTCTTCATGGAGTTCTTGTGGTTTTTAGGTTTATTTTTAGACACTTTATATTTTGGTTTTTAAATGAATTTGGACATATCCTGAATCTTTAATACATACCTGTATGAGTCACTAATTTGTTTACCCTAACACAATTTTTGGGCTAAAAGTAATATTCCTTTCTTTTACCCTGTGTATATTTTTAGCTTATGCAGTTGCTTACTGGTTCCTCTCATTAATGCTCTTAACAGAATTACAGTGAAGGTTACCTGTAAGAAAAGTGTTATAAAGAAAAAGTGAAAAGATATTGTTACTAGCATCTTAAATCTTTTGCCTAAATTTTCAGTAGACTGTTGAAGATGTTACTTCCTTAACATGTCTTTCATTTTATAATTGTGATTAGTGAAAATATAATATGTATTTTATAGAAGTTTACTTTAAATATGTAGCAGTTTATCTCTAAGTAAAATTGTAAAAAAAAATTTGTATTTAAAAATACTGATATTTTGGTAGTAGTGATTATATACTATTAAAAAAAGGTGCATATCAGAATTCTTAATTTTAAGGTGTGACTTAAATTATTTCCTGAAGTATGAATTCTTTTTAAACACTACTTTTTCGAAGTCTTATATTTATGACATGAAGTTACAATCTATTAAGAACAGTATATATGTAGACCCTCCATAGGATACTTTTTTTTAATCTCCTCTGCAGTAGACTCCATTCTTTATTGATTTCTCACCTATGTTTACATTTTACAGAACTGTTCTATTTTTACTTCTTAGGAATGCTACTGTAGTGAAGGTTAAAGCTTAGAGAATAGAAAACTGACCTTATTTGTATTCTGTAATTTTTTTATGCATTTTCTTCAGCTTTTAATATTTTGAACCTTGGTAGAGTTTAGAAAATAGTAGATGAAAACTATTTAAGGAAACAAATGGTTGTACTTTGTGGATTTCTGACTCAGGCATTATTTATGAAATTTTAAAATGTTTGTTGAAAATGTTCAGTTTTACTAAATTCCAAAAATGCAAGAAGGGTTGAAGGGATGATAGGTGCATTATTTATATACTAATTTATTGTCTAGTCTTTCTTTTTAATTTTTTTTTTTTCACAGGAGAGAAGAAATCCAGGTTTTGGCAAAACTTTTACTTAGTCTTTGTTTTGGGAAAGTTTTTGTTTTGTTTTTTAAAGCAGTTTTGACTTATATAAAACTAGCAGTCAATGGACACATTTAAAAATCCTTAACTTTGGTCTTAATATCTTCCAAATGATCTTTTTTCTATTGTAATAAAACAGTAAGTTACTTTTTTTAGATTAGTTTTCCCCTCCACCTTCCTCATACTTTATATATCAGAATTACAGTATACTTATACTGCTGATTGTTTTTAGTTACAATATTATTGTCACAGAGCCATAGAAAGTAAGATTTAATCTCTTCTGAGTACAAGCTATTACCTTTATTATTCCTGTCCTTTTAAGTAATATGGAATATTATGGTTCATGTAAAAGTTAGAATGCCCTTTGGGTTAGAAGGAAAATGTACAGGCTCAATGAAATTTGACTGCTCACTTAGTGGTGCAAAGGAAATGAAAGAGGTTACAAATATGTTGAATTGATTACAGAAGAAAAGGGGGGGTGTAATCTAAATTCACTACTATTTTATAACCTTTAAAAATTATATTTAGGTTTTTCTTCCTCTGTTCTATGGTCTCCCTGATACCATAGGCTGTTTTCTGGTGAAAAAGATAAGGTTTCTGAGAAGCTTTGTAGAAATAATGAGGGAACATGGGGAAGAACTGAGTTGAGGTCAGGGAAGCTATAAACTTTTGTGATGTGCTTTGCTCTGTGGGAGACTCTGTAAAAGGTTAGGCTTGAGAAACTTGCTTCTTAAGAATGTGACCATTAATGCTTAGAGTACTCTATTTTTGTTGGGTCTATTGGGAACATTCTTTTTATTTAAAAGTTGTTTGTATCTTACGTTTCTCTCTTTATACGATGCTTATGTTTTGTCCCTAGAGTTATACCAATTCCTTGCAGATAACCAAAACACAAGTATAACAATAACAGAAAAAACTGTGTTGCAAATGAAGGAATTTCCTGGTGATTGAAAGGAATTTGGAATCCCTACTTCGTAAAGAAAGTAGTCTCTCTTGTCTTTGGCTCCTTGAGATACATAGTGTTTGATGTTATCCCCAGCTTCTTGACTCCTGTTACCTCTTAAACCCATTGTAGCAGGCTTTTGCCTCCATTACTCCAGAGAAACTGCTGTGATCAAAGTCAGAAATGCCCTCCTCCTTTCTAAATCAAATGCCATTTCTCAGTCGTCATCTTACTTATCCTATCGGCAGCTTTTAATATGGCTTATCATCCTCTTCCTCCTTCAAGTATTTGGTTTACTTTGCTTCCAGGACATTATGCTTACCTAATTTTTCTCCTACCTCATTTGCCTCTCTTTTAAAGTCTCCTGTGCTGATTTTGCTCATTTCTATGACCGTTTAAGCTCTCAGGTTTTGGACCTTTTTTCTTTTATATCTACACTCTTGTCCTTGGAAGGTATAACATCGGTATGCTGATGATTCCCACCTTTATATACTAGTTTGGACCTTTCTCCCAAATCCCAGAGTGATATTGAAACAGTCCCTTCATTGTCTCCATTTGAGTGTCTGATGGTCATCTCAAATGTAACATATCCACAGCTGAGCTCCTAGTATTAGCCCCCTAAACCTGCACTCCTCTGAGTTTGGGCCATCTTGTAAATGGCAGCTCTGTCTTTTCAATTCAGTTCCTTTGAAATCATCCTTGACAAGTTTCTCTCATATCCTGTATACAAACTAACAGCAAAATCTTTTTGATCCAAGTTTAAAATAAATCCAGAATTCTAGCACATCTCACCCCCTCCGTTAAAACCACTCTAGTCTAGGCCATCATCATCCTTTGCCTAGATTTTCCAGTAGCTTCTAACTAATTATAATAGCCTGCTAACAAGTTACTAATAATAAGTAGGTGCCTAACTATTTCTTTTTACCCGTAGAAGTACCCCCAGCAGGTAGTCAAATTATGTCACTCCCATGATCAAATGCTTCCAAAGGCATCCAAACTGAATGAGTAAGAGCTGAAGGCCTTAAGTGGCCTGAGAGGCTCTACATTATGTATTGTTCCCCATCAGCCTACTTTGATCTCATCTGTTTGTCTCTGATTTATGTGTTCTTTTCCGTCCACATTGGCCTCCTTGCTGTTCCTTGAACATTTCAGGTATTATCCCGCCTTGTGGTCTTTGCACTTGTTTCTCTGCCCAGAATGCTCTTCCCTAAGATGTCCATATGACTCACTCCCCGAGGTAGATCTGTTCAAATGTCGGTATGTTTGCTCATAGTGGTCTTTCTTCCCTGGCCACCTTATCCAAAATTGACCCTCTTCTCTCCTTCTTTAACATTTTCTGTTCCCTATCCTGCTTGCTTGCCTTGCCTGTAATTTCATTCTGATTAAACATTTTACTTATTTTTCTGCACTAAAATTAAGCTTGATAAAATGAGTTTTTGCCTCTTTTGGTAACTGTTGAATTTCTATCACCTAGAACATTGCTTAGCAGCTAGTGGGTATTCAGTAAATATCTGTTTAGTTAAAATACAAAGAAATGTCCCATAATTTAATATTATTTAGCTCTAATTCTTAGAGATGTATTACTTTATAATGAGAAACATAATAAACTCAGTAAAAGAGAACTTTGTAATATGCACATATGAAATCAGAAAACTGTACAGTTAATTTTTGTTACATTAGTGCTCAGAGAATTTATTAAATGAGTAAATACCAAGTGTCTATTATATGGTTAGCATTGTAGGCTAATTCAAAATTTAAGAAATAGGCCCACTCTCAAGAAATTTATATCTCTAGTGGAGGGAGATGACTAACATTCAACTATTGATACATACTACAGTATACAGTTGTGGTACAATAAGAAGTATGTATTTGGTTTATGTCGCTGGTTCCTGGCACAGAACTCCTAAAAACCCTTGGAATTTCCTGAGTGATAGGGATGGTGGGAGCATCTTTGTTCTAATGAGATGACCGCTCATGAGCCCCTGGATACCTTCATGTTGAAGGCTGGTCGCCACAAAAACGAAGCCTTGATTAGAAGCTCAAAACTTTCAGCCCCAAACCCCAATTTTTGGGGAGGTGAGAGGGGCTGGAGTTTAAGTTAATCACCAGTGGCCACAATCATGCTTTCAAAATGAAGCCTCTATTAAAATCTCCTTAACTGGGTTTGGAGAGCTTCTGAGTTGGTGAATACATCAAGGTGCTGGGAGGTTGATTTAAGAAAAAAGAAAAATGAAGGGACAAGGAGAAGGGCACTGACCCTTCAAATACCCAGGATATCTCTTCAACCAGAGGAGGAGGTTCTTGCCACAGTGGACCAGTGGCTGTCTAGTTCTTTGCACTTCTGTGATGAGAATCATCAATCAGTGATCAGAGTACAAATTTCCGATATTTGGAAGACAGAGTCCTTTTTGCCCACCCTACTTTTGGCAAGCTCTGTGCAGTATGCTCCAGGAATATGTGCACAGCTACTTCACCTGGCTCAGGGTTGGGAGCTAGTTAGCTGCTACTGTGCTAAGAGAAGAAATTGACTGAAAGTAATCTGGTTTATAGTCCAAATCTTTCACTAGACATTGTAAACCTTCAGTAGACCCCACAGTTGCAGAATAATTATATCAGACATAATTTGCTATTGCAGTTCTGTAGGTAGGGGATAGATTCCTGGTGCTTCCTACTCTGCCATCTTCCCAGTTTCCTTATTTTATTGGGATTTTGATTTGCACTTCCCCCATTGATTGATACTGAGCATCTTTTTTTGTGCTTATTTGCCATTCATATGTGTTGTTTGGTTAAGTGTCTGGTCATATCTTTTATCCATTTTTACTTGTTTGTTTTCTTACTACTGAATTTTGATACTTTGATAGTCTATGTCCAGAATATGTGTTCTACAGGCACTTTCTCCCAGTTAGTGGTTTATCTTTTCATGTTACTTGAAGAACAGACATCATTACTCCTAATGAAGTCTGATGTATTGAATTTTTGAAGTATACTCTGCTTCCTTAACTAAGTATCACCCTGTTAATCTTTTTAGTGGGCTTTCAGTGTTTGTGTCTTTGAAAGGTTTTTCTACTTCTCATCTAAGTTGTTGAATTTATTGGCCTAGAGTGGTTTATATTTCTTTGCTTTCCCCTTAATAGCTTTAGAATCTGTAGTGGTGCCACCATTCACATTTCTGGTATTTATAATGTGTGTGCTCTCTTTTAGTCTGACTATAGATTTATGACTTTTATCAATCTTCTTATGTCCTGCCCTCTGGTTTCATTGATATTTCTTAATTTTTATGTTTCCTATTCAGTTTTCTTTTTGTAATTTTTAAATTAGAAACAGCAATCATTGACTTCTGTTTTTTTCCCTAATATATCTGTTTAGTGATATTAATTTTCGTCTTAAATACTGTTTCAATTACATATCACAGATTTTGATGAGTTGTGTTTTTCATTTTGATTCAATTTAAAGTTCTTTCTTGATAATAGAATGTTATTTAGTACTAAAAAGGGTACATACTGTTATTACTCCGAGTGTGTGACTTACTGGAAAAGGAAAAGTTATGGAGGTAGTAAGGTCAGTGTTTGCCAGAATTAGGAAGGATGGGGAGGGATGAATTGATGAAACATAGGAATTTTAGGCTGTCAAAATACTCTGATACCATAGTGATGAATACGTATCATTATATATTTGTCCAAACCCATAGAATTTACAAAACTAGGAGTTGAACCGTAATGTAGATAATATACTTAGGATGACTGTGATGTCATTGTAGGTTCATGAATTGTATCAAATGGTTGGAGATACTGATAATGGTGGGGGTGGGCTGTGCATATTTGAGGAGCATGGAGTATACAGAAAATGTTTGTACGTTTGTTTTTCTGTGACACTTAAAATACTTTATTTTCCTTTTGATACTTCTTTGTCTCGTGGCTTATTAAGAGCTGTGCTGTTTGGGGATTTTTGAGATGTTACTGGTTTCATAATTTAATTCTATTTTGATCAATAAACATTTTGTTTGATTTGAATTTTAACAATTTATATTGGGATTTATTTTGTGGCTTGGAATTTGGTTTTGGTGATTATTTGAAGTTCACTTGAAAAGGATGTATATTCTGCTTTGTTGGGTGGAGTGTTCTATAAGAATCAACTAGGAAAGTTGCTAACACTAAAAGGTGTTGTTTTTATTGTAAGATACATGTAACATAAAATATGCCATTTTAACCATTTCTAATGTACAATTTAGTGGCATTACTCACATTTACAGTGTTGTGCAATCATAACTACTCTGTCTCCAAATTTGTTTCTTTAGTCAAAGCAAAAACTCTGTACCTATTAAGCAATAAACCCCCATACCCCCCTGCCCTACCCCCTGATGACCTTCAGTCTAATCTGTGTGTTTATGAATCTGCCTATTTGTCACTTTCTGTCTGGCTTATTTCACTTAGCATAATGTTTTTTAATGTTCATTCATGTGGTAGTAGATATCATAACTACATTCACTTTTATGTTTGAATATAACTCCACTTAATGCATATACCACATTTTGTTTACCCATTCATTTGCTAATAGGTATTTGGGTGGTTTTCACCTTTTGGGTATTAGGAATAATGCTATATTGAACATTGCTTAAGTATCTGTTTAAATGTACCATCTTGCTAGTTTAAACTTTGTCTTCTCTTTTCTTCTTTCCCCCTTTTTTTTTCCTACCTTCATTCAGACTGAAAGGAATAACATTCTGATACATGCTGCAGTGTGGACTAACCTTGAAATACTATGCTAAGTGAAATAAGCCAGACACTAAAGGGACAAATATTACATGATTCCCCTTACACAGACTATTTAGAATAGGCAAATTTATAGAAACAGAGTAGATCAGAGGTTACCAGAGGCCAAGGGGAGGAGAAATTTGGGAGTTACTACTTAATGAGTAAAGAGTTTCTGTTTGTTATGGTGAAGAAATTTTAAAAATAGATAGTAAATGATGATTGCACGACAGTGCACCTGTAATTAATACCACTGAATTATATATTTTAAAATGGCTAAAAAGACAAATTTTATGTTGTATATATCTTACTGCAGTTAAAAAAAAAGACATGAATAGTTTTTATTAAAATGTCTCCAGTTTAATATGGATTAGCAAAATCTTCTATTTTCCGTGACCATGATTTTAATACCTTCCCAAGTTCCACTCTTTCCTTTGTGGTAATCACATTCAGGAGAATGTCATTGTCTGTCTGCTCTTAATATAGTTTGAGAGTTGAGTCAACTGGAGGAAATTGTTTAGATTGAGTGTAAAATACAAGATCAGGTAGAGGGGATGTTGTTAGGAAGGTGGGAAAAGGGTAAAATAAATCCATCAGTTGTTGTATTAGGATGGGCAAGTAGGAAGTGTTCTTTCTTTAAAATATGAATTTGTTGTAGTTTAAGTACTTTTTTTGTATTGAGTGGCTTCTTCCTCCTCTTATTCTCCAAAATTTCATGTATTTTTTGACACTTGTCACTTTTTTTTTAAAAAAAAGTGAAACATAACTGTATTGATCTGCTAAGGTGGTTGTAACTAAATACCATGGACTGTGCTACTTAAACAATAAAAGTTTATTTTCCCATAATTCTGGAGGCCAGAAGTTTAATATCAAGATTTCATTAGGATTTGTTTCTGGTATGGGCGCTCTTCTGGATTGCAGGTGTATGCTTTCTTGCTGTGTCCTCACATGGCCCTTTCTTTGTGTTGGGCTTGGAGGGGTGTCTGCTATCTCTTCCTCTTAGAATGATACCAGCCCTTTTGGATTAGGGCCTTACCCTTATGACCTCATGTAACTACCTCCTCAAAGGACCTGTCTCCAAATATAGTTACATGGGGGTTAGGGCTTCAACATAATGAATTTTGGAGGACAGTTCAGTTCCTAATGATGACACATACAGAAAAGTGCGTAGAGATGCATGGCTTATGCCATTGTGTAAAGTAAGTGTATAACCATTCTCCAGATCAAGGAGTAGAACATTGCCAGCACCTCAGAAGCCCCATCTTTTCCACCTCTCCTCACAACTCTTTTCTTCTACTTAGAGAAACTTGCCATCTAAGTTTGCATCTCTTAAGCAAAGTCTGTAGGATCTGCTTTGATGGCCTCTTACATTCTTCTTGTTGCTTATTTGCGTCCACCTTTTTTTCTCTATTAGTCTTACCAGATATCTGTCACTTTCACTAATCTTTTCAAAAATGCACATTTTGAATTTGTTAATTTTCTTTATGGGATGTTTGTTTTGTGCTGTATTAATTTCCACTCTGATCTTCATTTTCCTTCTGCTTTTGTAGAATTTGTCTGTTTCTGATTTCTTGAGGTGGAGTCTTAGCTCATTATTTTCTAGCCTTTCTTCTTTTTTAGTATATGCATTTAAGCCTTTGAATTTCCCTCTTAGCAATTCTGTAACTCCATTCTATAAATTTTGATATGTAGTATGTTTGTTGGCATTTGGTTTTACAGTAATACTTGTACATAATTTATGTTGTTCCTTGATTCTGCTGATTTTTCTTCATGTTACCCTGTCTTCTCCTGTGCTTGTTTATCTCTGTGTGCTGGGCTCTTTTTTTGAAAAACTAGCTTTAGTTATAACTTAAAGCCAAGGATGATGTTATCTTTTTCCTTAGAGGATCTGTATTTGATTCGTCCAGGTTTCTGATGACAGTAGTTGCCTGTTGAAGTGTGATTTGAGATTTCCTGAGCCATCTTGATTACTCAGAGCTGGGCTTCAGACCATGAAGGAGGTGATTAATTCTGGGTGACTCTTGTTTCTAGGATACAGCCCTTCAGAGTTCTAACTCAATTAGCGGGGGTAACCATGGGCCTTACTACCTTTTGTGGACCCTAGATTTGAGCTTTGTTAGATCTAGCTTGGGGAGTCCAGTAAGTAAATGTATTGCTTGGCTTTTCAACCTCAGGGCAAAAGGAACTGACAGTGCTTTGTTTGTTTATCTCTTGAATTTTTCACCTCTTCAGGTTCTTGGCTTAATGATTTCTTTCTATCTTGTTAGCCCTTGACTTTTAAAAGCCCAGACTTGAAATCTATTTATTTCATCTAGATTTTTAATTGGCACAGGGATACTGATGATGGTGGTATGAATTCTGTAGGAAACAGAAACTCCTACATGATATTTTGATTATTTGTTTACATATATGTCCTTAAGGTAGAGGTAGCTTTTATTGTTTGTAACTCAGTTCCTGATCGTGTCTGATATACATAAGTACATGGAAAATACTGAGTGGTTTTAGCATGGCTTTAAAAAATATTTGGAGATGTACGTTCCCTTGAGCCATCAAAGGAAAATGAGACTCAGTCTAATACTTTGATTTCTTGTAATACCTTCAAAACTAATCTTAATAAATTTGGATGTGATACTGCTTGCAGTGGAAAATCATGGACAGATTCTAAACAACTGTTTAGTACCTTTTAAGTGTTGTTAAAGGGAGATTAATTTGAAAACTGTGTGCAGTGTAGATTAAATATTTTGTCTGCATGCATGTTACAGGTATCCTTTAGAATGAAAATTTTCAAAGTGTGGTCCCCAAACCAGTACCATCAGCATTACTAGGAACATGTTACATTTCTATGCTGATACTCTTGGAAAATATTTTAACATAGTCCCAATTTTAGTCTTTCTTTAGAGTTAAATTGTAAACCTATATAAATTAATGAAGGTTATTAGAGCCATATTACAATCTAAATAATTGAGTTCGCTGAAAAATAGAAATTTGTCTGTATTACGCAGGAAAATGATGTGATTTTTATTTGACAATAACCTGGCTTATGGCAATTTGACTTTCTGATGGGTTGGATTATTTGAGACCCAACTCTTCTTAACAGCGGTCTCAATTTAAGTAAGTTCTCTATTTTTCATTGTTTAGAAGGAAATAATTTACATCTATAATATGATGGAAGAAGTTCCTTAATATACGGTATAGTCACAGAGTTTTATTGTTCACCAATTTCCTAGTAGCTTTAGCATAATTTTAAATGAGAGAAAATCCCTATGCTACATAAAATTGTTGACATTAAGCTTTTTCTAAAAAAGCTTCAAATAGTCACTTGGTCATTTAACTTTTGCTAACTAATTTTCTGAGGGCCTTTTGGCAAAGTGTTTTAATCTAAGATTTGAAACTTCATTATTGGGCAGACTTATAAAAAGGCATTAGAGTCAGTATGTTTATCAAAACTTTGACAGCCTTTAGGGTTTTTAACATATAGTGTGGCACTTTGGAAGAAAAAGTAACTTTTAAATATAGCTTTAATATTTCTGTTGTTTAAATGGAAAACCCAATAATGGAATACCTTATCCATATATGTACATTGAATGCTGCTTGTGATATTTATTATTCTTTGGTAACCTCTTGTGTTTCATTGCTTGTTTATATAATTGATCACGTTCCCAGAGTTGTAGCATATAGAAAGTGTTCAAGATAGTTTGGGTCAAAAGTTTTTTCAAAGTAGGTGACATCAGTCTATGATCATAGAAAACTGAATGTTTCTATGACAAATCTGAATTTTAACAAGGTATTTTCTTGTAAACTGTCATCTGCTAATGTGAATTAATTGCAACATGAATCACTTATTGAATTAAGTGGCCTACTATATTAAAATTTTCATACCTGTAAAAAAAAATCATACGTATAAATGTTTATTGTTATGTTAAAATTATCCCTAAAATTTCATTTGGACATACAGTACTTTTTTGGGGTGTGAAATTAAGAAATCAATTAAGTATTTTTTACCAAGTGGGATGTAGAGTTATATACATACTTTGTGGACATAATAGAATTTTGCAATAATTTTTAAATTTATGAATTCTGTGATGAGAAAGGGTTAGACTTTGCTACAACTTATCATTTCAAAGCTAAGATTATGTCTCATTAGTTATGTAAAATAATGGTCTTTGTTTAGCTGCTTTCAGTGCTAGGAGAATTGTGTAGTTCTATTGATTGCTTCCATGCAGTAGAAATCTGAGCTTTAGCAGATGTTTGAAAAATTGCCAGCACAGCATGATCAGCCAACTAGACAGTTTTCCCCTTGTTACTTGACAGGCCTTTAGTAGTTTAATAGCATGCCAAAGAAATTTTAAACTCTTTTTCATAATATCAGAAGCTTTCTAAAATATTAAGAACACATTGGAAACTATTGACAAAATGAGGTATGTTGTTCCCGAATTATGGATAATAGTTCAAGTAATTTTTAATTGTTTATTCATTTTTTTAAAAACTGCAAAATAAGAAAATCCTGGTTATTGAATGAATCCTACTTTGTTATTTAAAATTTTGCCTTATGAAATTAATTGACATTAAGATTTGAAGCATGGTATTTTTTGCTTTGGCCATGTTTTTCTTTGTGCAGTTTAAACATTGCAGATTTTTCTTATTTTGGTATTCCTAATTAATTGTAAGTATCTTTCAGAAATACAGACTTTAAAAAAAAATAGAGGTTAAATGTATCACTGAGCAGTTATCCTATCTGGAACTTCTAACTAGGAGCAGGAAGCTGCACAAATTTGTCTAAAAGCCTGTTCTCTGAAGGACAGCACTTTTTAGAGGATGTAAGAGGTTCAGCTGTGTAGTCGTGGGGGTTCAGCATGCACACTCTAGGCTCTGTTTTCTTCAGTTTCATCCTTTCAGTCTGTAGGAAGGGGGAGTAGTGCCTTAATGTTTGAGAATTAAGTGTTGAATTGATAGTACCAGCAGTTGCCAGACTGGATCTTTTCCTTGCAGGTGTTGCTGTTCTATGGGACACTACAGTTGCTTTTTATTGTCAGATGTGGTAAAAAAGATTCTATTTGAAGGAAAGTTTAAGGAATATAATTTTATATAGTTCCATTTTATGGTTTTGTAACAATTCTGTATGCCTTACATGCTGCATTATTTCCTTTAAATAAAGGATTGCAATTTCTAATAAGAGTTGGTACACACTTAAATTTAACTTTAAAAAATTAAAAGAGTTTTTTTAAAGTCATAGATTGAGTGCAGGAGTTCTAAGGATAACTATGCTAAACCAAAAAATCAAAACATCTGTGCTTTAGTTTTGCTGAATACACATGAACCAAACTAATGGCCAATATCCACTGCACTGCAACTGAAAACCAATTTTATTTCTCCAGTAATGTCACATTAAAGTAACTTTTTATATTGATGCTTTCTGATAAAAGTCACAGATGAGGTTTTACTAGGTGGGAAAAGTTACTAATTTAGCACACTGGTAGCTAAATATAGATAGGACACTAAAATTTATAGGTAAAATTCTAGTGAAGTGTATCTTCATTATGCCTGTGATATTACATGCTGATACTAAAGTTGTAATAAAGTCACTTTATATGAAGAAAAATTACGTTCTTAAGTGAGATTTGGTAAATAACCATAGTTTTACTCATGCCCATACTGCTTCATCTACTCATTTTTAAAATGAGTGAAATGGAGTGTTAAGATGAGGGGCTTAGATTGTAGAGTAGGCAACAGTAGGGGAAAATGCATGTAATCAAATTCAATCCTAAAGCCTTTTTGGGAAAAGTAACTTGTTTTTTTAGTTCAACATAGCTGACTTTTTTTCTTTGTGTCGGAATTTGTATATATTAGATAAAGTGGGGTTCTTTTTTTTTTTTTTCCATTTGTATTATTCTTGTCTCTAAACACTAGAGATTATAGGAGCCATGGGGGAAGCTGTGAGGAAGATGTGAGCACCTAACCTTACATGATCTGGTTAGACTTGAGATTTTTATATTGAAATTTCTAAATGAGAAAATATAACACATTGAGTCAAGTGTGGCTTTTAAAATAAAAAAGAAAACTCTTCAATAAAAATGTTAAGTAGATAAAGTTTTCTTAATTATTAATAATTATAGAATAATATATAGTTTTCAGCTCACATTTTAAGAAGTATAAGTATCTTTGTAGAAGTGTGAACTTTTCAGTCTTTCAGTATTTATCACTTTTTACTCGAGTTCTCTCTATGATTTAGATAGAATAATCAACCTTTTATTTTTCTTCACTGATCTGGGATTTATCAGAGTTTGTAATTTTGAAATGGTCTAGTTTTCATCACATACATTTGTGACTATCTTTCATTCAGCTTTGTGTCTGACTTGGAGGAGAAAAGTTTTTAAATGCTTGCAAAAGTTGAAAGAATAGCTTTATTTAGATTTCTTAACATTTCTTTGTCTCACAATGCAAAGCCTCAGCTATTATCTCCTGATATCTTTTTTTGTCTCGTAGCAAAAAAAAAAAAAAAAAGATTCAACATAAGGCATCTGGTAAGGGTCTTTTTCCTGCCAGGAAGGAGTTTAACTATTTTACTAAATTAATCTAAGATTTCCTCCTTCCCACTAGTTTCCACTGTTTACATAAAATTTTTCCACAGTATGAGGTTGTGTCTCTGTTGCTCTCTCCTCAGGAAACCCATTCTTAAAAATCTACGCATAGTAAGCTAGAATATGTCATATTATTTAGATGTTATTTGACAGAAGCAAGTTTATTTCATCACTGATACTGTATATTCAAGATGGCAAAACAACAATCAAATAACCCATTTTGGTATTTAGCACCAGACCTGTTAAAGTGAAAACAGTTCTGTCACATCAGAATATTGAAGACTGCATGTCTCTGACCTTTTCCCACATTATCTTTTTAAGAGAACATAAATACATGTATTGAAAGATGAGACTAGGTATTTGAAAGTTATATATCTTTTAGTTTGCCTAATTAAAATGCTTTAAGTCTTCACATAGCTCTCTGAACTAGTCAGTCTTTCAATAATAATTTATTTAGCAGCTATTTTGTGATTATTATTTTGATGTGTGCACTGTGTGTTCTGGACTTTCTATTATTTATTTCAATTAAACTGTATTATACTGACAGAATACATACTGTTCTTGTTACTGAACCCAACTTAAGTTTGCTTGCCCACTGCTTACCAAAGCCAGTCTACTGACACCAAGTTGTGGTGAAGGAAGGTTCAGTGTTTAGTGCACGGCACCAAGCACGGAGGAACAAGCAGCTCATGCTCAGAAGACCCCAAAATCCCCAATGGCTTTTAAGGCAACATATGAGGTGAGAGTTGCAGACTCTAGACTTTATTTTGATAGGTTGGTGGGGAGGTAACATGGTTTTGTTTTGGGAATCTTAATTATCAGCCTTGTAGTTCTAACCAGTCTGGGTCAAATTGTTACTGAGGAGGAAACTAGGACTCTTTTTTTCATTGTTTAAGCTATCATTATTTTTCTTGCTTGGCTGCTTTCTTAGTTTGGACTGTTTGTTCGTTCCTTACTTCCCTAATTTGTAACTCCTTGAGTCTGCTCTTTGGAACTCTGGCAAGGCCTAGAAAGCTAAATCATTTTTCTACAAACATGAAACCAGGAACACGGAAGGGCTTTTGTACCCGGAAGGGCCCCACACTGTCCTGTTAGGTTTCAGTCTCCCCTTTTCTTTGATACTCCTTGATCCTGAGGGGAACAGGGGCAGGACAAGAAAGGGAATAAAGTTTTGGATAGACAGGCTAATCATAAACTCCATGGAGGAATTCAGTTTTTTCATTCTTAAAAAAAAAAAACAAAAACATATTTTCATGTAACTACCACCAAGGTCAAAATACAGAATAGAACGTCTCCAAGATGCTACATTTACCCTGCTACCCCTTCCCAGTCTATACTACTACTTTATTCCAGTAATGTAAATTCTGTCACTGTAGAAAGTGTCTTGGCGATATGTTAATATAGCCCTAGGAAACTAATACATTCATTCATGTTATTGGATCTACCAGAAGTTTATTCTTTTTATTGCCACTATTGAGCTGTTTTCCAAATGACAAACATTTGGGTTGCTCCCAGGTTTTGGGTTTTTAATTTCTTTGTATTCACTTGGAAATTTAGCCCATTCTCGTGGGTGTGTAATAGTATCTGTTTGTAATTTTAATTTGCATTTTATTGATGGGTAATTTGTTGAGTACCTTTTCATATGCTTATTGGCTATTTGGATATATATCCTCTTTTTTGAGGTGCCTGATCAAGTCTTATGCAATAGGGTTGTTTGTCTTTTTCTTTTTGATTAGTAGGGGGTCTTTATGTATTCTGTATGTAAGTCATTGACAGCAGAGTTTGGGACTAGAGTGAGGCAAGGGAGGTACTTAGAGTACAAATTTAAAGAGGCACTGTTAGGTTTGAGTTCCCTCTGTTGCTTTGTTGCCATCATATCTAAAATAGCACCCCACTCTTCTGTCTTTCTGTCATCCTAGATACCTATTTTTCTTTGTAGTAATTATCACCAACTGGCTTATACTTACATGTATACTTTCTTATTTTTGGTTTATTGCTTTCCAGAAGAAAGTATGCTCTGTAAAAGTTGGAGCTTTCTCTTTGTCCCTTGCCGTTTTACCCACGTACTAGAGCAGTGTGTGACATATAATAGAGCCTTCAGTAAATACTTCTAAATATTAATAAAATAATGAAGTTGAGAGGAGCAAGTGTCTGGAAAAAAGATGCGTTCCATTTTAGGCATGCTAATATGGGATTGGTACAGACAAGAGATTGAACTGAATCAGGGATCAGCAAACATTTCCTGCAAGGACCATAGTAAACATTTCATGCTTTGTGGAAGTGCCACAGCCATTTAACTCTGTTATGAAACTGAGAAAGCATCTGTGAGCAATACATGCATTAATGAGGGTGGCTGTGTTTCAATAAAAACTTAAATACAAAAACAGGTGATTGATTTGTGGGCCATATTTGCTGACCCTGGGAGTAGGTAATGGAGGACTATAAATGTGAGCTGTAGAAGCTTGATCTTGATTCAGAAGATAGTCATGACATGTTTTACATTCTTAAACTGAGAAGGCAAAGGGAAAAGTTCTAAGAATATTAGTCTGGTGGGAGTAGGTAAGCTGGAGAAAAAAAGTGATTGGAGGCAGGGGTAACAACATTTAGGTTTATATTAAAGCTTAATGTATGTGAGGCATTGTAGTTTATATATATTCATTTAATCCTCACAAAAATATATAGGGTAGATATTATTAATCTCTTCGTACAGATAAGGAGAATGAAGCATAAAGAAATTAATCTGCTGATGTACCTCATGGCTTTTGTGTGTGTACATTTTATTACTTTATGAGTGTTAGCTTATATTAGAGTAAGTTTAGATTTTAAAAGATGTTTTGATTTTGGAGAAATCCATAGTTGTGTTGAGTTGTGAATACTTTTAGTTCAACCAAATTTGTTTCTTTTTCTCTGCACAAAAGCTATCACATAAAGTATATGTGATTAAATTTGTACCTTGGTGAAATAACATGTTGTATGTCATGGCCTTTGGGGGTTATTATAAACAGTTAAAATATTTTTAATTAAAAATACCTAGGGCTCATTGGCTTCTTTGATAGATCTTTTAATATTTACAGAGGATAAGACAGTTCCTTATGTGATCTGTTCTCTTCATTTATTCAAACAGTACTTTTTGATGACCTACTGTGTGCTAGGTACTATGTTGCTAAGCATCCCAGACATGGTTTCCATCTCTCTTAGAGCTTTCTGTCCATGGTGCTTTTGTATGTAGCAAGGTTCAGTTACAAATGGTTCCTCAATAAACATACTTTTGAAATGCTAATAATACTTCTTATTAAACTTAGGGATTTCTGGAACTAACATGCATAGAAGGAGAAAGAGAACATAAAAATAAATGCTTAAAAAATTGTGATTCAGAAATATCAAAAGTGGGTAAAAATGTAAAAACTAAATAAACTTACATCCCACCATACTTACAGAATGTAGTTATGGTTTTAGTTAGATGAATTCCTGATGTTTTTATTATCATATGTTTATGAGTATAAAAACACTATTTTTGGTTGCCTACTTAGTATATGTTGATCTTAATTTCTTGGAAAATGTTTATTATTTTCCTTGGAGTTAATAATTGTCTTGCATTTCCTCTCTTTGTTGTTGTTGTTGTTGTTGTTGTTTTGTCACTGATTTAGTCAGATACTTACCCGAGTTATGTCAAATTTTTTTCAGTACCTGCAATTGTATATATTTGGTATCCTGTCAATTTCATCTTCTTTCTATCAGGACTTTATATCTGGACTCTCCAGATCCTTTGTGATCTTATTTTGCCATCATGCTGGTGCTTTCTTTGCCTCTCCTTTTTTTTTTTTTAAATCAGATTATGTTCCTGGATTCTGTATTTTGGCTTATTCTCCTTATTGGTGAATATATCCTCCAGTAATTTCTTTAAAAAGGACTGCCTGTTTGGACATTTTCTGATGGCTTGTTCATCTGATAGTATCTGTATTCTATCTCCAAAGTTGATTCATATTTGACTGGATATAAAATCCTAGATTAGAGACAGGAAGTTTTTCCTTAGAGTTTTGAAAGCATTGATATAATGTCTTCCAGATTTTGATATCACTTTTGAAAAATCATACCATTCTGTTTTTTGGTCTTTTGTAAGAAAGAAGCTTGTGGGATCTTTTCCTTTGTTTGTGCTTGGAAATTTCACATTAACACTTCACATATACTTCTCTTTTCATCTGTGTGCATAGCTCTTCAGGAGTTTGTTTTCAGTCTGGGAACTTTGAGTTTTAGTTCTGGGAAGTTTTCTTGCATTGTTTTTTTACTTCTCTTTTTTCTGAATTCTTTTTCTCTTTTCTGAAATTTTTGTATTGGGATATGGGGCTGTACTAGTCTGGTCCTCTTTTTACCTTACGTTTTCTCTACTACTTGTTGTTCTAGTTAGTAGGAAAAAATTTCATATCTTGTAATAATCTTTAATGAAAAATATGAAAATGAATATGTGTGTGTATATATGTGTATATATGTGTATGTATATATGTATATATGACTAGGACATTGTGCTGTACACCAGAAATTGACACATTGTAACTGATGATACTTCAATTAAATAAATAAATAAAAGTAGGGAGAGTTTTTGACTTTATATTTTAAACTTTTTATTGTGTTTTTCATTTTTGCTATCTTAATTTAATTTCCTAAAACTTTTTTTTCTCCAAATAGTTTTTTAATAGTGTCCTGTTTCTTTGTTTTGATTATGTTGTTTCTGCTATCTTTTTGAGAATATTAATACTAGCTTTTGTGTAGTTTCTGGTTGTTTGTCTGTTTTGAGTCTTGTTTTCTTCTAATCACTTTTTCTTCTTTGTGTAATTTAGTCCCTGGGCTTTATATTTGATGTTTTCTCCACATGAAATATCTGATGAGAGGGAAGGGTATAGCCCAAGTGCTAGAGCGCATGCCTAACATACACAAGGTCCTGGGTTCAATCCCCAGTACCTCCTCTATAAATAAGTAAGTAAGTATACCTAATTACCTTTGCCCTCCAAAAAAAAAATCTGATGATTCTTTCTGATTATTCATACTTAATAGCATAACACTCAAAAAAGCACTTTGGGAGCTCTTAACATGCGGGCAGGGTTTGTTGACTGTAGTCTTATCTTTTGGAGATCAGGCTGTGTCCTTCGGGAACACCCTGTATCTGTGTATTTGGATGTCTTAACTTAGACTGGTCAGGTTTCCCAGAGAAATATACCAGTCTCTTCCCTGGCTCTCAAAAGTTACACCCTTTGAGGTAAAAAGAGTGGGAGTTGGGGAAGGGGGTTGATTCTCAACATACTTCATTATGTAAACTTCTACTTAATCATCCTGTGATGATCTCAGTAATATGCTCCCTGATCCAGAGACCCTCTGATAACCTTTTTCTAGGGGAAAAAAACTTTTTCTGCCAACATGTGAGAGGAGGCAGTTGCAAGGCTAGAGCCAGGGAGAGATCTGTGAGTCTGGTTGTTGCTTAGACTAGTATAATTCTTCCTACTAGTCCTATTTTACCTTTAGCCAGGTTTTGAACCTTTTAAACAAAGCTGCTCTGCTATGAATTTGAGTGTTTATCCACTTTCCCAAATTCTGGCTTTAGCTTACACCTCTTTCATTTCATCAGGTCAGCTACCACTGCTGTTGCTGTTGTTTTAATATTAGTTGATTCTGCTCATTTTTCCAATCTGTTGAATTTTTTTTGAAACTTCATGTTATCATCCAACATGTTAATTATTCTTCTTTACTTTGAATCCTGTTGAGTCATCTGAATATCTTGATTAAAGTATGAAGTTAAAGTCTTACGGATTACTTTCTGAAGACATTCAGTTTTGCTTTAGTTCTTGGTTAATACTATAAATTATGATTGTTTATCTGGCTATGAGTACCTCATTGTGCTGTATTATTAGTGACCTTATATTTTAAAATTTTATTCCTAAATATATTTTCAGAATATTTTCCTACAATGTTTTAATCAGTGTTACACTAGCCTACCTAAAAAGAAGAAAGTTACTGATAAAGGAAAAGTTTAGGATCACTTGTAATGAAATAAAATGTGTTTCAGGGGTAACTTCTTTTTTTTTTTTTTTTTTTTTTTGTGCTTACAAGCTGTCTTCAAATAATAGTTTTTCTACTTTGGTTATAGATTGACATTAATGGATTGTCAAAAGCCTTTTAAACTCAAAGGGTATGTTTTTAAACATAGTTTCTTAAAATTTTTTCTTCATTTTCAAAAGCAGTACATTTTAGAAATTGTTTTTGTTCAATGTTTTATAGATTGTACACATTAGAGATGCATGCCTAATTCAGGCTCTGTAGACAGAAACTAATTTAAAAAGTGGCTAGGTATTCTCTTACTGTCTTCTTTACTCATTTCAACTTCATTTACTTTTTAACTATGTTTCTTCTACCTTTTCCAGTTTTCTACTCAATTCTCCTTGGTGGAGAAGATGGATGCAAAAGAGAAGGTGTGAGTAGTTCTTTATTCTCTCTGCATCTGTTAACATTACATCATCTTTTCCATGCAATATTCTTGTTCCTTCCTAGTTCATCCTCTTTTATGCAGCCAGTGGACCTGTTTGGTTTTCCTTTGTATTATTTATAAAATTTAGTTTATTCTGACTTATATTCTTAATAGTTATAAGGTTTATAGTATTAATTTGTAAGCATTCTTAGTTATGTTTCCCTCCTTCCATTATTTATATATGTCCTTTTAAAACCTGACATCAGAAAATTCTATGTAGCCATATTGTTTCACTCACTCATTACCTTCATTAATTCAATCCACTGACATTTTTTAAGTTCCAAAAGTGTATCAGACCCTGGGAAATAAAATATTGGTAAGATACTCCTTCTACTAGTAGAGTTTATGTTTTCATAGGGAATATCTCCTCCCATTTCTCATTAGAATTATTCACATCTAGATAATTAAAAACTAACTTTTGCACTTTAGTCTCCCATCCACATTGTTGAATAGTATTTCTTTTTGGAGCTATGTGGTATTATAATAGTAGACTCAGGTTTGAGTTCTGGCTGTATCATGGCTATATAATGTTGGATAACTCACTGAATCTTTCTGGGTCTTAAGGGTTCTTAGTTATAAAATGTACCTAATACTACTTTATAGGGTTGAATTGAGAGAATTTAGATGTTAAAAATTGAGAGAATATACATACATATATAAACTTCTTAAATTTAAAGAACTTCATGATGGTATTATTTTTATAAGGATTGCTGTCTAAATATTTATTGCAATACTTTTGGAATACGATTGTAAATCTCCTTGGGAGCAAGAACTATGTTGTATTGATCTTTATCCATTGCAGCTGATAAATAGTAATGATTCATAGTTTTGACTTAAATTTCCTGAATTTGTTGGTTCTTTTCACTCGTATGTACTGCCTCTTGTCACTTTAAAATTTAATGTTAAGAAAACATTCTCCATGTGGCCAATTTCTGTTATTTATAAGTATTACTGCTTCTGATTATTCTCCTTCCCAAATTGCCATGTTAACACCCCTGGGTTAAAGGATTTCTGAATGTCTTGCATCTCTGCTACTCAGTAATAATTCTTCTTTATCTTTTATTGAAAGATAAATTATACAGACATATTGCTATATTCCAATAACAAATTCCTTTTTTTAATATGAAGGGATCACTTTTATCTCTTTATGTTAATATATTAAATATACTTAATATTTTAAACATATTAGTTGAAAGTTAATGTGGTTTAGCCATTGGATTATAAAAAGCCAAAGTTAAAAATATTAGTGTCTGTCTCCTCCCCCTTGCCCTTCACACTCTCTTGTTTTTGAATGAGATTGGCCAGTTTCTCTGATGAGTCTTTTAAAAATTAAATTCACTGTTTTTCTGAAGAACTTCATTTTATATGTCCTTTCTCTTCCTAGCATTTCAGTACAATGCAGTCTTCATCATGGTGACAGATCTGTAGCCAAACAGTTTCTCTTTAGTCTTTGTGAAGTACATCATACTTTAAGGTCAGGGGGGAAAAATAAAAGACTGCTGGGCCTCTCATTGACATTACTAAAAATAAAAACATTCCAGAGAAAGACAGAGGGAGGGGGAAGCCAACATGTGTCAGTTACATTGTTGAGTTCTTTTCTTACATTATCATGTTTAATCCTTACCATGACCCTCTGTATTATTAATTATTACCTCTGTTTCGCTAATTTGAAAACTGAGGCTCAGAAATATTTTATCATTTAAAGTCTCAGTGTTCTTGACTCCAAAGAATATGTCTTTGCACTGTAATACATGGCCTGGAAGATAATGATGCAGAACATTGAACACCAGTCCATATCTTCCATGAAATCACCTATGTAATTTCATCATCTGAACTTAATACCTTTGATGTCTTTCTTAGATTATAAGTAGTAATTTTCAGTAGTCTATTCATTGTAATTCTTGCTAAATTATACTTATCTGGAATAAACTTTGCATGCATATTTCTGAAGTTTTAAAATATTTATACAGTTTGGATAGGCAATGCACGTTTGTTGCGTTTCCTGGTGAAACTTATATTTCCAGTTCACTGACATTGACCTTTTTTCTTTAAAGATTTAAAGCAGAGCTCCAGAGATTAGTCTGGCCATCTCTCTTTCTCTTAACATTTCTTTAGGTTTCAAACATCATAGTTCATTCCTATTTTTCATCATTGTAGTAAAGTTTTATCTTATGCTTCTCTTCTACCGTGAGACTAGAATGAGCATGGTATGTTTTAGAAACGGGAAGAAAATCAGAGTACCAATTCATAGAGTAAGGGACTAGTAGTAGTGATAGGTTGAGAAGAGTGCAGAAGTCAGGTCTTTAGGGTTTTCTCAACTAGCATAAGTAAGTGTTTATTCTAGTCCCATGAGAAGATAAGTATACTTATATGTTGTCCACAAGAAAATTCACTTTAGATGAAGGCACAGATAGGTTGATACTAATGAATAGAAAAAGATAAACCATGCATAGAGTAGGGATATTAGAACTGATGTGGCAAAAGTACTCTTCAAGAAAGAGTATTTACAGAATTAACAGAAGCTACATAGAGAAAATTTCACATAGTTGGAGATTTTAACACTCTTGGCATTTGGTAGAACAACTACATAAAAAACTAGTGAAGCCATTGAAGATCTGAAAAACTATCTGTCTGTCACCTTGATTTAACTGATACTTATGGAAGACCTACATTCCATGCTGCATAACATTCTTTTCAAGTGCACATGGTATGTTTATCATGCTTGGCCATGAAAATAATTCTTAATAAATTTAAAATGATGGAAATAATAAAAGAGTATATTCAGTGAAATTAAATTAAAAATCAGTAACAGTCTGGTATCTATGGAAAAGAATCCCAAATGTTTGGATATTAAACAGTACACTTTTAGATAATTTGCAGGTCAAAGAAGAAATTGCAAAGGAAATTAGAAGTCATTTTGAACTGAGTGATAATGAAAATATATCACTTCAGAATGGTGTTGCATTTTCAGGGTTTTGAGAGAAATTTATAACTTTAAATGCTCACTTTAGAAAAGAAGGAAAATAAAATTGGTGACCTAAGGTTCTACATTAAGAAAGAAAAAGAAGAACAAATAAAACCCAAACTAAGAACAAGGCAAGAAATAAAACTAAAAGTAGATCATGAAATAGAAAATAAAAGGGGAAAAGTGAATAAATCTACACTGAGTATTTTTACCTATCAGATTGTCCCTCATACCCCTCTCTTCCCATATTTATAGCATACCCGTTTGTTGAGCTTGTGGAAGAATAGGCACTCTCAAATATTTTCTATTGAAATACAAAATGGATCAACCTTCAATAGTGGGGAATTTAGCAATTTCTTTTTTCTTTTCTTTTTTGGTGAGGTTTTTGGGAGGTTATTAGGTTTGTTTGTTTATTCTTAGGAAGAGGTACTGGGGATTGAACCCAGGACTTCATGTATGCTAAGCATGCGCTCTGCCACTTGAGCTATACCCTACCCCTGAATTTAGCAATTTCTAACTAAATTCATATTAATTTATTCTTTGATCTAGTAAATCTCACTCCAAGGAATATATCTCAAACATGGATTGGCATAAGTATAAAATGACATCTGCACAAGGCTACAGTCACAGCAGCCCCAATTTATAATAGCAGAAGACTGAAAGAACCCAGATACCCATCAATAGGGTTGTTATTGAATAAAAATATCAATCCACCCAGTGGAGTAGTATATGGGTATACAAGTAAATAAGCAGTTATCTTCTATGTCATGATGGCCAGTATACATATTATGAAATAAAAATAATAAGATACAGAAAAATTCTTAATATCTAACTATATATATTGTGTGTATGTGCATTTCTACTTTTTTTAATCTTGAAATTAACCAAAAACTAATCTACCATAGGGAGCAAGGACAGAAGGAATTGCTAAAGTTCTGTGAATATAGTTTTCTAGGTATGACTTTGAATCAAGTAAATGTTTTGTATAGTTCTAAAACATGTTTGAATCATTAAAAAATAAAGACCCTAAAAGTGAAAACAAAATGAAACAAAGAAGTCTAAGTGACATAACCATAGGAAGGAACTTTTTAAGTGACTTTAAAACATAGTCATTTGATTGCACATGCCCACATATGCTTAGTATATTGTACCCTGAAGACAAAAGAGTGGTATAAAAACCTTAAAAAGTTTTCATTAATCATAATGGTGGCATTTTTTTTTTTTTATTCCTAGATGGTTGTATATGTATTGTGCAGCAAAGCAAATGAATTTATGTTGGTGTCATTGTATAACAGGATTTTCAGTTTGGGAGAAATGAGGTAGGAATATAGGTTGATGCAGTTTAAAAAAAAAAAAAACCCATAGAATTTTATTTGGAAGCATCGGTATTAAGGCATACTAACTCTGACCAGTATTAAAGTCCTAGATAAAGTGACCAACTGAGGAATAATGAGCACTTCTAGAACCCAGATTAATGCCTCTGAATGCTGTTTCTTATTGAAAGGTATTAGGGTTCCTTGGGTATATGGTTGATTTCAGGTCTGGGACAGGAGTTGGGTAAGATGACCCTGGAATATTTTGTCACACCAAAAGCAAACTATCAAAGATTACTAAGGTCTCAAAGACTCAGAAATTACTTGTAGAGGCTCTGACTGGGCAAAGATTGGAACATTTGAAAGTGGTAGGAGTAACAGCTGCAGTCATTTGAAGCATTAGTACTTTTATTTAAATCCAAGAGTTGTTAATAATGATCCCTCCCCTAAAAAACAAACTCCTGTTTTACCTTTTGGGGAGGTTAGAATACTAACTCATTAGTCTGTTTTCTGTAGCCTTCTATATCCACAAGTTTTGTATCTATGGATTCAACCACCCATGGATTGAAAATACTCAAGGGGAAAAAAAAAATCCCAGAAAGTTCCAAAAAGTGAAACTTGAATTTGCCCAATACTGGTACTATTTACATATCATTTGCATTGTATTTACATAATATTTACATTCTTTTAAGTGTTGTAAGTAGTCAAGAAATGATTTAAAGTATAAGGAAGGGTGTGTGCATAGGTTATATGTCAGTACTATGCCAATTTATACAATGGACTTGAGCATCCTGGATTTTGGTATTCACTAGTGTGAGTCGTGGTGGTGGGCGAGGGGTGGTCCTGGAACCAATCCACAGCAGATACCAAGGGGTAACTATTTCAAAAACTCATAAAAGTCTAGCATTTATTTTTCATTTTCTAAACAAACTGCCTCTTGGATACCAAAGATTCAATGAGGGGAATTTGAACTTAATAGACATATTCCAGATAGTAAATGAAGGAATGACAAAATTTGAATATCACTGTTTTGCAACTCTCAGTGAAGGTACTGAATTTAGGCAATATTTATCATTGGCTGCTATTCTCACAGAAAGATAAAAGGTAATGCATATATACCTCAGTGAAGAACACAATATACTATGTGTGACATCTGCTCTATCAATTCAGAATTTAGGACTCTCAATTCAACAATTATAGGAAATACAGGGACAGAGGAACATGTTTTAAAATGCTATAGAAGTATAATCAGCAAAATACAGATAACTAAAGACTATATGGAACGAATGACTTGATTTCTCTAACAAGAAAGTTGTAGGAGGGAAAGAGAAGGAAGACCGTATAGATTAAAAGAGATACAAGAATCATGACAGCCAGTTTTTGTGGAACTTTGGTTCTCATTTGAACAAGCTGAAAGAAAAAAAGCACATCTTGGGAGACTTGAATGCTGACTGATAATGAATAATGTTGCAGAATTAACAGTTTTTTTAGTGGAAAGATTAGCCATGATATGAAAATTGTTGAAGCTGGTTGATTGGTACATGGGAATCCATTGTTATTTCTGTATATAATGAAAAGTTAAAAATAAAAATGAACAATTAGATTTTTCAAAATATCTTTTCTGGTATCCAAAATCTGAGTCAGTAATCTAGCATAGTAAATAGTTGAAGAATTATTTATTATTTTAAGTATTTGTGTCTTTCACTCTCTTGTGGTGAAGGACCATAGATTAAAAGATGAGATCAGTTAAATAATAGTGATTTGAAGGGCTCTGTGGTTATTATTCAAGTGTTATATTGACCTAATTATAATTAAGAAATCAAACAATTTTTGTTAATAGGGTTTGGTAGAAGGAAAAATTGAATATATTCTACAAGTTTGAGTGTAGAAAAATGCATACATTTAAATCCAGTCTTCTAAAGTCTTCTTTCAACTGAAAATAGAAATTTCTATGAAACTTGAAATGTTGTATGTGTACCAACTGTTTTCTTTTTTGGAAAGCGGCGAGGGAGGTGGTGGATATTGAACATAGTGAAAATCCTTACATGTATCACAAAACATACCTAATATTCTGTGCTCCACTGCCCCCTTGTGCCTATCATGAAAAGGTATCATTAATTTCTCTTCTGAGAGCTTCTGCAAGTTTATAAATAATTTTCTGTATCTTAAACTTTTTGGGACCCGGAATTACTCTTTCAGTTTAGGGCATTCTCTTCTGTTAAATACTTTCTCTTTCTACAGAAGTTGCTACATTACCAGTTAAATGTCATTTGAGGAATGCGTGTGATTTTAATTTCAGGTTGTCAATGTTTCTGTAGCTCTTTCCTCATCCTCACCTCTACTTACACATTTGCTTTTTCAAAACAGAGAAGGGAAGAGTGGAGGTGGGTAAGTCAGTACTCAGGGTTCTTCCTTTCTCTTTCTGAAGGAAAATGGATCCTGGGGTCAACCTGTGCCATGATATGTATAATTACAGAAACTTCTGGTCCATCAACATGTATATAGCCTATGTTTGAGATTACTATCTCATTCTTTTATTCTTTATCCTAAAAGGCATATGAGACTTCATAGTATAATACCAGTAAGTATAATACTATTACATCATTCCTTTGGGAGAAGGGAGTGCATAAGTTTTCATCATGCTTATTTGTTCTTGGCCTTTTCAGATAAATTTTCTACTTATGACTGCTGTTTTTTAATTAGAGTAAAATTTACTTTCTTTGGTGTAAAGTTCTGTGAGTTAGGACAGAGGCACTCTCCCACAGAATTTCCTTTTGTTACCACTCTTTTATAGTCAAACCTTAAAATCCCCCACCCCCTTTAACCCTAGGCAACTGTTAATCAATTCTCAGTGCTTGTTTTGTCTTTTCATGAATGTTAAATGAATAGAAACATACAATATGTAGCCTTTTGAGTCAGGCTTCTTTTCAATTATCTTAAAGCATTTGAGATTCATCCATATTGTTTTATGTATAAGTAGTTTCTTCCTCTTTATTGCTGAGAAATATTTCATTATATGGATATACCATAGTTTGTTTATTCATTTCCTATTTGTGTTGCTTCTGTCTTTTGTCTATTAAAAACGAAACTGCTCGAAATATTTTTATACAGGTTTTTGTATAAATATAAGTTCTGTTTTACAGGCCTGAAATTTTAGCCATATTGTTAAGCAGGTAATTGTGGTTTTTATTTGCATATTTCTCTACTGACTAATGATTTTGAGTATCTTTTCATGTGCTTATTTGCCATCAGTATATCCTCTTTGGTGAAGTATCTGTTCAAATCTTTTCCTATATTTTTTTATTGCTTTGTCTTCTTTTTGTTGAATTTTGGAAATTCTTCATATATTCTGAATATAAGTCTTTTGTCAGATACACAATTTATAGATGTTTTTATCCTGTTTGGCTTATCGTTTCATTTTCTTAACATTGTCTTTCACAGAGCAAGAAATTTTTTATTTTGATGACATCTAATTTATTACTTCTTTTCCTTTTATGTTTTATGTTGTGCTGTTGAAGTAATTTCTAAGAGTTCTTTGCCACAAAGACTTTGTTTTCTTCAAAAAGTTCTAGATTTTATGTGTGTTTGGGGGAGAATTTACTTCTGAAGAATATCAAGTGTTTCAGATCATGAACACAGTGTCCCCACCATGTATTTAGACCTTCAGTTTTTAAATCTGTTTTTTAGTTTTCTCATACACATCCTAAACTTATTTTGATAAATTTGTTCTTTTATTATTATCTTTTTATTATGTTAAAATACTACTAATTGCTTTGACTCAGATTAGGAGTATGCAGTGTTATATAGACTTTTCCCACTCAAGACTCCAGAAACCAAGGTACGTCTCTTAGTTTTCTGGTCTCTGGTACTTAATCTCAACTTCAGTCACAGTCAGTGATCCATCACTGGCCCACCATAATAGAGTCCTTTATTTATTTATTATTGACTTAAATTAGGGGTATAGATATATATATTCAGAATGCACATATAGTCTCAAAGGTGCAGATTTTTTGTTTTTTGAGAGAAGGGATATTCCTCATGTATATTTTTCTCATAAATTTTAAAATTCTTTTACCTGCAAGAGGGAACTATCCTTTATAGTTGAATCAGGGTCAAGTCTTAATGGTAACTATGTCCTTTTTCTGACATTACTCAACAAATTAATAATAAAACTTATTAAAAGTCACAGCATCCTTGAGAGGGAAAGAAAAGTATAATTTTAAATTTACTGCTTGGTTCTGTTTTCTTTTTTTAAACATTTTTTATGTATGTATTTTACAGTATTATGTTTTTAATTTGAAGTATAGTTGATGTACAATATTACATATTACAAGTATACAATATAGTGATTCACAAAGTTTTAAAGGTTATACTCCATTTATAGTTAATATAAAATATTGGCTCTGTTTCCGATGTTGTATAGTACATCCTTGTAGCTTATTTTATATGTGGTAGTTTGTACCTCTTAATCCTCCCACCTCCATCTTCCCCTCCCCCTACTAGTAACCACTAGTTCCTTCTCTACATCTGTGAGTCTGTTTCTTTTTTGTTATAGTCACTAGTTTGTTGTATTTTTTGGATTCCACATGTAAGTGATTATCTTAACAGTATTTATCTTTGTCTAACGTATTTCACTTAGCATAATGCCTTCCAAGTCCATCTGTGCTCTACACCAGAAACTAATACAACATTTTATATCAACTGTACATCAATTAAAAAGCAAACAACACGTTTAAAATATGGGCAGAAGAACTGACCAGACATTTTTCCAAAAGAGGAAATGCAGATGGTCAACAGGAACATGAAAAGTTGCTCAACATCACTAATATGGGAAATGTAAATCAAATTCAATGAGGTATCATCTCACACCTGTCAGCATGGCCATCATCAAAAAGAACACAAATAACAAATGTTGGTAAGGATATGGAGAAAAGGGAGCCCTTATACACTGTTGGTGGGAATGTAAATTGGTGCAGGCACTATGGAAAACATTATGGAGATATCTCAGAAACCTAGAAATAGAACCACCATATGGCCCAGCAGTTCCACTCCTGGGCATATATATATGAGAAAAACAAAAATATTAATTCAAAAATACGTACACCCCACTGTTAACAGCAACATTATTTATAATTGCCAAGATATGGAAGCATCCTAAGTGCACATCAATACATGAATAGATAAAGAAGATGTAGCATATGTATGTAATGGAATACAGTTCACCCATAAAAAAAGAAGGCTATTTTGCAATTTGAGGCCCTTCATTCACTTTTTTTTCACTTCAAAAACCAGAATTTTATAACTGGCATAAACATTTCTATTGCATCAAAAATAACAAAATACCTAGAAATAAATTTAACCAAGGAGGTTACCTACATGAACTCTGAAAACTGTAAAACACTGATGAATGAAATTGAAGATGATACAAAGAAATGGAAAGATCTCTAGTGCTCTTGGATTGGAAGAATCAACATTATCAAAATGGCTGTACTACCCAAAGCAATCTGTAGAGCCAACCCAACCCCGGTCAAAATACTCAGATCATTTTTCATGGAACTAGAAGAAACAATTCCAAAATATATATGGACCCCAAATTGCCAAAGCAATCTTTTGTAGGTTTTTTTTTCTCCTCTTTCTTCTTTTTGTTCTCTTTTCTTATGGTTTGATGACTGGAGAAGTTCCTTTAACATTTGTTGTAAAACTGGTTTGGTGATGCTGAATTCTTCTAGCTTTTGTTTATTTGTGAAGCTTTGGATTTCTCCATCAAATCTGAACGAGAGCCTTGCTGGAAAGAGTATTCTTGGTTGTAAGTTTTTCCTTTCCAACACCTTTAAAATATCATGCCATTCTCTTTTGGCCTATAGAGTTTCTGCTGAAAAATCATCTGATAACCTTATGGGAGTTCCCTTGTATGTTATTTGTTGCTCTTCTCTTGCTAATTTTAGTATTTTCTCCTTATCCTTAATGTTTGTCAATTTGATGACTATGTGCCTTGGTGTGTTCCTCTTTGGGTTAACCCTGTGTGGAACTCTCTACACTTCAGGACTTGGGTGACTGTTTCCTTTCCCAGGTTGGGTAAATTTTTGGTTATTATCTTTTCAAAATCTTTTCTCAGATCCTTTCTCTTTTCTCTTTCTGGGACCCCTGTAATGTGAATATTAGTGCACTTCATGTTGTCCCAGAATTCTCTTAAACTATCCTCATTTCTTTTCATTCTTTTTTCTATTCTGCAGTAGTGATTTCCACTAATCTGTCTTCTAGCTCTCTGATCCATTCTTCTGCCTCATTTAGTCTATTCTTAGTTCCTTCTAATGTATTATTCATTTCAGTCACTTTATTCTTCAACTGTTTGGGTATTCATTATGTTTTCCAACTCTTTGCTAAAAACTTCACTCTGTGCATCTGTACTCCTCTTGAGTTCTCTGAACATCTTTGCCATTATTACTTAAACTCTTTGTCAGATAAATTGCCTGTCTCCTGATCACTTATTTGTTCTGGGATTTTATCTTGTGCCTTGGCCTGAAAGATATTCCTCTGTTGCCTCATATTGCCTATCTTTCTATTTGTATATTTAGGTTGGTTAGTTATGATTCTTGACCTTGAAGAGGTGGCCCTCTGTGGGAGACATCCTGTGTGTCCCAGCAGTACACTCCTCTCTTGTCATCCAAGGAAGGGCCAGGGTCCAGCAGGTCCCAGCGTAGAGTCGGGCCTGTGTTTGTGGATTCCTTCCATAGGCTTTGGGATTATTGTTTTCTTATTTCTAGTATCAGCCCCCTGGTGGTTGAGGCTGGACTAGAGGCTTATGCAGGTTTCCTGGCAGGAGGAATTGGTGCCTGCCCCACTGCTGGGTGAAACTTTATCCTGGACCTCTGGTGGGTAGGGCCTTCTTACTGCTTGGCTCTTGAAGCTAAAAAACTAATTTGAGGGGCTCCAAAAGTACAACAAATTCTGTTTACATTTTAATATAGATCCATTAATAGATTAATCTAGCCCTATTAGGTAGATGGCCTAAAACTAGCTCCCTGGAGGTAAGCAAAAGTATGTTCCAAATTTTGATGTCTGCTTGGTAGGTTATCCTCTTTATGTTTACAGAAAACACACACAGATCTCTGCATTCTCAAAAAAACATGTGCAAGATAACTTGTCAGCCCAGGAAATTTAAATGGTTTTAGTCTTAACTTAATTAAGATCAAAGGAACTAAGGCCTAAGGAAGTCCAGATGATCTCCCCAAGCTAAGTGCCAGGGATCTGTGGTGATGAGTGAGTGTGTCTTGGAATACAGCATATATGGGTGAGACACCTAATAATCATTTTGCAGTAATAGCCCTTTGCAGTCACACCTGCTACCCTTTAATATGGGTGTCAGCCAAGTATATGATAGGGATGAAACATAATTAGGTCATTCTGTGCCTAGAGTAATTCTTTATCTAAAATGTTCAGAGATAGCAGGTCCTAATTTTCAACTGGGAAAAAAAAAAGACTTGGAATCTCATATTTTTTTTTTTTGCAGTAGATAAAAGAAAAGTAACTTTCAATAGTGTGAAAATAAGGAATAACAGTACTTGATTTTTCATGTAATGTATCAAAGAAATAAATTTTACCTGTGGCCAACTCTTTGAAGAGTTATTTAACTGGAAAACCAAATTAGTAAACAAGAATATCAGTGATAATTTTGAGTTGCCCTAGCTACCTGATGTATTAATTACCTGTTACAGTATCTTGTGGGCTCAGTTAATGAAAGACCACATGGCTCTAGACAAGAACACAGTATAGTCTCTGTTATAGACAATGGAAGGAAAGACTCAGTTTTTAATGAAATTTTTTTAAAAGAAGGAAGGAAAAGACTATCTTGTAGCTGGAAACAGAAAGATATGAAAGGAGTCACTGTATTTGGAGTTGGTAGCAGTAATGGTGGCAGGAAAGCTTTGAGAATGACTTGCCAGTTGGGTGATTGAAAATAGAAGACTGTCAGCATAAATTTTCAAAACTGTGGAGCTCAAGGATGGAGTTCAAGAGACTAATAATCAAGTATTAAAGCGAAAAAAATCAAAAGCTAACATAGGGGAAAGAGGGTGGGAAGAGATAAATTGGGAGTTTGAGATTTGCAGATACTAACTACTATACGTAAAATAAACAAGTTTTTACTGTATAGCACAGGGAACTACATTGAATATCTTGTAGTAATCTATAATGAAAAAGAATATGAAAAGGAATATATGTATTTACATGTATGACTGAAACATTACGCTATACACCAGAAATTGATACAACATTGTAAACTGACTATACATCAATTAAAAAAAAAACCAAAAAAGCGCTAATACACACTTACAAGATGAATGTTATTCATGTTGTCTTGTAAGAGTTCCAACTTACTTTTTAAAGTACCTCTAGAATTGGAATGATATAGGAGCTTCTGCATTTGACCTCTTTTCTATGAAAATAATATACTTAATAAAATTTTGTCATGCCTCAAAAGACCAAAAGCAGAATTTGAGGCTTTTTCTAAGTAAGTTATGTTCAGGATTTATTAACAAACAGTTGTAATATTTAGGACTTGATATTTAACTTGGGTTTTTCTTCGTTACATTTTGTTGCTGTCCTTCTCCTTTAAACTCTTTAGTTACATCCTCGTGCCTTCAGTTTTGTAAACTACTCCCAGGAATCCCTTCTCTGTTAACCTATAGAAACTCTCTTCATTGATTCATTAACATGCTTTAAACGCATTCTCAGAATTTGTGTTCCTAGAAGGCTTTTTCCTCCTTGCTTGGTCAGGCTCCGTCTCTTTCTTCCTGATCTTTAATACTGTCTAGAAATTACTGTGGTCTCCTTAATGCCTCCTTATGCTACAGAAGTACTGAATTGATGACTTTCCTCTTTTAGCTGTTCAGCATTTATTTAGCTTTTTCAGTGGTGTTACTGAAAAAACAGAGAACTCTAAACTTAGTCATTTACAGTTGGGTACCATTTAAATCTCTAAAAGCTGTGAGATGCTTAACTTTGCTATTCCTTAGTTTTGCACACAAATTTTAGTTGCTATTATCATTACTAATGTTACGGACTTAATATTTGCGTCCCCCCAGATTAATATGGCCTAACCCCTAATGTGATGGTATTTGGAAATGGGATCTTTGGGAGATAATTAGGGTTAGATGAAGTCATGAGTCTGGGACCCTCATAATTGGATTAAGGCCCTGTTAAGAAGAGACCAGAGAACTTTCTCTGTTTGCTCCCACAAAGAAGAGGTCATGTGAGTACACAGTGAGAAGGCAGCTTATCTGCCACCAAGGAGAGTCCTCACCATAAGCAGACCTTCCTCTAGACAATCTTGCAGCCTCTATAACTGTGAGAAAATTTGTTGTTTAAGCCACGTAATCCGTGGTATTTTGTTAAGGCAGCACAAGCAGACTAAGATAGTCATCCTCATTAATGACATTACATTAAATGCTGTACATAATTTATCAACAAGGAAGTAGTATATATGCTGAATTTTATAATATAATGAAATTAGGTGACATGGTAGGAGTATAGTTGTTTTTCATTAAAAGGTAATTGAAACTTAAGCATCTTTGAATAGTTTGCAGTTCTTGATAAATCTAGTTGTTCACTAGTCTTAAAAAAATAAAATTATTAGGTAAGCAATTCATAGAGGAGTAAGCAATATAGATATTGAAAGCAAGTTTGGTCTTTTTATTTTACTATTTGCTAACTTTGTTGGACCGTTTTTCTTGTTTTGCCCCCTAGAGATCAAACTTGCCGACTCAATATGGAAAATCTTAAGGCTGTATTAAGTGTGTTGTTTTCTACCTTTACACCACAAAGGAATCAGTTACCCAGACATCCCCACTCTTTTCAGTGATTTACCACATGCCCTGTCTGCCAGCTTATAGAGACTATAATGCTATATGACTGTTAGGAATCTTACAAGCTATTTTGTTGTTTTCATTGACTCCATCATTTATTAGCTGCTTGACCTTGGGCCACTAGTTTCTCTGTATCTGTTTCCACATTTGAAAAAGTTGATCATAATAGTGCCTACTTACAGACTATTTCTGATGATCAGATGGCATAATAGATGTACCTGGCACATAGTAGACACTATTCAAGACATTATTAGCTGGTTTGATAAAAACATTACTGTTTTGATTTATTATATTTATCTATTTGATTACTTTCATATAAAGTATCTGCTTAAATGAGTGGTGGGTATAGCTCAGTGGTAGAGCTCATGCTTAGCATGTATGAGGTCCTCAGTTCAATCCCCAGTACCTTTGTTAAGGGAAAAAAAAAATCTTACAAAATATCTTTTGAAATAAATGTGTTTTATTCTTTAGGGAGAAAGGTAAACTAACTTAATCTGTCATAATTACATACTTAATGTGGTGATCTGATTTTTAACATACATGAACTATAAGCCATGGTTAAATATTTTTAATTTTATAAAGGCATAGGGCAATATTTTTGTCTTCAGTAAAGAATTTACTGTATTATACTTTAAACCCCATTAATTTACTGTCTACCTCCTTGAGTATTTGGGCATAAATGACAGATTTTGCCACCCCCCACCTTGATTTCTTACTACCAAATTATTTATATTGATTTGTAGATTGGTAACTCTTGTGGAAAAACTAGTCCTTCCCCTCCATGTGACTATTTTATGGAACAGTATTTTGTTAGGTATCCCAGAATAGAAGATTTTATGGCCAAATGGGAAAAATCTCATGGTATAAACTTACTAATGTTGCACAGTGAACGCTGATATGTTAAAAGCCTTGAGGAGACCTCTGGTAAAGTTAGACATTTGTTACTTTAATTTATTACTAGTTGGTGAACTTTGTTCATGACTTTTTTGGCTTCCCTAACACTTATTTATATACAAGGAAATGATGATTCTATAATATACACTTTATTTTGAGAAATGTTAGTGTAGTCTAATACTTTTATTTTTAACGTAAAAGATTTTGAGAGTCTTTAGTAGTTTTTACCTGTGGTTGCTGGTTGGTTTTGGCAGAAATAATTATGAGAACTCTTCATAGTTGTCACATGACATTATGTGAATCTCCACCCTTACTTTGGAGTAAAATAAAAAGATGAGGTCTGTATTGCACTTGGTGTTGATATAACTACTACCATTACTACCACTACCACTACCACTACCACCACCACCACCACCACCACCACTACTACTACTACCACCACCACTACTACTATTACTTGAAACCATGGTAAAAATAACTAAATGTATCCTGTATCACTTGATTTTGCAGTAGAAACAGTTTTGTATCTCAATTGTCTTTATAAATGTCACTGAATATAGGATGTTGTGAAAGAATAGGGGCTTTCTTAATTACAGGTCATTGTTTTATTTTGCAGTTCTAGAAAAATAAGAGATTCTCATAGAATCTTAACAAAAATTGTGTGATAATTATTGATGAATTTTAACTCTAGAAAGTGTGCTCCATCATACTAATCTTAAATTCTTTTTGAATTTGCATATTAGGTTTTTATTTAGTTAATATTTTTACTGTTCCCGCATTTTCCCCCTCAAATTAAAAGTATAACATTGCAGGTAAAGATTGTAGCTTACTTAGAGATTTTAAAATAAAGTGAAAGACTATAACTCAATAAAATAAAATAATAAAGTGAAAGAGATGAAGTGGCAATTCAGACTAAAATAATAAAATCTCATTATTTTTATATATGTAAGTTGAATACAGGTCTCAGAACCAAGTGAGCAGAATCCATTTACTACTTTGAAGCAATCAAACCTTGTAGAAAAAGAGACATTCTCTATTAACCAGTGACTGTGTTTGAAGAGTTCAAAGGCAGAGTAGCAGAAACTGAATTTCATGACTGCTGCTTGTACTGTTTTTCTTCTTGCCAGTGGTTCCTCTGCCGGTTTGACAGCTTTTCTTTCAGTGCTTGCTATTACGTATATATATAAAACTGAGAATTTGTGCTTGTTGACATCTGTTGTACAAGACATGTATTAAAAGAAAAACATAAGTCTTTTAATTACCCAGCGACCAGTTCTTAGGAGTCACTGTTCTAATATCTTGGGCTAAAAAATACTAACCACATGTTTATTACTACAAAATAGTAATCATTTTTAATGATTATTTTGTTTAGCCTTTTTCTCGTATCATTTTCACTCTGTCGTAATCACTGCAACATCCATGGCTGTTAACTCTTGTGTATATCTTATTTCTGAATTCCCAGTGTTCATTGGTTCTAATATGAAATCAGAAGTGTTTATTGAGTACAGTCTTCCTCTTTTTCTTTTTTTTTACATTATGAAGCCAGTGATTAATTAATAAGTAGAGCAACTGTATTCATGTTGAATTTAGTACTTTCTTCTTCTTTGCAAATTTGTCATGTATTTGTATTTGTGATGAGTTTCCCATGGTCTTGAGTATTCAGAAACAAATTTAAGAAAAACCTTAGTTTGTTAGGTACTGTGCAAGATACTAGAAAAGCAAAAAAGTTGAAGGCATACTGATCCTTGCCCTTAAGAATCTTGTATTTTAATTAGTAAGACAGGGAACTTAGCAGATAGAAGGACCTAACAGAGGTGAATGAGGAGGGAGTTAATATAAAGTAGTGTATAATTAAACAAAAGTTTTCACAGTGTTTTAGGTAGTTTTACAAACTGATGGAAAGAAACTGCCTCCCCAAACCTTATCCCATTTACATACCCATATAACTGTAAGTCTAAGTTAGTTACCGATTCAGTTAGCCAAGATACAAAATCTTATCTGTGTTGGTGTAGGCAATCCAACATTGGCACTGAGTCTCCCTACATGTTATTGCTAGATATGCCAAGAATGCAAAACTCTGATCAGTCTTCATCCGGACCATCGCTCAGGGTTGTGTTTGCAGTGAGCAGCAGTGAGATAATGACTTTTCCCAAAGAGCAGGCTTGCTTCCATTTAATATAAAAGTGAGAATTCACCCCAAGGTTGATGCTCTCTCTGTGTACACAGGCATTCATCCTAAGCCCTTTGCGTCCTTCCCATGGGACTAGGGAGGCATGAGGAGCCAGTGTAAGCAGTGTGCTGATACTCTGCTTTAAGTAATAAGCAGTTTTTATTCTAAGTAGTAAAGTCCTAGCAGTCATGCGTCTTTTGCCAGAATCCATAAAACAGTAACAGGCTAGCTTATTAGCATTTATATCTCTTTCTACCTGTTTACCTACCTACTTACCTACTTATCTACCTACCTATCTACAGTCGAATCTCAAACCGTTCACTGTTCTTGATATTCTGAAGGTAAATTGGCTGCACAGCAAAGAAGAAGCAGAATGTCTAATTTTAGTGTCCTTTTCTCCCCAGGGTCCTAGCAGATTCCTAAAACTGCCAGTGACACTGTCCAGGGAAGATAAGCAATCAGTTTAGAAAGTTCTCTTCAAGCTGAAAACTTTTAATTTTATATCGAAGGCTTTGCATTTGGAAGAATTTACATCAAATATATGTCTTTCAGGATAAGGAAACGTTTACAGACCTTGGGTCTTTAGTTTCTTGTCTAAAATATTTTGTATACAAGACCATATATTATTGTTCATGAGGGGAAAGCAAAGATTGTATTAAGCTTTTCCTGAGCATTGCCTCAGCTGCAGTTTCTTGGAGTTTCCAAAAATCTGTATATACCATTATTGAGTCACTAAATATGAGAATCTAAAAAGATTTCAAGTAGTGGAGAAAGTGTTACTATGGGATGAGGTTTTGGGAGGTATAGTTTCTTTCCATCAATCTATAAACCTACCCAAAAGAGCTGTAAATACTTTTCCTAAATTATACATTACTTTGTTAATTTCCTTCTCATTCACCTCTGTAAGGTCCTTCCGTCTGTCTTACTATGCATAATACCAAATGGACCTCAACTCAACCCCTAAGGATACATTTTTATAGAGTCAAGCAAGGCTTCTGCTCTGACTTTGTGTGGATGACTATGAACAGAGGTTAACTCCTTGAGCAGTGATAACTATGAACAAAGGTTGACTCCTTGCACAGTGTATTACTCTCTTTCCCAATTCTAATATGTAAGCACTTCTATCTAGCTTTCTAAAGGGCAGCAGCACAGAGATCTCGAAATCATACATATCTTTTACCAGTTTGCCTCCATGTTTGAAAGTTCATGGTTGCAAGAGTCAAAAGATGTGTAATATTTATTAAGCACTTAGTATATATGCAGCACTGTACTGGACACTAAAACAGCTCTACCCTTAGTGAGTTTATGCCCATTATTTGATTTTATACTAATGTAAACTATATGAAGAATAACTGATTGTAGATGTTTAAAGTTAAGTTTGAATCAAAGTGGGGATTATGAACATCCTGAAAGAACTTGAGCATGGCCAGAAGAACAAAGAGGATTTAAATAAGTTGAAACTGAAACACTTCAGGTGTAAGGGAGGAAACGATAGGTGGAAGAAAAACGTAAAACAAACTGCCTCCGACATAACTCATAATCTAGTAGAAAAGAGAGCTCTATGAAGAGTAGGGAAGACAGCTCTGTGAGGAGAGCTTTATGAATGGAAAAGAATGAAAGTGGGGAAAGAAAAGTTGAATGATTGAATTACTTAGTTATAATAGTCAGCTTCAGTTTTACAAATACAACATCCTTGTTTTGCTTCTGTTTCGGAGGAAAAGCTTTCAGACTTTCATCATTGAGTATGATTCAGCTGTAGGTTTTTCAGTATGACCTTAATTATGTTGAGGTAGTTTCCTTCTGTTCCTAGTTTGAGTATTTTTATAATGACACGGTTTTGAGTTTGTCAGATGCTTTTTCTGTGTGGATGAAGATGCTCATGTAGTTTTCTTACTACTTTCTGTTAATACAGTGTGTTACATTGATTGATTTTCATTTGTTGAGCCATCCTTGCACTTTCTCCTGTCTTTGTAATTAAAGTTCAGTTGGAACAAAGCCAAGCTCATTTGTTTACCTACTGTCTGTGGCTATTTTAAACCTACAAAGTCACAGATAAGTAGTTATGACAGAAACTATATGGATTGTTAAGCCTAAAATATCTGTTTTGTCCTTTACAGAAAATATTTCCTAACTTCTGCTTCTGGAATCATCATTATCAACATTGTTCTTTAGTGTGTCTTTAGTAGATATTTGCCCATCTGAACTGACCAGTATTGTGTAAATTGCTTTTCTCAGTATACTTACAGTTTATCTTTTTGTCAGATAATTATAATTTAGATGAGGAAAAGTTAGATAAATAATGATTTTAAGAGAAGTGCTAATTTGTATAATGAATACGTTAATGTCTTTTGTAGTTCAACTTTATGGCTTATATTATAAAATACCACACTCTGTTGCTTATGGAGTTTTATGTTTTCTTTTCTGTAGGTGTACGTGGAATTTGACGATCTTGAATGGGATAAACGAGAGTGGGTTAAAGTTTATGAAGATTTTTCAACCTTCCTGGTGGAATACCACTTAATCTGGGCCAGAAGGAACGACCCTAGACAGACTCAGGGATCAAAGAGCAAACAGATTCAGTGGCCTGCATTGGTAAGATCTATATTCATGTTTCATTCAGCATTTTCAATTGTTTGTTTTAAAAGAATAAGAATTAAATATGAATTTAGATTTATCTTAGTGATTATAGAGTAGTATTCCTGATGACACTCCAAAGTATCTGGTGGAAATTGCAAAATACTGCTTTTATTTTGCTAAACAATTTTATGTGTCTTTCTGTAAGTACTCTTCCAGGATATTTAGTCCACACGTAGTTTACTCCGTTCAGTTAGGAGAAACATAAATTGGATTGACGGCTGCTAAGTGATAGTTGACTGTGTGCAGTGTGAAACAACTTTGCTGGATGAGACTTCATAGGTGAATGATGAGAATACTTTATAAATCATTCAATAGCATGTAATTTTCCTTGGTTTGTTAAATTTAGCCAGAATTGAATGAATCATTGTGGATAATAGCAGATATTTAATGTTAAATTACAGTTGACCCTTGAACAGTGTGGATTTGAACTATGTAAGTCCACTTGTATGTGGGTTTTTTTTTTTTCAATAAATGCATACTTTATTACTATACTGTTTATGGTTGGTTGAATCCACAGGTGGGGAACCACAGATATGGAGGGCTGATTATAAAGTTATACACGTATTTTCAACTTCCTGGAGGGTGGGAGTCATAACCCTCATGTTGTTCAAAGGTCAGCTGTGGATGTTAAGAAGACATAGTCGATTTCAATAAATTCTCAGTTTAGAGTTTTATAAAAGAAGTATACTAACTGAACAGTATCATTAATTCTACTAGGGAAAAAGCTGCATCTCTTTCATCATTGTTTTCCCTGTTTTGTGGCATAGTATTCAGCATTTAACATGTAGTCAGTTTGTTTAAATGAAATAATTTTCTTAGATTAATATCAAAGAAATATTTTAAAGCCATTGAAACATTATTTCAGGTATTTAGTATATGTATTACCAGGGTAGTAGGTAGGTCAGACTTTTTGCTGATAATTGTAGTGCTTACAAATTTTTCTGTTTTACTTAGTTAACTCTTTAAAAGTCTGAGGAGATAAGAGGTTAAAAAGAAAAGACAAAAAGGGAAGGAGAGAGAGGGAGTGAAATGAGTTGAATTAATTGTATTTTAAAAAGAAAATATAATACTGAAAGATAAATAATATGCATTAGCCATAGTTTTGATACTGAATACTTAAGCAAAATTGAAAAGATAATTTTTATCTATGATAGATTTAAAAATATTTGTTCATTGAGTATGTTGGATTGTTAATACGAAGTTTTCCAAAACCATGACCAGCATGCTTTTTGATTTTATAAACTTTAACTCAAAAGTTGGCTAAAATCTGTGAGTAATTATGACATATATGTGAATTTTCTGTGAAAAATCTCAGAAACGGGAAGTAGTAACATCAATAATACCAAAATGTATGCTTCAGTGTCATAGTTAAAGAATAAATAAAACTTTAGAAAAATCTTTTCCCTTTCTTAGAGACAGTTAAAATCAAGGTGAATTCCTAATGTATATTCACAAATGGCTGATTTTGGAGAAAATTTCTATTAGGAAATACTGTTTGATAATAATTTTTGTCACAGTATTAGAAATTTGTTTTTGTTGAAAATCTGTTAACCTCACATAACTACTTAAAACTTTTTAAAATTCAACTTACTTTTTTTTTTATAAAAACAAGTACACATTATTAAATTGGGGAGTGCTAAATGGTATAGAATAGAAAATCATATTCATTCTACTTTCACCTCCAAGGAATATCCAGCTTACTTCTTTGACATGTTTTCTTATAAAATATATTTCTCTGCTTTCTTTTTTTTTTTAAGCAAAGAATTTTTTAAAAATTTAGATTGTGGTATAATATGCTTAACATGAAATTTTCCATTTTAACTATTTTTAAATGTAAAGTTCAGTCACATTTAAGTACATTCATATTGTTGTACAACAATCCACCTACAGAAATTATTCCATCTTCTAAAACTGAAACTCTGTACTCATTAAACATCGACTCCCCTTTACCCCCTTTTCCCAATACCTAGCACCCACCATTTTACTTTCTGTCTCTATGATTTTGACTACTCTAAATACCTTATGTAAGTAAAATCATACAGTATTTATCTTTTTGTGACTGGCTTATTTCACCTATCACAATGTCTGCAAGGCTCATCTATGTTGTAGCCTGTGTTAGAATTTCTTTCCTTTATATTATGAGGCTGAATAATATTCCATTGTATGTATGTATGACATTATGGTTATTCATTTGTGGACAGCTGTTTTGTTTCCACGTTTTGGCTATTGTGAAAAATGCTGCTGTGCTCTTAGGGGTACATACATCTCTTTGAGACTGTGCTTTCAATTCTCTTGGGTAAATATCCAGAAGTACAATTGCAGGATTATATGGTATTTCTATTTTTTAATTTTTTTGAGGAACCATCACACTGTTTTCAGAGCAGCCATACTATTTTACATTCTAACCAACATTTTTTTTTTCAGTTCTTTGATAATAGTCATCCTAAAGGGTATGAGATGGTCTCTCCTTGTAGTTTTGATTTGCATTTCCCTAATTATTGGTACTGTTGAGCATCTTTTCATGTGCTTATTGGCCATCTGTATATCTTATTTGGAAAAATGGTTCTTCACATTCTTTGCCCATTTTTTAATTGGATTGGTTGCTTTTTGTTGTTGAATTTTGGGAGTTCTCTGTAGTATTCAGGATATTAATCCCTTATCAAATGTGATCTGCAAACATTTTCTGTCATTCTGTGGTTGCCTTTTTACTCTGTTAGTAGTGTCTTTTCATTTTTCATGCACAAAATTTTTAAATTTTTGTTAAGTTAGATTTGTCTTTTTTTTTCTTCTTTACCCATGCCGTTGGTGTTATATCAAAGAAATCATTGCAAATCCAGTGTTATGAAGTTTTTATCATATGTTTTCTTCAAAGAGTTTTATTGTTTTAGGTCTTACATATAAGCTGTTGATCCATCTTGAGTTAATTTTTGTATATGGTGTTAGATAAGGATCAATTCCATTCTTCTCTATGTGAATATCTAGTTCCCCAGCACCATTTGTTAAAAAGACTGTCCTTTCTCCATTGAATGTTCATGATAAAATTGTCAGAAGTCCTTTTACCATATATGAAAAGTTTTATTTTTAGGTCCTCTGTTCTGTTCCATTGGTCATTATGTGTGTCTTTATGCCAGCACCACACTGTTTTGATATCTGTAGCTTTTTAGTAAGTTTTGAAACCAGGAAATGTAAGTCCCCTAACTTTATTTTCAAGATTGTTTTGGCTGTTTCCTTTCCCTTGATATTCCATATGAGTTTCAGGATTTTTTTTTTATTTCTGCAGGAAACATGAGGATTGTGATAGGGATTGCAATGAATCTGTAAATGACTTTGGATAGTACTGATATCTTAACGATAGTAAGCTCTCCAATCTGTTAACAAAGAATGTCTGTCCATTTTTCTATCCTTTCAAAATTCTGTTAGCAATGTTTTGTAGTTTACACTGTACAAGTGTTTTCACCTCCTTGATTAAGTAACTCATTCTTCTCAATGCTTTGTAAATGGAATTGTTTTGTTAATTTTATTTTCAGATTGTTCATTATTAGAGTATAAAAATACAGTTGACTTTTATGTGCTGATTTTATATCCTTCTTTAACTAACATCAGAATTGTGAAAGACTGGAAGCTCTTCCAGAACAAGACAAGTATGACACTTAGACAAGGGGAAGAAAAGCATATTAATTGTTTTTAAAAACAAGTAAAATTATTAGTTTGCAGATGATAAAACCTTATGTATAGAAAACCCTAAAGAGCACACAAGCACACACACCAGTATTAAAACTAATAAATGAATTCAGCAAAGGAGCAGGATACAAGTAGGATACTGCTCTCTTTTAATTGTAGTTTTAGCTAAGACTGCATTAAAATTGTAGATCCTACTGTCTTTACTGCATGTTTTATCCTATACATTTCTCCTCAATTTTTAATGACTTCATAATATTTGATCTTATAATGATCCTTTTCCCTAATGTTTGGTGTTATACTTGTTCCTAACTTTTTGTGGTCATAAGTAACTGTGATGAATACAAAATCTTTGTCTGAATCTCTGATTATTTTTAGTATTTAGATTGACAATAGTAGAATTACTGATCAAAGGGTATGAACTTGAACACATCAGAAATCTAAAAATCTCCTGATACGGTCCACAAGTTATTTAAAAGTTTTACTTACTACCATTGTCCTCACTGTGTATTTTTAGCAGACCTTGACCCTAACCCGCCAACTCCCCTGCACTTCTCCTGTAAGCACTGATTACTTATTTTCAGAACATCAAAGATTTTAAAAGGGGAAATTTTTACAATTTAAGAAGTACGGATTGAATTTTAACATTTTTATATCTGCTAACTTGATATTTTAAAATGCTGTTTTATTGCTTCAATTTGCATTTCTTTAACGATATGAATTTTTTTCTTATTTGTTAGCAACTTGTATTTTTTGAAATTGTTTTTTTCAATTACTAGGGTTTTATGTTTTTCTGTTACTATAAACTTTCTTTATATTATAATAGATACTAAAATTCTTTGTCATTTGTTTCATGGCTTACTCAGCTAATTTTATAATAGAAAGTGTTTTTGAATTGTATGTTTATATTTAAAGAAAGTCTGTATAGTGTGATATCTTCCTTAATTCAGACAGGAAGTGACTTCCTTTCTTCCTGTTTTCTTTGTTTTAGGAGATTATAAAAATTAATAGAACAAATAATTGAAATCAGAATGCTTGTTATACTCTAGAAAATAATCATTTTAAGTTTCGTAAGACTTTGTGAACATTCATTTATGTATAATACATATGACTAAGATTCTGTTATCTAAGGAGATCTATAAGCAGCAGTTATGAAATTCAGAATTTTTAAGTTCATGTAGCAGAATAAAATACTATATATTCAAATTTCAGAAATTTTAGGGATATATATGAAGTGATAATAAATGAAACACAGTGGAAACTAATAGTCCTGTCTTTAAATTTTTACAGATTTAATGTTTCTAATTCTGTGTACATGGTAGTGCTTTCCTACTCTTTTGTACTTAAACATGTGTTTGTATTTATTATCTTCCAGTTGTTTCACACCTTGTGTGGTACCTGTTATATACTACATATTGGTTATATTTTCTAATCTACTTCTTAGTCTAAGAAATCAGTAGGTACCAGCAGTATACCTGCTGGTTCTTAATCACAACAGGAAAAAAAAAATCCTCTTATCTCATTAACCTATTCTAAAGTTTACTTTAAAAATTTAAAGATAAATAAAACTTCAACAAAATGTGGGATAGTTGTAACACCCAGGTTACTTCTCTGGAATTGTCTATTTATTTTTATTCTCAAGATATCAGTAGCAAAATATGTATTGGAGCACCACATATGTAACATGCTGAAGTGGTGTTCTTTTTCTTTTTCTCCACCCTTCACCCCCAACCTTGGCTTGGTCCTGTATGATCAGTGTACCACCTGAGGCCATTCTGATGATGGAGGCCAAAGTAACTCACATTTTTATGCAAGTTACTTAATAAGTTGTTAAATTTTATTTATTTTTTAAATTAAGTAAAATACTTAAGAAATCACATTTATCTGCACCAGGGAAAGAGAGTATTGCATTTATAATTGAAATCAACGAATCACCTACCTAACTGGGTTAGGGCCCTGGCTCCATCTCCTTTAGGAAAACCTTCTGTGGGGAGTGGGGCTTTGACCCTAACCCAGTTGGGCTGTAACACTGCTGCATTTTCTAAGGGGCTGAGTTTTCTACTCCTTTTCTGCTGGCCCAGCCTTCCAGATCACCCCAACCAGAATTAATCTCATCATCCTGTGCTCCCTAGAACTTTGATTTTGTACCTTTGTTTTAACAACTGGCACATTCTGCTTTGTATTATAACTATTTGTTTGCATGTCTGTCTTTCTCTAATAGATTGTAAGTTCTTTGAGGACAGGAATTATGTCTTAGTCATCTTTGTATCATTCCTAGGAGTCTAGTACAGTGCCTTACCTATGTTAGACAGTAAGTAAATGCTTATTTTAAAGTGATGAATTTACTCTACCCCTGCTAGTGAAAAAGAATCCTACTGGAAGTTATAGCAAGTTTCCTGGCTAACTTTATGCTAATATCAAAGGACAGGTAAACATAATTAGCTAGTTGTGGTAAAAATATGTAAGTTACATATTTTAAACATGGAAAGTAGTGAAAAACACACAGTAAAAAATGTTTGTAATAGATGCTCTCATTCTAATCATATACAAATACGATTCCTTAAGTTGTCATGGGGGGAAGTGAACTTATATTTTCTTTGTCGACTAAATATGCTAATTTGCAATAATTTGTCTGAGTTTTTAGAGTGAATTTTAGGAAGCTTTGACTTCTCCTTCCCAGTGCAACTTTTCCTTCACTAGATAATTCATTCTGGTTTGACCAAGAATTGTGATTGGATTATAAAAATGCAGACCTTCATCAGTATATTTCTTAGATTATTTGCCTAGGGAAAGTAATTTTTAGTTGCTCTCTGTTCTGAAAGAAACCCTCTCAAAGTGAATAGAATTCACTGCTCTCTGGGAGAAAATTACATTTATGTCTGGCTGTTACATGGAAAAACTTGATTAGATTATGACTTCAGATTTTAGTGAATTGGGAAGATATGCCACACTCTAGCTATGAATTAAGCTTTGACATAAATTCATTTAAAGAGTTTTTACATATTGATGATTGAGTTTTCAGAATTAGAATTACTAGTTTTGCAGTCCTTTGTACCTTGATAAATAATGAAATATGGTAGTAAAGACAATATACCTTCAGGATTATTATTTGTCAGCAAGGTAAAATACTTTATGAGATCAAATTATATATAGTTAAAGTATTAAACTTTTTAAATGATGAAGTCTAATACTGGGAAAGATTGCAATGAATGAGCATATCTTTCATTTGTTGTGGGTCATAAGATGACATTATTGGGGGGAATTATATTTTAAATACCACAAAGAAGCTTATACTCTTTGATTTGTTCATTCTGCTCTTAGGAAATTATTCTTACAAAACAGTTCTTAAAGGTAAAAGTTACATTCAGTTCAGCCAGTGTTTATCAGGCACCTAATGCGAACTAGACAGTACTGCAGATAGAAAAATGAAAGGTATAGTAATGTTACATGCAGGAGGATGTTCAGTAAGTCCTACTAAAGAAGAAAAAAATAAACAACTTTGGTGTCCAGCAATTTGTGAGTGTTGTTAAATTAATCTGAGATATTATATATCTTTTAAAATGATAATTATGAATACTTCAGAGAAACAAAATTCAACTGAGCAGATCTTGATTATAGTGATGGTAAAATTATTTACTTAGAAAAATTATAAAGTAATTAAAAATCATTTTTCTGACTATAAATTTTCTTTCCAGTAAAAACAACTATTATTTCCCAAGAAATTGGAAATACTAGTGTGATTGGTTTGTCTTGTAGGTTTTTTTTTTTTTTTTTTTGAAATAGTTTTCTTCAAATGAACTAGCTTAATAGTTTATTTAAGGCTTCTGCTGATGTATTTGAACATCTAACTTTTATGTTAATATAACATTTTAAATATCTGTTCTTAATAGTACAGAAAATTAAGACTTTAATGACAGTTGAATCAATGACAAAGCAAAATATAATAAAGATTATTTAAGGTTTATTTTTAACTCTATCTGTATTACTGTTTGCTCATGGATTTACATGGCTTGATACGACCTTAGAGATATTCTAGTCAGAGATTCAGAGAATGTAATTGCTGAAAAAGAGAACAAAAGCTTAGTAGTCATCTAGGAAGGCAATGTAATATATTAAGAATATAAGCCTTGATGTTGGATTTCCTGGTTCAGATCTGTACTCTGCCCTTTACTCTTAATATCGGGATGAATTTAAAGTATTTATTCTTCCTCTGTCTCACTGTCTTCATAATAGTAATACCTATCATACAGAGTTGTAAAGATTATGCAACAAAATAAATAGATGAGTAAAAATCTCAGTATAGCACAGCAATGAGTTTATCCAGCTGTACAGTTTTTGAGGTAATACCCACAAGACTGCCTCTCTTAGACGAATCACAAGTTTGAGGATTTACCAAACCCATTTTCTGGTTTGATAATTCACTACAAGGACTTACAGAAAACTGTGATACTCGTGCCTGTGATTTATTGAAATGAAAGAATGCAAATTAAAATCAGCCAAGGGAAGAGATGCATAAGGCACAGCGTACAAGAAGGGTCTACACATGGACCATGAAATTCATAGCATTATGTCCTTGCAGCCACAGTGTGTGACAGTATGCAGAGTATTGCCAACCAGAGAAGCTCACTGTCCAGAGAAGCCTTTGCTGTCCATCGTTTTTACTGGAGCTGAAGCACATACTATCTTCATGTCTGAGATTTAGTCTCTATTTCTTCCTGGAGATCAGACTAATACCTTCAGTTATCACTTCCTGTGGAGATGGAAACAAACTGATATTGAAATGTCCAAAGTCCCCATCATAAATTACATTGTTGGACTGTCCAATGGCCAAAGCTCCAAGGCAAACAAAGACAGTCTTGTCACAGGGACATAGAGATCACTTCCAAGTAGCTGAAGTCTAGGCCAGACCTCTCTTTGGATAGGTAGAGTTGCTTCTTCACTGTACCAGCCACCCCTTTTGGCCTTCAGCATATGCTTTCACAGCCAAACAATCATATTTGTCTTGACATCTACATTTAGTACAGCATTTATATGACAGTCACAGTAATGGTGATAGTATGAAAATAGTCTACATTTGGACAAGCCACTGTGGATTAGGGATGAATTTAAAGAAACTGCCAATCTAATTTATAAAGCCACTAAATACATTTTCATATTCTTATACAATTTATTTATTTCCTCCCATGATCTATCATTATTTGTACCTTATGATGAACTTGTACAGAACTGTTTTGTATAGAAATTAGCTGATAGTTGGCTAAATCTGTTTCTTCCTCATACCATTATTTTTATATCACTACTAAATCCTGAGACAGCTTTAACTCAGTCTCCTGATACAATTAATTATTAGGATTGTTATAAGACTTATTTACATAAGGTAATTGAGTCTTACAGTGGCAGTGTTAAATCGTATTTCTGTGTGGTCATGAGACAATTCAGCTTCATTAAACAGCAATTAAAATTGCAGAGGAATTTGCTATTATCCTAACAAAATTGACTTCTGTCCATATAGCAGATGTTATTATGGACAGGCTTATTTATAGTTGGCCCTTGCTCGTTTTTT